>NC_053025.1:65213379-65542690 GCF_003073215.2 Triticum urartu | reverse complement strand
TTTTGGTTGTCCTTGAATATTACCTTGGAGTACCTTGGGCATCCCCAAGATTAGGCTCTTTCCACTCCTTATTCCATAGTCCATCGAATCTTTACCCAAAACTTGAAAACTTCACAACACAAAACTTAACAGAAAACTCGTAAGCTCCGTTAGCGAAAGAAAACAAAACAGCACTTCAAGGTACTGTAATGAACTCATTCTTTATTTATATTGGTGTTAAACCTACTGTATTCCAACTTCTCTATGGTTTATAAACTCTTCTACTAGCCATAGATTCATCAAAATAAGCAAACAACACACGAAAAACAGAATCTGTCAAAAACAGAACAGTCTGTAGTAATCTGGATCAAACGTATACTTCTGGAACTCATAAAATTCTCAAATAAATTTCTGGACGTGAGGAATTTATCTATTAATCATCTTAAAAAATAATTCACTAAATATCACTCTCCAATAAAAAATTGCAGCAATTCTCGTGAGCACTAAAGTTTCTGTTTTTTACAACAAGATCAACAAGACTTTCCCCAAGTCTTCCCAACGGTTCTACTTGACACAAACACTAATTAAAACATAAAGAACTCAATAATAACAGTGGCTAGATAAATTATTTATTACTAAACAGGAGCAAAAAGCAAGGAACAAAAATAAAGTTGGGTTGCCTCCCAACAAGCGCTATCGTTTAACGCCTCTAGCTAGGCATGATGATTTCAATGATGCTCACATAAAAGATAAGAATTGAAACATAAAGAGAGCATCATGAAGAATATGACTAGCACATTTAAGTATAACCCACTTCCTATGCATAGGGATTTTGTGAGCAAACAACTTGTGGAAACAAGAATCAACTTGCATAGGAGGGTAAAACAAGCAAATCTTCAAGATTTTAAGCACATAGAGAGGAAACTTGATATTATTGCAATTCCTACAAGCATATGTTCCTCCCTCATAATAATTTTCAGTAGCATCATGAATGAATTCAACAATATAACCAGCACCTAAAGCATTCTTTTCATGATCTACAAGCATAGAAAATTTACTACTCTCCACATAAGCAAAATTCTTCTCATGAATAATAGTGGGAGCAAACTCAACAAAATAATTATCATGTGAGGCATAATCCAATTGAAAACTAAAATCATGATAACAAGTTTCATGGTTATCATTATTCTTTATAACATACAAGTCATCACAATAATCATCATAGATAGTGTAACGCCCTCGATGCGGCTATATCTCCCACGTGTCGAAGCACGACTTAGAGGCATAACTGCATTGAAAGCAATGTCACAAGTGAGGTAATCTTCACACAACCCATGTAATACATAAGGGAAAGAGATACATAGTTGGCTTACACTCGCCACTTCATGCAATTACATGAATAAAACATTTCAACATCCAAATACAATCAAGGTCCGACTACGGAACCAAAATAAAAGAAGAACCCCAAATGCGACATAGGTCCCCGATCGACCCCAACTGGGCTCCACTACTGATAAACTAGAACGAATCAACATAAAGGACAAGATCTTCATCGAGCTCCTCTTGAGCTTGGTTGCGTCATCTGCACGGTCTCATCGGCACCTGCAAGCTGGTTTTGGAAGTATCTGTGAGCCATGGGGACTCAGCAATTTCACACCCTCGCGATCAAGACTATTTAAGCTTATGGGTAAGGTAAAAGGTATGAGGTGGAGCTGCAGCAAGAGACTAGCATATATGGTGGCTAACATACGCAAATGAGAGCGAGAAGAGAAGGCAAAGCACGTTCGAGAAAGTATGATCAAGAAGTGATCCTAAACAACCTACGTCAAGCATAACTCCAACACCGTGTTCACTTCCCGGACTCCGCCGGAAAGAGACCATCACGGTAACACACGTTGTTGATTCATTTTAATTAAGGTCAAGTTTAGGTTTTCTACAACCGGACGTTAACAAATTCCCATCTGCCCATAACCGCGGGCACGGCTTTTGAAAGTTCAAATCCCTGCAGGGGTGTCCCAACTTAGCCCATGACAAGCTCTCACGGTCAACGAAGGAATAGACCTCCTCCCGAGACATTCCGATCAGACTCGGTATCCCGGTTCTACAAGACATCCTGGACAATGGTAAAACAAGTCCAGCAAGACCGCCCGATGCGCCGACATCCTGATAGGAGCTGCACATATCTCATTCTCAGGGCAACACCGGATGAACACTACGTACAGCTAAAACCAGCCCTCAAGTTTCCCCGAGGTGGCGCCGCAAGTGGCTCTAGTTTGGACCAACACTTAGACAAGCACTGGCCCGGGGGGGTTAAAATAAAGATGACCTCGGGATGCGCGACTCCCAAGGGAAAAGGCTAGGTGGCAAATGGTAAAACCAAGGTTGGGCCTTGCTGGAGGAGTTTTATTCAAAGCGAACTGTCAAGGGGTTCCCATTAATAAACCCAACCACGTGAGGAACGCAAAATCCGGGAACATAACACCGATATGACGGAAACTAGGGCGGCAAGAGTGGAACAAAACACCAGGCATAAGGCCGAGCCTTCCACCCTTTACCAAGTATATAGTTGCATTAATTAAATAAGATATATAGTGATATCCCAACAAGTAAACATATTCCAACAAGGAAACAACATCTCCATGTTCCAACAAGGAACAAACTTCAATCTTCACCTGCAACTAACAACGCTATAAGAGGGGCTGAGCAAAGCGGTAACATAGCCAAACAACGGTTTGCTAGGACAAGGTGGGTTAGAGGCTTGGTCCAACAATATGGGAGGCATGATAAGCACGTGGTAGGTATCGCAGCATAGGCATAGCAAAAGAGAGAGCAACTAGCAAGCAAAGATAGAAGTGATTTCGAGGGTATGGTCATCTTGCCTGAAATCCCGCAAGGAAGAAGAACGAGTCCATGAAGAAGACAAACAGACATAGACAAATGGGTCCTCACAAACGCGACGATACCGGATCCAACCCGAAGAAGCAAACACCGGAAAGAAGCACACAACATAGTAAACAACCAACACATGAACATGGTATGATATGCGGGGTGCGGAATGCGATGCATATGCATGATTTGCAAGGGAATGAATGAACCTGGCCTCAACTTGGAAATCCAAGTGTGTCACTGGAAAGATGAGATGAAATTGCTTGAAAACGATATAAAGATCACCGGAATCGGAGTTACGGTTTGGAAATGGCAAGCAATTCAAATATGACACCGGTCTGCGATTTACAGCAAGTAGCCATCTAGATGCAATGAGATGAACAAGCTACAACACCCAAACATGGCAACAAAATACATGGAAGGGATCCATTCAAGATGCTTAACAAAAGTCTAGCACTGAGCTACGGCCAATTCATCCATTAACAGGTTCAAACAAGCATGGCAAAAATGCATTTGGCAAACAGATTTCAGACTTAGTGAAATTAACACTTGTCTGGAATTTCAGATCAGATAGCACTCTTCGGCAACAAAACTACATGCTACAGGACCTGAACATGGCAAAGTAAAGCATGGCATGGAGCTACTCAAAGAGCTTAACAAAAGTCCCTTAGTGACCTTGAGCCAAAAGGGATCAGAAAATACAATTTGCAAGCATGTGAACATGGCAAAGACATAATCAGTTCTCAGACTTAGGTGAAAACTGGAGCATGCTGAAACAGATATCAAGTAGGCATGTTTACGAGCTCGATGCACTCACTACAGAGCAAGGATGACAATCTAAGCATACACCCATCAAGAATACACAAATACAAGCTAGACATGGCAAGAACAATAACCATATGCAATGCACGGATCAACTACAACATCATCGGCAAAATTGCTAACAAGTAGACAATCTGCCCAGATTCACGAATAGCAAAAGTAGAGCTCGATTGACTCAAGCTAGGGTGCTCCATAATTGCAAACAAAGACATGGATGGATAGAGCACTATAAGATTAACAAAACATCCTTACTGATCATCCTCAAAAGAGGCACGAATCACTAGGAAACAACATGAACATATGGCATATATGAGATAAACAGGTCAAGGACTTGGTGGAAATGCTGTCCCTGAAATCAGCATTAACCAAGTGCCTCAACTTTGCAAGCTTGTGCTAGTCACCACACACATCACAAAAATACATGGGTTCCACCTCTGGAAAGATGGCAAAGCATTAACAAAAACTCATGAAGAGCTCATGGGCATATCATGCACACAATAATCATGGCAAAAATGACAAATATCTAAATGGAGCAGCAGATCTGACAATTATCTCAAGTAGCACTCTTCTAACAGCATTTCGGGCATCAAGATGAGCTCAAATGAAAAAGATGCAATGGAAATGAAATGATGTACTCTCTGAGATGAACATTTTGATATGCTATATGCATGAATCGGAGTTACGGATGCAAAGTTACGACATGATGAACATAGGCAAAAATAATTAGGGTTAGGGGGAAAGTCAACCCGGGATCCAGATCGATCTGGATCGGGCACTGTAGGGCGGGTTTCCCGAGGAAGGTCGGCCGGAATCGAGGTCGCCTGGAGCCGCTGGATGTCGTCGGAGGAAGCGGAGCTCGCCGGAGCTTGGTCGGGGAGGCGCGGTGCTCGGTGGAGTGCCTCGGGCGGCGCGGGCGAGGACGGTGGCCGACGCCGTGGACGGGGCGGCGGACGCCAGGTGGCAACCGCGATGGTGGCCGGTGCCGGCGCGGTGGCAGAGCGGGGCGGCGGGCGCCAGTGCACGGGAGGACGAAGGCGGCGCCGACGCGGCCTCGGGCCTCGGGCGGCGGCGCGGGCGACGCGGCCTCAGGCCTCGGGCGGCGGCGCGCTGGCGATCCGGGCTGGGCGGGCCCGCCTGGGCTCCGCGGGCCGGCGCGGTGGCGAGGAGAGAGAGGAGGCCGAGCGGGATGAGGTGGCGCACGCTGAGTGGCTGAGGCGGAGGAGGCGATGACGTGGCACAACGCGATTGGCCGGGGTGAGGTGGCCAGCGGACATGTCTGGCGGCGGAGTGGACGTGTCCGGCGCGTGGAGGAGGAAGATCTAGGGTTTCGGGGAAAAGATTCGAAAACGAAAATGAAGGGGTCTATTTATAGAGGTAGAGGGGGCTAGGAAGCTCCAAATGAGGTGCGGTTTTCGGCCACGCGATCGTGGATCGAACGCTCTAGATGATGGAAGGTTTAGGTGGGTTTTGGGCCAAAATGAAGGGTGTTGGGCTGCAACACACACGAGGCCTTTTCGGTCCCTCGGTTAACCGTTGGAGCATCAAAGAAGTCCAAATGGTACGAAACTTGACAGGCGGTCTACCGGTGGTAAACAAGGCCGCATGACAAGTCTCGGTCCAATCCGGAAAAGTTTAACCCCCATACACGAAAAGAGGTAGAAAGGGGACACCGGGTGACATAGGAGCGCCGGATTGCAAAACGGACAACGGGGAAAATGCTCGGATGCATGAGACGAACATGTATGCAAATGAAATGCACATGATGACATGATATGCAATGCATGACACGCAAGCAATGAAAAGGCAACGACAATGAATAACTAGAGGACACGTGGCACATCAACGTGGCACATCAGTCTCGGGGCGTTACAGATAGCAACTTTGTTCTCATACTCAATTGGAACCTCTTTCGAAATAGTGGATTCATCACAAAATAAAGTCATGACCTCTGCAAATCCACTTTCATCAATATAATCATCATAAATAGGAGGCATGCTTTCATCACAATAAATTTGCTCATCAAAACTTGGGGGACAAAAAATATCATCTTCATCAAACATAGCTTCCCCAAGCTTGTTGCTTGGCATATCATTAGCATCATGGATATTCAAGGAATTCATACTAACAACATTGCAATCATGCTCATCATTCAAATATATAGTGCCAAACATTCTAATGCATTCATCTTCTAGTACTTGAGCATAATTTTCCTTTCCATCATTCTCACGAAAGATATTAAAAAGATGAAGCGTATGAGGCAAACTTAATTCCATTTTTTTGTAATTTTCTTTTATAAACTAAACTAGTGATAAAACAAGAAACTAAAAGACTCGATTGCAAGATCTAAAGATATACCTTCAAGCACTAACCTCCCCAGCAATGGTGCCAGAAAGGAGATTGATGTCTACTACACAACCTTCTTCTTGTAGACGTTGTTGGGACTCCAAGTGCAGAGGTTTGTAGGACAGTAGCAAATTTCCCTCAAGTGGATGACCTAAGGTTTATCAATCCATAGGAGCCATAGGATGAAGATGGTCTCTCTCAAGCAACCCTGCAACCAAATAACAAAGAGTCTCTTGTGTCCCCAACACACCCAATACAATGGTAAATTGTATAGGTGCACTAGTTCGGCGAAGAGATGGTGATACAAGTGGTATATGGATGGTAGATAATAGTTTTTGTAATATGAAAATATAAAAACAGCAAGGTAACGAATGATAAAAGTGAGCACGAACGGTATTGCAATGCTAGGAAACAAGTCCTAGGGTTCATACTTCCGCTAGTGCAAGTTCTCTCAACAATAATAACATAATTGGATCACATAACTAACCCTCAACATGCAACAAAGAGTCACTCCAAAGTCACTAGTAGCGGAGAACGAATGAAGAGATTATGGTAGGGTACGAAACCACCTCAAAGTTATTCTTTCCAATCAATCCGTTGGGCTATTCCTATAAGTGTCACAAACAGCCCTAGAGTTCGTACTAGAATAACACCTTAAGACACAAATCAACCAAAACCCTAATGTCACCTAGATACTACAATGTCACCTCAAGTATCCGTGGGTATGATTATACGATATGCATCACAAAATCTCAGATTCATCTATTCAACCAACACATAGAACCTCAAAGAGTGCCCCAAAGTTTCTACCGGAGAGTCAAGACGAAAACGTGTGCCAACCCCTATGCGTAGATTCCCAAGGTCACGGAACCCGCAAGTTGATCACCAAAACATAGATCAAGTGGATCATAGAATACCCCATTGTCACCACAGGTATCCCACGCAAGACATACATCAAGTGTTCTCAAATCCTTAAAGACTCAATCCTATAAGATAACTTCAAAGGGAAAACTCAATCCATTACAAGAGAGTAGAGGGGGGAGAAAACATCATAAGATCCAACTATAATAGCAAAGCTCGCGATACATCAAGATCGTACCACCTCAATAACACGAGAGAGAGAGAGAGAGATCAAACACATAGCTACTGGTACATACCATCAGCCCCGAGGGAGAAATACTCCATCCTCGTCATGGAGAGCACCGGGATGATGAAGATGGCCACCGGAGAGGGATTCCCCCTCCAGCAGGGTGCCGGAACGGGTCTAGATTGGTTTTCGATGGCTACGGAGGCTTCTGGCGGCGGAACTCCCGATCTATTGTGCTCTCCGATCGTTTTAGGGTATATGGATATATATATATAGGCAGAAGAAATACGTCAGGGGAGCCACGAGGGGCCCACGAGGGTGGAGGGCGCACCCTAGGGGGGTGGGCGTGCCCCCTACCTCGTGGCTCCCTCGTTTCTTTCCTGACGTGCACTCCAAGTCTATCAGGTTGCTTTCCTCCCAAAAATAACTTCTCCAGAAGGTTTCATTCCGTTTCGACTCCGTTTGATATTCCTTTTCCTCGAAACACTGAAACAAGGGAAAAAACAGGAACTGGTACTGGGCTCTGGGTCAATAGGTTAGTCCCAAAAATAATATAAAAGTGGATAATAAATCCCAATGATGTCCAAAACAGAAGATAATATAGCATGGATCAATCAAAAATTATAGATACGTTGGAGACGTATCAGCGGTTTGAACCTGGGCGGGTCGTGCACGCCGAGCCATGTCGATGATATCGGTGCAGATGTCCGGCTCAGGGCCCAGTTCGCCGATCTTGCCGATGAAAACATGAATTCCGCTGAAGGGGACCCGGTACCCATACTCAATTGAGCCGGCCTCAGGGCCCCGGCCTGCATCGTCGATGTAGAGCTTGCCGCGGCGACTCTTGGTCATCCAGCCCACAGTGTATCCCTTGATCCCTTCGAAGTTGCCCTTTAAGAACTCGAAACCACCGTGCGCTGGCCCCACGGTGGGCGCCAACTGTCGTGGAATTGTCACGGTAGATGTCCTAGTGTGAGGACTTAGTCGTGAAGCCATCGCACTAGGTTATCTTAGAGGGGTTAAACGGGACAAAGGACACAGGAGTTTATACTGGTTCGGCCCCTTGCTGTGAAGGTAAAGGCCTACTCCAGTTGAGGTGGTATTGCTTATGTCTCGATTACTAGGGAGCGAATACGCTTGACCTAGCTTTCGATCTGTTGTCTCTTTCCCTAAACCGCCGCTGGGTCATCCCTTTATATACACAGTTTGACACCCAGCGGCTTTACAGAGTCCCGGCCGGTTCATATAACGTGTCCGGCTTGGTGACCAAATACACATGCCTTACAATACAAGTCATACATATATGGCGGTTTACACTTATGGGCTTTAAGCCGCCTCTGGGCCTTGGGCCTTTTAATGAGTCATCATAGTGAACCGCCATCTTCAACGTCTTTATGGGCTTTGTTTTGATAGACCGCCGTGGATTAACCCGGCCCCTCCTGGGCGGGTTAACCCAATAGTCACATCCCCAACACCGATCGTAAGTGAACCAAAACATTTTCGTTATTTCGGTTTAAACAACTGAGTTCCTTATGATTCGGATTTCTTTTTATGTTGCTCGAGGACGATCAAGTTTAAGCTTGGGGGGGAGTTGACGAGTGATATTTTTACACTCATTTCACCTTTGTTTAAACTGAGATATTTCATTTTAAAAGAGATATTCACTCCGGTATTGCTACTAATAACTAATGAATGCAAAGGATTCCACAAATCCCCTCTTTGATGTGTTTCCATAGGAAATGCGATAAAAAGGAAAGAAATCACGTGTGGAAATGGAATGGAAAGAAAATGGAGGAAGAAAGAACCAACAGGAGGCATCTGCATGAAGACAAAACAAAAGAAGATGTTTCATACGGGCGCACACACCCATATGAGCGCCAATTTGGCGTGGATTTGAAGGCAGACCGTCCACCTGAACAACTTTTATTAAAGGGACAACAGGGCGACGAGCACAGAAGCCAGAACCACTTCATCATCTTCATCCACAAACCCTAGCCGCCACCATCTATATCGCCATAGTCATCTCAACCACCACCATTGTGTTCTCTCATCTAGTTCATACTTGTAATCGTGCATCGCACAAGGCATCCATTGTAAGACATATTGCAATCAGTCAATCTCAAGATGTGTTCTTCAATGTTTTCTTCCCGTGACCTGATCTCCATGTGTGAGTAGTTTGGTAAGGTATGTGTTGAGGCACAAGCCTTGCAACCCAATGTATTTGTTGAGGGGGTCAATGGAAGACTTTGTTATAACATCCGTATGTGTGAAATAAAATTGTTCCATGAAGATGTCTCTTGTCTTGTCTGCGATCTTCATCCCTGCAGGTACCCAGGATCATGGAGATCGAGCATCGGTGAGGCTAGGAGCAAGGAGACCATGAAGTGTTATATCGTACGTCGATGACAGTAACTTTCAGTAGGGTAACATGGATCATATCCTTGGGGACAAATGAGCTGTAGTCATTAAAAGACCAAAGCTCTTGTTTGATTTCATTATCTTAATTATCAAGGCAACCCTGTGCGACGGATAGGGCCTATGGTAGGACAACTGATTCTTGATGCAGGACTCGTGCCGGTCAAGATGTTATTCGGACACATCCCCCACTTCGATCCGTAACAAGCACATCTCGATGGGTGACTGCCAGCACACAAATTAATATCCTATTTGATCTCATCTGTACCTATTTTTGTTATAAGTGTTTGAATCACTATTTGCTTGCTGATCCGATCAAAAGCTGGATTTGACACTTTCACAAAATCTTGCTAGAGACCATCGCTTCAAGCGAATCTTCCTCTCATGGGTTCGATAACCCACGGCCACCTCTAGGGAAATAGGTGCGGGATACTCTTATCTGTTCCAATACCGAATAAATAAAAGGAGGTATCGGTAATATAGCCACACCATTAGTTATAAGATGAGACACCAAGCCTTTAAACAACCCATTTTGTTGAGATCTTAAGGCCACCTTGGTCTAACAGTCTGCAATAATATCAAACAAAAAACACTGGTACAACGACGTCCTAAACAAACGGTTTAAAACCCCTTTCCGCGACGTCCTAAACAAACCATCGCCAAGTGAGTGTGGGCGATAGGGGGGTCCTTCCCACACAACCCAGAAATCATCGGGGATAGGCCCTCGTCGGACCCAGGCCAGGGTCATGTGCGATCGGGCAAGGCATGGAAACCCAATCATTTCCGTAGGTATGTACATCCCACACGGTGAATCCCAGAAATCATTTCCGTAGGTATGTACATCCCACACGGTGAATCCCAGAAATCATTTCCGTACATATGTACATCCCACACGGTGAATCCCAGAAATCATTTCCGTAGGTATGTTCATCCCACACGGTGAATCCCAGAAATCATTTCCTTAGGTATGTACATCCCACATGATGAATCCTAGAAAATCATTTCCGTAGGTATGTACATCCCACACGGTTCTTTGAGTGGAAACGTGTGTGCAAGGTGGCCTAACGCAAACAGTTCGCTGCCGGAAGCCGTGTGTGATTGTTAGTTGATCGAACATGCCTACTTTCTAGAAATTGTGCGGGTTGTTTGAGTTCATCGCCCACGGTGCTGTCTGAGTAATCGTTTGCAATAGAAAACCCCAATAAGTAGGGTAATTAGCCTATTATTGATAATCCATGTACTAATCAAACTGATATTTCTTATAAAACACGCCAGATATTTCATATCCGTATAAAAGCAACCAGGATTTCATAATCGAATTACATCGGATAGCTTCGGGACTCGGTTACTGAAGGAAATATGCCCTAGAGGCAATAATAAAGTTATTATTTATTTCCTTATATCATGATAAATGTTTACTATTCATGCTAGAATTGTATTAACCGGAAACATAATACATGTGTGAATACATAGACAAACAAAGTGTCACTAGTATGCCTCTACTAGACTAGCTCGTTAATCAAAGATGGTTATGTTTCCTAACCATAGACAAAGGAGTTGTTATTTGATTAACGAGGTCACATCATTAGTTGAATGATCTGATTGACATGACCCATTCCATTAGCTTAGCACCCGATCGTTTAGTATGTTGCTAATGCTTTTCTTCATGACTTATACATGTTCCTATGACTATGAGATTATGCAACTCCCGTTTACCGGAGGAACACTTTGGGTGCTACCAAACGTCACAACGTAACTAGGTGATTATAAAGGAGCATTACAGGTGTCTCCAAAGGTAGATGTTGGGTTGGCGTATTTCGAGATTAGGATTTGTCACTCCGATTGTCGGAGAGGTATCTCTGGGCCCTCTCGATAATGCACATCACATAAGCCTTGCAAGAATTGCAACTAATGAATTAGTTGCGAGATGATGTATTACAGAACGAGTAAAGAGACTTGCCGGTAACGAGATTGAACTAGGTATTGGATACCGACGATCGAATCTCGGGTAAGTAACATACCGATGACAAAGGGAACAACGTATGTTGTTATGCGGTCTGACCGATAAAGATCTTCGTAGAATATGTAGGAGCCAATATGGGCATCCAGGTCCCGCTATTGGTTATTGACCAGAGACATGTCTCGGTCATGTCTACATTGTTCTCGAACCCGTAGGGTCCGCACGCTTAAGGTTACGATGACAGTTATATTATGAGTTTATGCATTTTGATGTACCGAAGGTTGTTCGGAGTCCCGAATGTGATCACGGACATGACGAGGAGTCTCGAAATGGTTGAGACGTAAAGATTGATATATTGGAAGCCTATGTTTGGATATCGGAAGTGTTCCGGGTGAAATCGGGATTTTACCGGGTTACCGGGAGGTTACCGGAAACCCCCGGGAATCATATGGGCCTTAGTGGGCCTTAGTGGAAAGGTGAAAGGGCTGCCCATAAGGGCTGCGCGCCTCCCCCCCTCCCCTAGTCCTATTAGGACTAGGAGAGGTGGCCGGCCACCCCTCTCCCTCTTTCCCCCTTGGGAATCCTAGTTGGAATAGGATTGGGGGGGGGAGTCCTACTCCCGGTAGGAGTAGGACTCCTCCTGCGCCCTCCTCCTGGCCGGCGCACCTCTCCCCCTTGGCTCCTTTATATACGGAGGCAGGGGGCACCTCTAGACACACAAGTTGATCCACGTGATCTATTCCTTAGCCGTGTGCGGTGCCCCCTGCCACCATATTCCTCGATAATACTATAGCGGAGTTTAGGCGAAGCCCTGCTGCTGTAGTTCATCAAGATCGTCACGACGCCGTTGTGCTGACGAAACTCTTCCCCGACACTTTGCTGGATCGGAGTCCGGGGATCGTCATCGAGCTGAACGTGTGCTCAAACTCGGAGGTGCCGTAGTTTCAGTGCTTGATCGGTTGGATCGTGAAGACGTACGACTACTTCCTCTATGTCGTGTCAGCGCTTCCGCAGTCGGTCTGCGTTGGGTACGTAGACAACACTCTCCCCTCTCGTTGCTATGCATCACATGATCTTGCGTGTGCGTAGGAATTTTTTTGAAATTACTACGAAACCCAACAGTGGCATCCGAGCCTAGGTTATTTATGTTGATGTTATATGCACGAGTTGGAACACAAGTGAGTTGTGGGCGATACAAGTCATACTGCCTACCAGCATGTCATACTTTGGTTCGGCGGCATTGTTGGACGACACGACCCGGACCAACCTTACGCGTACGCTTACGCGAGACCAGTTCCCTCGACGTGCTTTGCACACAGATGGCTTGCGGGCGACTGTCTCTCCAACTTTAGTTGAACCAAGTATGGCTACGCCCGGTCCTTGCGAAGGTTAAAACGGAGTCTATTTGACAAACTATCGTTGTGGTTTTGATGCGTAGGTGAGATTGGTTCTTGCTTAAGCCCGTAGCAGCCACGTAAAACTTGCAACAACAAAGTAGAGGACGTCTAACATGTTTTTGCAGGGCATGTTGTGATGATCAAAGCATGATGCTGAATTTTATTGTATGAGATGATCATGTTTTGTAACCGAGTTATCGGCAACTGGCAGGAGCCATATGGTTGTCGCTTTATTGTATTTAATGCAATCGTGATGTAATGCTTTACTTTATTACTAAACGGTAGTGATAGTCGTGGAAGCATAAGATTGGCGAGACGACAACGATGCTACGATGGAGATCAAGGTGTCGCGTCGGTGACGATGGTGATCATGACGGTGCTTCGGAGATGGAGATCACAAGCACAAGATGATGATGGCCATATCATATCACTTATATTGATTGCATGTGATGTTTATCTTTTTATGCATCTTATCTTGCTTTGATTGACGGTAGCATTATAAGATGATCTCTCACTAAATTATCAAGAAGTGTTCTCCCTGAGTATGCACCGTTGCCAAAGTTCGTCGTGCCCAGACACCACGTGATGATCGGGTGTGATAAGCTCTACGTCCATCTACAACGGGTGCAAGCCAGTTTTGCACACGCAGAATACTCAGGTTAAACTTGACGAGCCTAGCATATGCAGATATGGCCTCGGAACACGGAGACCGAAAGGTCGAGCGTGAATCATATAGTAGATATGATCAACATAAACGATGTTCACCATTGAAAACTACTCCATCTCACATGATGATCGGTTATGGTTTAGTTGATTTGGATCACGTAATCACTTAGAAGATTAGAGGGATGTCTATCTAAGTGGGAGTTCTTTAGTAATATGATTAACTGAACTTAAATTTATCATGAACTTAGTCCCTGATAGTATCTTGCTTGTTTATGTTGATTGTAGATAGATGGCTCGTGCTGTTGTTCCGTTGAATTTTAATGCGTTCCTTGAGAAAGCAAAGTTGAAAGATGATGGTAGCAATTACACGGACTGGGTCCGTAACTTGAGGATTATCCTCATTGCTGCTCAGAAGAATTACGTTCTGGAAGCACCGCTGGGTGCCAGGCCTGCTGCTGGAGCAACACCAGATGTTATGAACGCCTGGCAGAGCAAAGCTGATGACTACTCGATAGTTCAGTGTGCCATGCTTTACGGCTTAGAATCGGGACTTCAACGATGTTTTGAACGTCATGGAGCATATGAGATGTTCCAGGAGTTGAAGTTAATATTTCAAGCAAATGCCTGAATTGAGAGATAAGAAGTCTCCAATAAGTTCTATAGCTGCAAGATGGAGGAGAACAGTTCTGTCAGTGAGCATATACTCAAAATGTCTGGGTATAATAATCACTTGATTCAATTGGGAGTTAATCTTCCGGATGATTGCGTCATTGACAGAATTCTCCAATCACTACCACCAAGCTACAAGAGCTTCGTGATGAACTATAATATGCAAGGGATGAACAAGACTATTCCCGAGCTCTTCACAATGCTGAAAGCTGCGGAGGTAGAAATCAAGAAGGAGCATCAAGTGTTGATGGTTAACAAGACCACTAGTTTCAGGAAAAAGGGCAAAGGGAAGAAGAAGGGGAACTTCAAGAAGAACGGCAAGCAAGTTGCTGCTCAGGAGAAGAAACCCAAGTCTGGACCTAAGCCTGAAACTGAGTGCTTCTACTGCAAGCAGACTGGTCACTGGAAGCGGAACTGCCCCAAGTATTTGGCGGATAAGAAGGATGGCAAGGTGAACAAAGGTATATGTGATATACATGTTATTGATGTGTACCTTACTAGAGCTCGCAGTAGCACCTGGGTATTTGATACTGGTTCTGTTGCTAATATTTGCAACTCGAAACAGGGACTACGGAATAAGCGGGCACTGGCAAAGGACGAGGTGACGATGCGCGTGGGAAACGGTTCCAAAGTCGATGTGATCGCGGTCGGCACGCTACCTCTACATCTACCTTCGGGATTAATATTAGACCTAAATAATTGTTATTTGGTGCCAGCGTTGAGCATGAACATTATATCTGGATCTTGTTTAATGCGAGACGGTTATTCATTCAAATCAGAGAATAATGGTTGTTCTATTTATATGAGTAATATCTTTTATGGTCATGCACCCTTGAAGAATGGTCTATTTTTATTGAATATCGATAGTAGTAATACACATATTTATAATGTTGAAGCCAAAAGATGCAGAGTTGATAATGAAAGTGCAACTTATTTGTGGCACTGTCGTTTAGGTCATATCGGTGTAAAGCGCATGAAGAAATTCCATACTGATGGACTTTTGGAACCACTTGATTATGAATCACTTGGTACTTGCGAACCGTGCCTCATGGGCAAGATGACTAAAACACCATTCTCCGGTACTATGGAGAGAGCAACAGATTTGTTGGAAATCATACATACCGATGTATGTGGTCCGATGAATATTGAGGCTCGTGGCGGATATCGTTATTTTCTCACCTTCACAGATGATTTAAGCAGATATGGATATATCTACTTAATGAAACATAAGTCTGAAACATTTGAAAAGTTCAAAGAATTTCAGAGTGAAGTTGAAAATCATCGTAACAAGAAAATAAAGTTTCTACGATCTGATCGTGGAGGAGAATATTTGAGTTACGAGTTTGGTGTACATTTGAAAAACTGTGGAATAGTTTCGCAACTCACGCCACCCGGAACACCACAGCGTAATGGTGTGTCCGAACGTCGTAATCGTACTTTACTAGATATGGTGCGATCTATGATGTCTCTTACTGATTTACCGTTATCGTTTTGGGGTTATGCTCTAGAGACCTTCCCGATGATCGGCAAGCAATTGAGAATAAATGGATTTTTAAGAAGAAGACTGACGCTGATGGTAATGTTACTGTCTACAAAGCTCGACTTGTCGCAAAAGGTTTTCGGCAAGTTCAAGGGATTGACTACGATGAGACCTTCTCACCCGTAGCGATGCTTAAGTCCGTCCGAATCATGTTAGCGATTGCCGCATTTTATGATTATGAAATTTGGCAGATGGATGTCAAAACTGCATTCCTGAATGGATTTCTGGAAGAAGAGTTGTATATGATGCAACCGGAAGGTTTTGTCGATCCAAAGGGAGCTAACAAAGTGTGCAAGCTCCAGTGATCCATTTATGGACTGGTGCAAGCCTCTCGGAGTTGGAATAAACGTTTTGATAGTGTGATCAAAGCATTTGGTTTTATACAGACTTTCAGAGAAGCCTGTATTTACAAGAAAGTGAGTGGGAGCTCTATAGCATTTCTGATATTATATGTGGACGACATATTGCTGATTGGAAATGATATAGAATTTCTGGATAGCATAAAGGGATACTTGAACAAAAGTTTTTCAATGAAAGACCTCGGTGAAGCTGCTTACATATTAGGCATTAAGATCTATAGAGATAGATCAAGACGCTTAATTGGACTTTCACAAAGCACATACCTTGACAAAATTTTGAAGAAGTTCAAAATGGATCAAGCAAAGAAAGGGTTCTTGCCTATGTTACAAGGTGTGAAGTTGAGTAAGACTCAATGCCCGACCACTGCAGAAGATAGAGAGAATATGAAAGATGTTCCCTATGCATCAGCCATAGGATCTATCATGTATGCAATGCTGTGTACCAGACCTGATGTGTGCCTTGCTATAAGTTTAGCAGGGAGGTACCAAAGTAATCCAGGAGTGGATCACTGGACAGCGGTCAAGAACATCCTGAAATACCTGAAAAGGACTAAGGATATGTTTCTCGTATATGGAGGTGACAAAGAGCTCACCGTAAAAGGTTACGTTGATGCAAGCTTTGACACTGATCCGGACGATTCTAAATCGCAAACCGGATACGTGTTTACATTAAACGGTGGAGCTGTCAGTTGGTGCAGTTCTAAACAAAGCGTCGTAGCGGGATCTACATGTGAAGCGGAGTACATAGCTGCTTCGGAAGCAGCGAATGAAGGAGTCTGGATGAAGGAGTTCATATCCGATCTAGGTGTCATACCTAATGCATCGGGTCCAATGAAAATCTTTTGTGACAATACTGGTGCAATTGCCTTGGCAAAGGAATCCAGATTTCACAAAAGGACCAAACACATCAAGAGACGCTTCAATTCCATCCGGGATCTAGTCCAGGTGGGAGACATAGAGATTTGCAAGATACATACGTATCTGAATGTTGCAGACCCGTTGACTAAGCCTCTTCCACGAGCAAAACATGATCAGCACCAAAGCTCCATGGGTGTTAGGATCATTACAGTGTAATCTAGATTATTGACTCTAGTGCAAGTGGGAGACTGAAGGAAATATGCCCTAGAGGCAATAATAAAGTTATTATTTATTTCCTTATATCATGATAAATGTTTACTATTCATGCTAGAATTGTATTAACCGGAAACATAATACATGTGTGAATACATAGACAAACAGAGATTCACTAGTATGCCTCTACTAGACTAGCTCGTTAATCAAAGATGGTTATGTTTCCTAACCATAGACAAAGGAGTTGTTATTTGATTAACGAGGTCACATCATTAGTTGAATGATCTGATTGACATGACCCATTCCATTAGCTTAGCACCCGATCGTTTAGTATGTTGCTAATGCTTTTCTTCATGACTTATACATGTTCCTATGACTATGAGATTATGCAACTCCCGTTTACCGGAGGAACACTTTGGGTGCTACCAAACGTCACAACGTAACTAGGTGATTATAAAGGAGCATTACAGGTGTCTCCAAAGGTAGATGTTGGGTTGGCGTATTTCGAGATTAGGATTTGTCACTCCGATTGTCGGAGAGGTATCTCTGGGCCCTCTCGATAATGCACATCACATAAGCCTTGCAAGCATTGCAACTAATGAGTTAGTTGCGAGCTGATGTATTACAGAATGAGTAAAGAGACTTGCCGGTAATGAGATTGAACTAGGTATTGGATACCGACGATCGAATCTCGGGTAAGTAACATACCGATGACAAAGGGAACAACGTATGTTGTTATGCGGTCTGAACGATAAAGATCTTCGTAGAATATGTAGGAGCCAATATGGGCATCCAGGTCCCGCTATTGGTTATTGACCAGAGACATGTCTCGGTCATGTCTACATTGTTCTCGAACCCGTAGGGTCCGCACGCTTAAGGTTACGATGACAGTTATATTATGAGTTTATGCATTTTGATGTACCGAAGGTTGTTCGGAGTCCCGGATGTGATCACGGACATGACGAGGAGTCTCGAAATGGTCGAGACGTAAAGATTGATATATTGGAAGCCTATGTTTGGATATCGGAAGTGTTCCGGGTGAAATCGGGATTTTACCGGGTTACCGGGAGGTTACCGGAAACCCCCGGGAATCATATGGGCCTTAGTGGGCCTTAGTGGAAAGGTGAAAGGGCTGCCCATAAGGGCTGCGCGCCTCCCCCCCTCCCCTAGTCCTATTAGGACTAGGAGAGGTGGCCGGCCACCCCTCTCCCTCTTTCCCCCTTGGGAATCCTAGTTGGAATAGGATTGGGGGGGGGAGTCCTACTCCCGGTAGGAGTAGGACTCCTCCTGCGCCCTCCTCCTGGCCGGCGCACCTCTCCCCCTTGGCTCCTTTATATACGGAGGCAGGGGGCACCTCTAGACACACAAGTTGATCCACGTGATCTATTCCTTAGCCGTGTGCGGTGCCCCCTGCCACCATATTCCTCGATAATACTATAGCGGAGTTTAGGCGAAGCCCTGCTGCTGTAGTTCATCAAGATCGTCACGACGCCGTTGTGCTGACGAAACTCTTCCCCGACACTTTGCTGGATCGGAGTCCGGGGATCGTCATCGAGCTGAACGTGTGCTCAAACTCGGAGGTGCCGTAGTTTCAGTGCTTGATCGGTTGGATCGTGAAGACGTACGACTACTTCCTCTATGTCGTGTCAGCGCTTCCGCAGTCGGTCTGCGTTGGGTACGTAGACAACACTCTCCCCTCTCGTTGCTATGCATCACATGATCTTGCGTGTGCGTAGGAAATTTTTTGAAATTACTACGAAACCCAACAGTTACACCATTACACAACAGCACCAAGTTTCACATGCAGCATAAAAAACCTTTGGAAAGTAGCATCATACACGGCAAATAGACAGATGAATCTCATCTGGGAAACTACAGAAGCGGAAGGCAAATATTGAGCCTTCAGTGATGTTGAATGTCCTTGCAACTTTAGGCCACCGGCTATGGATAATTGCCCGCCCAACCTTCGTCCTCTTCAGCAAGACTTCAATATTGTACCGTGGGTGTTGAATGAATAGCTTCCTCGCCTCTTGACCATGCAGGTGGTTTGAGAGGTAATCATCGGTGAACAGCTTTGTAAAGTACTGAAAACAAATCTATGCATAAATCGCTGTTGTAATTTTGAAATGGCGCAAGGGATAAAAACAAGGTAAAAGAGTTGGTACCATCCTATAATTGACTGATGTCTTCTTCATTGTGCAAACAAAGATCTTGTTGTTATTCGTCGCAAGTTTCTTCATCCTAACAATCTTGGATTGACGGATATTCATGGACATCTCATTTCCCCATATGCAAAATGGGTCAAATAGTGGGTCTAAGCCTCTGACAACAGGACCTACATGTGCAAGACAAAATTGTAAGAAACCTAAATATTAGAATGATTCCTGCAACTGCACAATAATGTGCTATTAGCCAAAGGACCCTGCTTGAACAAACCTCGATGGTAAACTGCAGTGTCTCCCAATGTTTCCCTGCAACACACATAAGGAAGATCTTGATCAGGTTAACTGAGAGTTGCCATACTATTAGTAGAATATGTATTGAGTACAGCCAAATTCGATTGGTGTCACATGCATAACAATACAAAATTGTACCCACAACAAATGAAAATCAAATTGTAGAACTTAACCAAACAGTTAAATGGACAGCAGGCCAAATGAACCAAAATAGTTAACTGAGCATGACATTGCAGAATAGAAACATGTACTAGAAGATAAGAAAGTTAACAAAACAAAGAATGCTTGAGAACAGTACTACGAAATGTAG
The DNA here is from genome assembly GCF_003073215.2 of Triticum urartu. Lineage (NCBI taxonomy): Eukaryota > Viridiplantae > Streptophyta > Magnoliopsida > Poales > Poaceae > Triticum > Triticum urartu. The sequence continues at coordinate 65,522,730 of NC_053025.1, read as the reverse complement.
CAATTGTTGGGCCAAAGTGTTAACTGAACATTACATTTCAGAGGAGCAAACTGTTAACTGAACATCAGATTGCATATTAACATTACAGAGGACAAATCACTAGAAGGCACTGGCGGTGTGTCATGGAATTGTCATGGCAGATGTCCTAGTGAAAGGACTTAGTCGTAGAGCCATCGCAACTAGGAAGCTTAAAGGGGTTAATCGGGACAAAGGACACGAGAGGATTTTATACTGGTTCGGCCCCTTGCGGTGAAGGTAAAGCCTAGTCCAGTTGATGTGGTATTGCTAGGTTTCGATGACCAAGGAGCGAAATATGCTAGCTTGGCTCTCGATCTGTTGTTTCTTGCCCTAAGCCACCGCCGGGTTGTCCCCTTATATACATAGGTTGACGCCTTGCGGCCTACAGAGTCCCGGCCGGCTCATATAACGTGTCCGGCTCGGTGACGTCTATTACATGCCTTACTTTACAAGTCTTATTCATGCATGACGGTTTATACTCACGGGCCTTAAGCCGCCTCTGGGCTTGGGCCTACTATAAGCCTTATCATAAGCCTTCACTTTTGTATACTCTTTGGGCTTATTTTAAGTAACCCGCCATGGTGATTGACCTGGCCCCTCCTGGGCAGGTCATGCCTGATAGTCATATCCCCGACATTAGGCCCCAGGTTGATTTGAACTTTGTTCTTGTCAATCTCCAACACTTAGAAAAAATCAATCTATTAATGTTGCGAGAGCCTTGTAACCCGCCATGACGTCATCTCCGGATTTTCTGGAAAGCCGCCACCACGTCATCTTTAACGGATCTTTATCTTTAATGCCCTTCTGAAAATCGAGGCACTTAGGTAGCTGGATAACCATGTTTCGGCCTCCTCGTTTTTCGCGCCCACTTATCAGTCCTTCCTTATAAATAGCCGTGACCGGTCTTCTTCTCATTCTCCTTCTTCCTCTCGCAACCCCTCTGTCGCTCGAGCTCCGCCGCCGCCGCAGCGCTCACCGTCATCCTCAACCTCGGCCGCTGCATCACCTTGAGCTTGTTCAGAGAACTGCGGCGATCCTCCGCAGTAGATCTGCGTTCATAAGTCCTTTCTTTCCCATACCTTAGATCTACATTAGGGTTTGCGAGTTCCTTCCATGTTCTTCGATGTTCATTGTGGATTCTTTGCAGTTCCTCCACTGCCTCCTCCTTTGATCTAAAAGAAGTATAGAACTCATGCGGTAGTTGTTTTGCATCCATTTCAGACGCTAGCAGATCCCTTTTTCTTGTACAAAGGCCTCCTTAGAACTGATGAACTCCTCTGTGCTGGTTTTTTAGGTCTAGATTTATTTTTCTTTTTTGAACCATCTTGATCCAAAATAGTAGCAACAGCTTGTGAAACTTGTTTATCTCAGCACTTAGCCAGTTCTGACTCAGGCAACCTTTGAATATCTTTAGTCATGGCGGCTTATCATGCCGACTCATTTTTCCTTTATATATCATTAGCCCTTACTTAAGCTGCCATTACTCATCTGTACTATAATCATTAACATGTAACTCCACCAATTAACTTGAATCGGCAAATTACTTTCTTTTCAGCTTGTCCTTTTTCATTATGCCGTCAAAGACGCCAACAGTCTGCAACTGGATCCCTTCCATAGTCACTGATGACACTTTGAAGGATTTTGTCACCATTGGATTTTTGCCAGAGAAAAACATTATGTCTTATCGTGCCCCTGACCCGGACAAAGAACGACCTCAGCCTAGAGATGGTGAAGTCATTATCTTTATTGATCATATGAACCGGGGTTTTTCACCACCTGGCTCAAAATTCTTTAGAGATGTTCTACATTTTTCAAGCTTCATCCTCAAGATCTTGGACCCAGCTCCATATCCAACATCTTCAATTTCCAAGTTCTCTGTGAGGTTTATCTTCAAGAAGAACCGACCGTTGAACTCTTCAGAGAGTATTTCTATCTGAACCGCCAGAATGAATGCACCAACGGCCCTAGCTTGGAACTTGGTGGAATTTCGATTCAGCGCCGACAGGGCGCCATCTTTCCCTTAGTAGTCTTACCAAGCCATCCCAAGGATTGGAACCAAACTTGGTTTTACTGCAAAGATACGTCACCAGCTGACGAAAAACCACTGCCGGGTTATCGCGTGGAGCGTCTTGACTCTAAGTTTGTGCTCACTGACAAGCTGACTGCCGCTGAACGTAAGAAGATCATACCATCCATCAAAAGGATTCAAGCCTTGTTGGGAAACGGCCTAACTGGAGTTGACTTGATCCTTGTTGGATCGCATGGCGGGTCATCCTTCTGAGCCGCCAATCCAACTTGATGTATAAATATTGCGGAGGCCCAGATGACCCTCTACGTCATAGCTCTGTACAACTGAGTGAAGAGGCTATTGTTGAAATGTCAACCACCCTCGTAAACAGTAAATACGAGGACTACAGTAAAGTTGGTTTGAATCCTTTCTGCAAGCTTAACCCGGCACCAGAGGTAAGTTCCCTTGACTCCCTTTTTTCTTCAGTAGTTAAATACTTGCCTGACTTTTAACATGTTATCTGCCTACATGCCAAATCTGACTTTTGGAAGGCCAAATATGATCATGAAGCTGCCAAGAAGGCGATAGCCGCCTCCATAACCGCCAACAAGACAACCCGAAAATCCAAGAAGAAAAGAACTGCTTCTGATATGTTCAAGCTGGATGATATTTCTGAGTCGGAGGTAGCCCTTGACTCTCTTGGCCTGCTTTTTAACAACCTTATTGACACTGACTATTGCCAGGATGACACGGGGGCCAGCCAGGCAGTAGAAGAAGAGGTAACTATTTCCTTCGACTCATCCCCTTTGCCAAGACAGAAACCTCGACTGGTAACCCGGAAAGTAAGGTTTTCACACCCTTTGGCTTATTTGGATCCTCATTTTCTTTTGAAAAAGCAGCAACATGAGAGCCGCCGTCAGGCCCGGACCAACGAACTACCCTCCGGCTTACCAAAAACTCCTCGAAAACACCAGAATGAGGTTTCTTTCACCTTTGATTTTTGCTTTTGTCAATGAATCTATTTCCTTACTCTCTTAACTGTATTTTTACTATTGCGGGAAATTTCTCGCTCTTCTGGCGATTCTTCACAAATTCAATTTCCGACTTTCAAGACTGCCCCTGGGTAAAGAAAATTATCTTTCTTCTGCATCTTTAAGTCTGCCTCATTATACTAAATCATGAAATCCTTTTTAGTGGTCAAGCAAAGCCCAAGAAAACCAGGGTGACTAAGCCGGCGGAAGACCCAAAAGATCCTGCACCTGAGCCGACAATACCAACTTCTGCTCCTGAACAATCTGAAGCACCAGAAGACCCTGCCGTCAATATTCAACCTGACCTTCCTGAGCCGTCAGCTGATGAGACCATTCTCAATCCATCCACCGTCGGGCCGTCCGGCTTAGCTAACCCGCCGGCGCCTTTTGACAATGACGTCCTAATCACTAGTAGCAGATTCGTTGAGCCGGGAAATCTAACTGTACTGGCCAGGCACTCTGCCAAACAAGAGGCTTTGGAAAGGCAGAAAGTGTGCTTTGACGTTTCTCACTATGCTCACCTGAATGTTAGTGACGTGTTGTCTGGATACCTCAGTCATGTGCATTCCAGCCATGACTCTGAAATTGAGATGGTCAAGCATCCGCAACTGAAATGTGAGGTATGTTCACTGGCTTTCACTAGTTTACATATGCTCTGCCAGCCCCCAAGTCTCCGGATTATGATGAACCTGAATGATGTGTAGACTTGTGATATAGGTTGATGCTTTGTCTTAGATTTTCCCTAAATCCAGTGGATTAGCATAAATGTCATCTGTAGTCTCCAAGGGCCGGTTTAATTCATCATGAATGAACCGGTACTTGACTTCATAACTGACTTGAATTAGGCCAAACAAATGGTGTTATCCGACTCAAGAGGAAAAGACTTTCTTAATATCATGCATTAGCCCCCAAGTGCCAGGCGTTGTTACTTGTAACACACTTGGGACTTTAATCATAGACAAGTCATTTTTTGCAGTAAAAAATTGCTTTGGAAGACATTAGCCCCCAAGTGCCGAGTAGTGTTGCATTGCAAAGTACTTGGGACTTTAATCATTATGACCTTTATTGGAATAAATTTCTGACACACCTGTGCATGCCTGGTAGATTGCCATCAATGAATTGGGTTCCCAATTGACTGATGCAAAGACCCGGTTGGCGGCTCAAGAGATTGAAATAAAGAATGCCAACTCCAAACTCCAATTGAGCCTATCTGAAACAGAGAAACTCAAGACCAGTTTCGATGTGGAGAAAAAATCTTGGGCTGATGAGAAAAGCTTGTTAGTACAGCATGCCGAGACAGCCGAGGCGGCTCTCAAGGAGGTTACCATCGAACTCACTGGTTTAAAAAACTGTGTGTCTCAGATGGTCTCTGCCATCTCTGGTGAGTCATTGCATTACTTACTGAAACTCTATTTTTGCTAGATATATAAACCGCCTGCTTAACCTCTTAAAATACTCGTAGGTCCCTGGAGCAGCAATCTGAGCCAAAACAGCTTGGTAAAACTCAAGGCGGTTTACACCCTGGTGGAGCAGCTGTACACTGGAGCTCAACGGGCGCTTGCCATTATTTCCCCAGCTAACCAAGGACCAAACCTCTTGAGTGACGTATTGAAGAAATTGTCAATCTTACCCGCCAGATTCCAAGAGGTCAAGCGGTCTTGCGCAAGAGCTAGAGCCCTAACCGCACTAAGCCGCTCCAAAGCCTGGGTGCCGGAACTCGACCCGGAGGATGTAGCCAAGGGGTATCCCCTCTTGAAGGAAGACGGGACTCCGTTTGATCAAGACGATTTTGTCGCTTGTGTGAGGGGAGTTCGTCCGCAGGCTACTAACCTTGGTGATGAGACCAATATTGATAAGTATCAGCCAGGTTTTGATATGGAGAATTAAAAGATGGCGACGCCGTCATATAAAGTGGTAGATCTTATCCCGCCGGTTCGTCAACACACCTTTACCCCAGAGATTGACCCGTCTAGACTAATTGATGATGAAGCTGATTTTGTTGCTCTTCATGGCTTTGATTGGTCCAAGCCCAGCTTCCAACCAGTAGAAGGCGAAGAGCCGGTAAGGGAGGAGTCATAATCATCCAAAATAATCCGACAAGACTTAATGAATCGACCTTAGATTAACATCTGCGTAGGAGGAAAACAGTTTTAACCTTTTGGGCTTTCAATGCCTTGTAATAGGCTAGCTTGAAACTGCATGTTCTGCCTATGCCATCGTGCATATCATACTGCGTATGACATTTTATCCGTCATGTCAATATATGTTTTATATCCTTTGCAATGTTTAAACCTGTTCCTGTATGTAAAAGATGAGAAACTATCCTGGCGGCTTATCGCTAGACGGGTCAAAACACCCAAATACATAACTATGAAATTATCATAATGGAATAATCAGTGCTAGATGTAAAGATAAACAAGGCTGAAAAGCCTTTTATTAAAGAAGAAACATAGATCAATCTATTTATGAACGACAATGCCATACCTGTGTTTTTTGATTCTGGACTGTTGGCTTAGGTGATCCGGACAGTAAGGGTGACAACCCAATCTTTTTAGAAGTCAATAATTCTATATGCCTGATGACTGTTATACCTTGGCGGCTTATTGTCAAATAACCGAGCCAGTTTAAATTGAAACCATACTTACAGTTAAATTCGAGACAACAAAAAACCAGTAAAACAAAAGAGTATCTTTCAAACAATGTAAATCAAGCATTAAGAAAAAATTTGGAGGCTTCTGATTCGAATACGATCAGTAAACTGGACCAAAGGGGTTAAGCTAGGATTCGAAGACGATCATGTAGCCCCCAGTGGCTTTGGCGTTGCGCCGATCAAGAGGGTACCGATAGCTATGTTCTCTTTGTTTCGAATACGACCTATGTTTGAACAGGAAGCCCCCAAATGACCTTGAGAGGTTTTTAACGACCCTGATTCGAATACGATCCAAGTCGGACCCAAAAGGGGTTAAGCTATGATTCGGTTACGATCAAGAAGCCCCCTAGTGAGTTTGGCTTTACGTCGATCAAGAGGGTTACGACAGCTATGTTCTCTTTGGTTTGAATACGACCTATGTTTGAACAGGAAGCCCCCTGGTGACCATGAAGTTTTAACGACTAGATTTGAATACGATCATGAGCCGGACCAAGAGGGTTAAGCTAGATTCAAATATGATCAGCCCCCAACTGGTCGTTTAATAATTAAAATAATAAAGATATGTGATCATTGAAGATGAAAAGGACAGTGGTCCTGCTTTATTACTTATCATAATATATACAACGTCAAAGTATGTACATTATGAGAGCCGGTGGCTCAAGTATAGTAAGGCCGAATATGAGCAATATTCCACGGCCGGCGGGTCTCCTCCTCCGATTTACGTGAGTCTTTGTGCTCTCGAACATCGATAAGGTAATATGACCCGTTGTTTAAGTTCTTGCTGACCACAAAGGGTCCTTCCCAAGGTGGGGATAGCTTGTGCGCCTCAGACTGATCCTGGATGAGCCGGAGCACTAGGTCACCTTCTTGAAAGGTTCGGGACTTAACCCGACGGCTGTGATAATGGCGTAGGTCCTATTGGTAAATTGCTGATCGGGCCGCTGCCAAGTCTCGCTCCTCATCTAATAAGTCAAGCGCATCCTGTCGAGCTTGCTTGTTATCAGCTTCAACATAAGCCACCACGTGGGGTGAGTCATGACGGACGTCACTGGGCAGAACTGCCTCTGCTCCATAAACCATGAAGAAAGGCATATAACCCGTAGACCTGTTAGGGGTAGTATTGATGCTCCATATCACAGAGGGTAATTCTTCCACCCAACAACCCGGCGTCCATTGTAAAGGGACCATATGGCGGGGTTTTAAACCTTTCAGGATTTCCTGATTGGCTCTTTCAGCTTGACCATTGGATTGGGGGTGAGCTACTGACGAAACATCAAGCCAGATATGCTCCGTTGACAGAACTCTTCCATGTTTCCTTGGGACAGGTTGGTGCCATTGTTAGTGATAATGTTGTGTGGAAAGCCAAAACGAAAAATCACCTTCTTCATGAATTGAACCGCCGTGGCCGCATCACACTTACTGACCGGCTCTGCCTCAACCCATTTTGTGAACTTGTCCACTGCCACCAAAAGGTGTGTCTTCTTATCTTTGGAACTTTTGAAAGGTCCAACCATATCGAGCCCCCAAACTGCGAACGGCCAAGTAATTGGAATCATCCGCAATTCTTGAGCCGGCACGTGCGCTCGTCGTGCAAACTTTTGACATCCATCGCACCTACTGACCAGATCCTACGCATCAGCGTGAGCCGTTAGCCAGTAAAAACCATGACGGAAAGCCTTGGCCACAAGAGACTTTGAACCGGCATGATGGCCACAATCCCCTTCATGGATCTCACGAAGAATTTCTTGACCTTCTTCAGGAGAGACACAACGTTGAAACGCTCCGGTGACACTGCGATGATATAACTCACCATTGGAAATTGTCATTGACTTAGACCACCGGGTTATCTGTCTAGCCAAGGTCTCATCCTCCGGCAACTCGCCCAGGGTCATATAAGCCAAATACGTCACTGTCCAATCTGGGATGACATGAAGAGCTGCCACCAATTGTGCTTCCGGGTCTGGAACAGCCAAGTCTTCCTCTGTAGGCAACTTGACAGAAGGGTTATGAAGAACATCTAAAAAAGTGTTAGGTGGCACTGGCTTACATTGAGATCCCAGCCGGTTTAAAGCATCAGCTGCTTCGTTCTTTCTATGGTCAATGTGCTCTACCTAATAACCCTTGAAGTGTCCAGCAACAGCGTCAACCTCAGGGCGATAAGCCGCCATGAGAGGATCCTTGGAATCCGACTTGCCTGATACTTGCTGAGCCACCAAATCTGAATCGCCAAGGCACCGTACCCGGCTTAAACTCATTTCTTTAGCCATTCAAAGACCATGTAGCAAAGCCTCATACTTATCTGCGTTGTTAGTACAAGGAAACATCAACTGCAACACATAACAAAACTTGTCACCTCAAGGGGAAGTTAAAACAACTCTAGCCCCGAGCCCTCCAATTGCCTGGACCCATCAAAATGAATTGTCCAATATGTGTTGTCTGGCTTCTCGTCAGGTATTTGCAACTCCGTCCAATCATTAATGAAGTCCACCAGTGCCTGAGATTTGATGGAAGTATGTGGCACGTACTTTAAACCATGAGACCCAAGTTCAATGTCCCACTTGGCGACTCGTCCTGTGGCTTCTCTATTTTGAATAATATCTCCTAAAGGAGCAGAGATAACCACAGTGATAGGATGACCCTGAAAGTAATGCTTAAGCGTCCGGCTTGCCATGAACACCCCATAAACAAGCTTCTGCCAATGTGGATATCTCTGTTTGGACTCAATGAACACCTCACTGACATAATAAACCGGCCGTTGAACCGGATGTTCCTTGCCAGCATCCTTGCACTCGACAACAATGGCCACACTGACAGCACGTGTGTTTGCAGCCACGTATAACAACAGTGGCTCCTTCTCAATGGGAGCAGCAAGAACCGGCGGCTCGGCGAGCTGTTTTTTCAGATCTTCAAATGCAGAGTTAGCATCATCACTCTAGACAAAACCATCCGTCTTATTCATCATTTGATACAACGGCATAGCCTTCTCGCCTAACCGTCTTATGAACCGGCTTAAAGCTGCGACACGACCCGCCAGCCGCTGAACGTCATTGATGCACGCCGGCTTAGCCAAAGACATAATCACTTTAATTTTCTCTGGATTAGCCTCAATGCCTCTATTAGACACCAAAAAACCCAAAAGCTTTCCACCTGGGACTCCAAAAACGCACTTGGCCTGGGTTAAGCATCATTTTGTAAACCCGGAGGTTATCAAAGGTTTCCTTTAGATCATCTACCGGAGTTTCCTTCTCTCTGAATTTCACCACTATATCATCCACATAAGAATAAACGTTACGCCCAATCTGATCATGAAGACAGTTCTACACACACCGCTGATAAGTCGCCTGGGCACTCTTAAGCCCAAAAGGCATAGACACATAGCAGAAGGCTCCAAACAGAGTAATGAAAGCCGTCTTCTCTTGGTACTTCACTGCCATCTTGATCTGATGATAGCCAGAATAAGCATCCAGAAAACTTAAACGCTCACAACCCGCCGTAGCATCAATGATTTGATCAATACGAGGGAGAGTAAAAGGATCAGCCGGACAAGCCTTGTTTAAATCTGTGTAATCCACACACATACGCCAAGTGCCGTTATTTTTTAGCACAAGCACCTGGTTAGCCAACCACTCTGGGTGAAAAACTTCAACAATAAACCCGGCCGCCAAGAGCAGGGCCACCTCTTCTCCAATAGCCTTGCGCCTTTCCTCGTTGAACCGCCGAAGAAACTGCCTGACTGGCTTAAACTTGGGATCAATATTGAGAGTGTGCTCAGCGAGTTCTCTTGGTACACCCGGCATGTCAGAAGGCTTCCATGCAAAGATGTCCCGAATCTCACGGATGAACTCGATGAGCGCGCTTTCCTATTTGGGATCCAAGTTAGCACTGATAATTAATTGTTTGGATGAGTCGCCAGGCACAAAATCAATCATCTTGGTATCGTTAGCTGACTTAAACTTCAACGCCGGCTCATGCTCCGTGGTTGGCTTTTTCAAAGACGTCATGTCCGCCGGGTCGACATTATCCTTGTAAAACTTCAACTCCTCTATCGCACAAATAGATTCGGCGTAAGCAGCATCACCTCCTTCACATTCCAAAGCTATCTTCCGACTTCCATGCACTGTGATAGTGCCCTTGTAACCTGGCATCTTGAGCTGCAGATAAACATAACACGGCCGTGCCATGAATTTTGCATAAGCCGGCCGTCCAAACAGGGCATGATATGGGCTTTTGATCTTGACCACTTCAAAGGTTAACTTGTCCGCCCTAGAATCATGCTCATCTCCAAAGGCTACTTCCAACTCAATCTTACCAACTGGATATGCCGACTTGCCAGGCACTACTCCATGGAAAACGGTGTTAGATGTCTTAAGGCCTTTGTCAGTCAACCTCATCCGTCAAAACGTCTCATAATAGAGGATGTTGATGCTACTGCCTCCGTCCATGAGTACTTTAGTGAATTTATATCCACCAACCTGAGGGGCCACCACCAAGGCCAGGTGACCTGGATTATCAACCTGGGGAGGGTGATCTTCCCTACTCCACAAAATAGGCTGCTCAGACCATCTCAAATAACATGGAACCGCTGGCTCAACAGCGTTCACAGCTCTCTTATGAAGTTTCTAGTCCCTTTTGCATAAACTGGTGGTGAATACGTGATACTGCCCACTGCTCAGCTGCTTCGGGTTACTCTGATACCCGGACTGCTGCTGCTGCTGACTACCTTGGCCAGATTGCTGATTATAGCCGCCTTGATTGCCTTGAGGGCCCTGGCCATGAAAACCGACGCCGCCTGAGCCGCTGCCAGGTCCATGATTATCATCAAACATGTTGGAATTCTTGAAAACCTTCATAATTGTACAGTCTTTCCATAGATGGGTGGCCGGCTTCTCCCGGGTGTCGTGTCTTGGACAGGGCTCATTTAGCAACTGCTCGAGGGTGGGACCTGACCCACCTGACTGAGGAGGTGGCCTTCCCTTACGCCGTTGATTGTTGCCCTGCGCGTTGGTGTTAGCCACAAACTCCAGACTACCGCCAGCCTTAGGTTTATTACCTCCTTGATTTGCCGGGTTATGCTGGTGACCTTTTCCGTTGTCGTTCTTCTTTCCCTTCCCTACCTTCTCTTTGTCAGACGCGGGATCTTTGGTACTATCAGAGTCGGTGTATTTGACCAGAGCTGTCATCAGCTGGCCCATGTCATTGCAATCACGCTTGAGCCACCCCAGCTTCTGTTTCAGAGGTTCAAAACGGCATTTTTTTCTCCAACATTAAGACCGCGGAGCCGGCATCCATCTTATCAGATGAATGTATTATTTCCTTCACCCGGCGCACCCAATGGGTCATGGATTCACCTTCCTCTTGCTTGCAATTAGTCAAGTCCACAATCGACATGGGTTGCTTGCATGTATCTTTGAAGTTCTGAATAAACCGGGCCTTTAACTCGGCCCATGAGCCGATGGAATTGGGTGGCAACCCCTTCAACCAAGTGCGAGTTGTTCCATCCAACATCATGGTGAAGTACTTAGCCGTCCCTGCGTCACTGACCTCCAGCAACTCCATGGCCATCTCATAACTTTCGATCCATGCCCCGGGTTGTAAGTCAGCTGTGTAATTAGGCACCTTCTGAGGCCCCTTGAAATCCTTTGGTAAACGCTCATTACGTAGAGCCGACACCAAGCAAGGGACACCTCCTGTCCTTGTGGCCACGCCTGCTTCAATAGAGGTCGTCGGATAAACCGGAAAAGCTTGGTGAGTTGCCTACTCAGCTGCCTGTTGAACCGCCCGCTCGGCCTCTTGGCGGATCCTATCCTGGTCAACCAAATTAAGAGCTCCATCACGCGCCGGGTCATACCTGGGTGGCTGGTCACGGCGCTGGGTGTTGCTGGACATGGCCGCTGAATCCATATGCCAACTGTAGCTCGGGCTCCGGCTCGGACGAGGGGTTGAATGAATCATGTCCCAACTATAAGAGTATGATTCCTGTTGTGCTAGAGCTGTCTGAAGAAGTTCTCTGACCCTTCGCGTTTCGATCGCCGTCGGCGAGTCGCCTTCCATGGGGAGAACCGCCAAACGTGCCGATGCAGCGATTAGATTCTCCAGAGGGCTAGGAAAGTGACCCGGTGGCGTTGATGTATAATGAGGCGGAGCAGTATTCACATGAGGGGGTTCCATAGCCCGCGGCTGACCCGGCGCCCCAGCTCCGGGTGTTGTAATCCGGTTTCCCTCCGGCGGGTTACTGGGACCGGCTCCAGGTGTGTGGAAAAGGTTCCTAGGATCATAAGTCAGAGGCAGTCATGATTGAGCCTTCTGGTGCCTTCTCCTCATGACCTCGTTTGATGCGTTCAGATTCATCGTGAGCTGAAAAGCCTCCGATTGAAGTTGATGAGCCCGGGCGTCCAAAGCCATTCGCTCCGCTGCCATCCTGACGTCCTCTGCCGCCAAGTTTTCCTTGGCTTGTGCTACCTCCTCACGTAGCCATGCCACCTCCGCATCATGTTGAGACTTATCCGCCGGTTCAACCACGGCGGTCAACAGGGCCGTCATCCTATCCATAAGATCCATCAGCACCTGAGCTGGCGAGCGCGCAGGGTCCCCTGACCCGGTCGCGGCCGTCCCGGAGGTTATTGCTGCCGCGGCCGTAGAGTTTTGAGCGGGCTGTGTACCAGTCACGAAGACCCCCGCTCTGTTCGGTGGCTCAAAGGGGTCCGGAATACTGCTGCCATTGGAACAGCCCCCAAGCCCGCCATCTGGTAGTTGATACAATGAATCCGTCTCGGCTGTGGACGACTCACCATCAGAATAGATGGCCGTCTCACCGCCATCCACAGATCCTTCAGAGAACTCCCCTCCATGGATGCAACCCACGAAGGCACGCTTCACGGCGGGCTGAGTCCGGGCGGGCCTCGCACGTTGAGCCATCTCGATGAGTTCGGTGCAGATGTCCGGCTCAAGGCCCAGCTCACCGATCCGCCCGATGAAGGCGTGGATTCCGTCGAAGGGGACCCGGTACCCGTACTCATCTGAGCCGGCGTCGAGGCCCCAGCCTTCGTCGTCGATGTAGAGCTTGCCGCAACGACTCTTGGTCATCCGGCCCACAACGTATCCCTTGAGCCCTTTGAAGCTGCCCTTCAAGAACTCAAATCCATCGTGCGCTGGCCCCATGGTGGGCGCCAACTATCGTGGAATTGTCATGTCAGATGTCCTAGTGAAAGGACTTAGTCGTAGAGCCATCGCAACTAGGAAGCTTAAAGGGGTTAATCAGGATAAAGGACACGAGAGGTTTTTATACTGGTTCGGCCCCTTGCGGTGAAGGTAAAGCCTAGTCCAGTTGATGTGGTATTGCTAGGTTTCGATGACCAAGGAGCGAAATGTGCTAGCTTGGCTCTTGATCTGTTGTTTCTTGCCCTAAGCCGCCGCCGGGTCGTCCCCTTATATACACGGGTTGACGCCCTGCGGCCTACAGAGTCCCGGCCAGCTGATATAACGTGTCCGGCTCGGTGACATCTATTACATGCCTTACTATACAAGTCTTATTCATACATGATGGTTTATACTCACGGGCCTTAAGCCGCCTCTGGGCTTGGGCCTACTATAAGCCTTATCATAAGCCGTCACTTTTGTATACTCTTTGGGCTTCTTTTAAGTAACCCACCATGGTGATTGACTCGGCCCCTCCTGGGCGGGTCATGCCTGATAGTCATATCCCCAACACGGTGGCCTCGAGAAAACAACATGAACTATATTTTAAAATAGACAATCGCGCGGCGGTGTCGACGGTGGCCTCAAAGACGAGGTGCTCCTCCAAGATCTGGCGGTCGACATGCATGTTAGCCATAGCGACCTCGTTCACGTGTGCGGCCGCATGCTACTCAGCTCCACCTTATACTACATGTAAAATGGATGTGAGCGGCGCTTAATTGGAGGAGGGGGGCAGTGATTTCGGTGGAAGATGTCGCTCCGTTAGTCGGGGCATGTGGGATGGGAAAGGAGGAGGATGGTGTGGGTGGGGTGTGGATTACCTGACCATATCAACGAGGCCGTGCAGCAAGAAGAAGGGTCGGCGGCGAGGAGACGGCGCTGCAAGAAGAAGGGTCGTCAGCGAGGAGGCGGCTGGAAGAAGAAGGGTCGTCGGCGAGGAGGCAGTGCTGCAAGAAGAAGGGTAGGCGACGAGGAGGCGGCGCTACAAGAAGAAGGGTTGTCGGCGAGGAGGTTGAGCTGCCAGTAAGCAACAGTGAAGGTTTGAACTTGGAAAGCAAGGAGGAACAGTGGAAATGTGGCTTTTGGTAGGAGGGAGGGGCGGGGAGAGAGATATTTCCGCGGTGGCAAAAAAAATTCGCTCGGTGCCGCGAGAAACTGGCGCGCAAGTGTGGTTCAAGGATGGTGTTTGAATTGCTAGAACATTTATGTACGGTGAACATGCAACTAGTACATGAGTGTCGTGTTTAAATTCAGAATTATTCCGGATTTGTTTGGCATTTTTATGCATTAATTGAGTTTCTGGGCATAATGTGCATAATTCAAATTTGAACTACAAGCACATGCTCCAATGCACCAAAGTTTGCTGAAAAATCACATGTGTGTCTTTGGGTGAATTTATAGGTCCCATGCAAGAAATGGGAATAAAATTCAAACATCTGGGTGCCGTGGCTCAGCCGGTATGATTGAGAAACTTGGTTTATTAATTCCTGTAAATCCAAAACATGGCCGAAAATCATGAAACTTGGCATGGGGTAATGACATGGCACCAACATGCTGTAGTAAATTTTTTGGCCGAATTGGGACAAGCTTTGGTGTAAGCTTCTTGCAAACTGGAGCTTCCCTCAAGATGGCTCCTGGTTCCGAGAGGGAACGTGTCACCTTCATGTGCGAAACGACATACGTACACTGCCTTCGCCCGCCTTAAGTTTTTTACACAGACAGATTAGACCAAATAAAATTATCATGCTAAATTTTGGAATTATTCCGTATTCGTTTGGCGTTTTTTATACATTAATTGAGTTTCTAGGCATTTAATGTGCATAATTCAAATTTGAACTACAAGCACGTGCTCCAGTGCACCATAGTTGTTTGAAAAATCACATGTGTGTCCTTGAGTGAATTTCTAGGTCTGATGCAAGAGATGAGAGTGAAATTCAAACATCTGGGCGTCGTGACTCGGCCGGAAAGATTGAGAAACTTGGTTTTTAATTCCTATAATTCCAAAACACGTCTGAAAATCATGAAACTTGCCATGGTCTCATGACATGGCACGAACATGCTGCGGTAATTTTTTTGGCCGAATTGGGACAAGCTTTGGTGTAAGCTTCTTGCAAACCGGATCTTCCCTCAAGATGGCTCCTGGTTCTGAGAGGGAACGTGTCACCTCCGTGTGCGAAACAACATACGTACACTGCCTTCTCCCGCCTTAATTTTTTTGCACATCCAGATTAGACCAAATAGAAGTACCGTGCTAAATTTTGGAATTATTCCGGGCTCGTTTCGCCTTTTTTATACATTAATTGAGTTTCTGGGCATTTAATGTGCATAATTAAAATTTGAACAACAAGCACAGACTCCAGTGCACCAAAGTTGTTTGAAAATCACATGTGTGTCCTTGGGTGAATTTCTAGGTCCCATGCAAGAGATTGGAGTGAAATTCAAACATCTGGGCGTCGTGGCTCGGCCGGAAAGATTGAGAAACTTGATTTTTAGTTCCTGTAATTCTAAAACACGCCTAAAAATCATAAAACTTGGCATGGTGTCATGACATGATACCAACATGCTGCGGTAATATTTGTCGCCAAATTGGGACAAGCTTTGGTGTAAGCTTCTTGCAAACCGTAGCTTCCGTCAAGAAGGCTTGTGGCTCTGAGAGGGAACGTGTCACCTCCGTGTGCGAAACGACATACGTACACTGCCTTCTCCCATCTTATTTTTTTTACACAGCCAGTCTAGACCAAATAGAAGTACTGTGCTAAATTTTGGAATTATTCCGGACTCGTTTCGCCTTTTTTATACATTAATTGAGTTTTTGGGCATTTAATGTGCATAATTTAAATTTGAACTACAAGCACATGCTCCAGTGCACCAAAGTTGTTTGAAAAATCACATGTGTGTCCTTGAGTGAATTTCCAGGTCCCATGCAAGAGATGGGAGTGAAATTCAAACATCTGGGCGTCGTGACTCGGCCGGAAATATTGAGAAACTTGGTTTTTTAATTCCTGTAAATCCAAAACACGCCTGAAAATCATGAAACTTGGCATGGTGTCATGACATGGCACCAACATGCTGTGGTAATATTTTTGGCCGAATTGGGACAAGCTTTGGTGTAAGCTTCTTGCAAACCGGAGCTTCCCTCAAGAAGGCTCGTGTTTCTAAGAGGGAACGTGTCACCTTCGTGTGTGAAACGACTTACGTACATTGTCTTCTCCCGCCTGATTTTTTATACAAAGCCAGATTAGACCAAATAGAAGTAACGTGCTAAATTTTGAAATTATTCTGGGTTCGTTTGGCCTTTTTTATACATTAATTGAGTTTCTGAGCATTTAATGTACATAATTCAAATTTTAACTACACGCACATGCTACAGTGCACCAAAGTTGTTTGAAAAATCACATGTGTGCCCTTGGGTGAATTTCTAGGTCCCATGCAAGAGATGGGAGTGAAATTCAAACATCTGGGCGTCGTGGCTCGGCCGGAAAGATTGAGAAACTTGGTTTTTTAATTCCTGTAATTCCAAAACACGCGTGAAAATCATGAAACTTGGCATGGTCTCATGACATGGTAACATTTTGTGGTAATTTTTCTGTACAGGAGGCGTGCGATCAGACCCCTGCACGTGCTCGTCGAGAGGAGAGCCCTTTGGCCGCTACCCACCGCGCACCTCCCTCCCAACGTCTCCATTAATGGCGCCCGAGCACCTGTTCTACGGTGTGGCTATGTCTCACTGGACTGAGATTTAAAAGAGAAAAATGAAAATCTGAAAAGAAAGTTTTGCATGGATCTTGATGTAAGATCCGCGGACCTATATAGCATCAACTGCGACTTATAGCAAGCATGATGAATATAAGGACGATGACAGTGGATAATAATTTTCTTACATATTTAGAAACATAATTAAAAAAAGCCACATGCGGCAATGCCCGAAATACACGAGGGCAAAAGAAGAAGGAAGACAACGATCTGGCTCGCTGATCTCTACTTTCTTGATGCATTGCGGCAGGCCGCGGGAACTAGTCTCCGCGCGAGCAGCGACAAGCTCTTTCTTGTCCTCAAGATGCTGCTTGCGAGCATCCACGGATTCCTCCACTAGCCTTCTGCGCTCGATGCGCAGCTTGTTATTCTCGTCCATAAGTTTCTCGACAATGACGCCGGTCCTCTTCAACAAGGCAGTGGTCTGCTCCTGCTGCTCCGCACTTCCGACGATCTTCGCCCTCAGCAGGTCGTGCTCGGCCCGGAGCTTCGCATTGCTCTTATTTAGTTGCCGGATGACGTAGGTAGACTGTTCAAACGAGGCTTGCAGGTCATCCTGCAACCGCGCCCACCTAGAGATCTGATCCATCTACCTATGGACGAGGGCACGCATGCGCCTGTAAGAGTCCTCGCCCGCCCGCTAGGCATTTTCCTAGGCCGCCGCGGCAAGGGAGGACATCTCTGCTACATTTGCGGTGCGGCGGGGCATCTCTTCTACTTGCACGGCGCGGCCGGACCAGTCTGCTGCATCGACGGCGCGGCGGGTCCTTCGTGCTGCTTCGCCGGCACGGCGGGACCTCTCTGCTGCTACGGCCGTGCGGCGGGACATGTTGGCTGCTATCGCGGCGAGGCGAGACATCTCTCGTGCTCCCGCTTCCAGGCTCGCCTCTCCCTGGTCGCAATCTCTCGACCCAGAACTCACGCTGGCCATGGCGGACGCAAGGGAACGATGATGAATGACTTGTTTGTTTTTGAAATTTTGTGGATGAGGAATTGAGGAGGAATGTGCAGTCATCTTGGAGTAGTAGTATTTATAACCGCATAGTAATATGGTCCTAAGTGGGAAACCGTTTAGGTTTTGATTGGTGTGAACAGGTTTGCAATTTGGAATGTGACGGGACGCATGCTCAAAATTTACTGACGATTATAAGTGCGGCACTATTCCCGGAAGGCGTGACGTGGGCACGTACGCCTTCTCGGCCGCGAACGTGGTGTTTGCACCGTAGGGTGCACCGCAATAGGCAATGTCATCACACATCTTTTAATTAGAATGGGTGTGCCCGTCTAGCGCATAAACGTTGATCTATCTAACTGTTTCAGTTTGTTGTGGCTAATCGCAAACAGTTCATCCATGTGAAGTGTACGCCATCAATCGCAGACACTTTGATCTGGCTTACCCATTTCTGTTATGTTGCCTAATCGCAAACAGTTAATCCTTCTGAAGCGTATGCCCTCAATCACACACACCTTGATCTGGCTGACCATTTCTTTTGCCTTGCCTAATCACAAACAGTTCATCTGAGTGAACCGTATGCTGTATATCGCACACACCTTCATATGACTGTCCGTTTCTTTTGTGTTGCCTAATCACAAACAGTTCATCCGAGTGAACTGTATGCTCTATATCGCACACGCCTTCATCAGACTGCCCGTTTCTTTTGTTCCGCCCCATCGCAAACTATTCATTGGACTGAACCATATGCCCTGGATCGCACATGCAACTAAAATCTGAACCGTGTTTGATGCATCCTCCATTACAAACGTTTTCACCTTTTTTGACGGTTTTCATACAGCATCGTTTGCGATTATGGCATCGCACACAGTTTCTCGAAGGGTCTCTAATCGTAGTGTCACGTTAGTAGCATCCTGCAGTAGTGAAAGGAGAAAGGAGATAACCCTACCGTACCACTTTGGAGCTTTGAAAACATGGCCCAACACATCATTGAGTTTAACACTAGAAATACCACCCACAAGAATCTTCCTGGTCTAGTCAACCCATTTATGGTCAAAACCTCTCATCATAGTATGACAATGTAACAAGAAATTCCAATTTACTTTGCCGTGCGTCTTCCCAAAAACCAACTTCAACACAATACCAGGGTTCTTCTTTTGTAAGGTGGTGCAAGATCTCATGAAGAGACATAATCTCATCCATTATGTACCTCTTTTTATGAATGCATTCTAATGCCTACTAAAAAGCACATCCACAAAGGTTCAAACCTAATAGTATGAACCTTTGTAATAAGCTCGTAAATGCAACGGAAAAGACATATCAGCCTAAATTGTTGTACCTTATTACCTCCAACCATTTTTGGCAAAAGGGTTATGATCCCATAATTGAAATGTTGCATGTCAAGTTTATTTTCATGAAACCACTAAAATAACTTCATTATATCAACCTTAACAATCTCCCAACAGTATTGAAAGAATTCAATATGAATATTATCAGGGCCTGGTGGCTTATTAGGTTTCATGAAAAAAGGGCATTTTAAATCTCTGTTTCAGAAAAAATGTCTAGTCAGAATGAAGTTACCAATATCAGCTAATCTCTCACTGCTATGCCACACATTAGCATCCAGGCTAAAAAGATTCCCATTAGCATGTCTAAACACTGTCTTATAGAAACTAGTAGCATGTGCAAGTAAATCACTGGTTCCTTCAATAGTTACATCACCAACATTAATAGAGAAAATTATGTTCTTTCTCCTTCTCCCATTCACAATTCTATGAAAATAAGAAGTATTTTTATCCCCTTTTAATAACTAGGTTTAATGAGAACTTTGTAACCAAGTAATCTCCTCTTCAATTAACAAATTTTGTAATTCTACAAAAATATCAAATTTCCTACTATACAACTCAGGGTAGAGTGTTCAGTATCCTCTAGTTTTCAAGATGCTCTAATTCTTCTCTTAGTTTTTTCTCCCTTTCCTAGCATTCCCAAAGGCATTGGATCCCCATACTAAAAAAATAAAATCTTTTTAGTTTGATATTCAATACATATATAGGATATTCAGAACTCACAGGTTTCCACCAAATTTTAGCAACTAGGGAGGTAAAGTCAGGGTGCTTCACCCAATTCAAGTCAAATCTGAAATCTCTTGTATGAAAAGGAGTAGGAATATCAGTATTTAGCACTAGGTTACCGTATTTTGTCTTGACCCATGGGTTGGTGGAGTCCCATTGCGTAAGGGGTTCCCAAACTTGTTTGCCATTTGTGCGGATTCGATGGTGTTGGTCTCTACGACTGCCCATAATGGCCATTGGAATGTCTTTTTCTGACGGTCATTTGGGCAGGTGGAGATTGTAGAGTGGACAAATTTGTGGTCTACCCTGCCGTCGGTGCTCACGGATTATCTGGACAATGTAACCAGGTGTCTCGCACCTTCGTGTGTGTTCTCTGTCATCTCGGCATATGATGCTCTGTACCTGGGGCCTACTATTGCCTCGACCTCCCCTCTACGAAAGGCGCCCTTGCATTTGAAGATCCATTTTTTGGTGTGGCAATTGTTGAGGGATTGCCTGCCATCTGGGACGGAGGTGATCAAGAGGCACGGCCCGGGGAATGGGTGGTGTCCTCTTTGTGGTGTCCTAAAGACGGGAACCCACATCCTCTTCTCTTGCATGACTGTAAGAGTTCTCCGGAATTTTGTTTGTGAGGCTCCGGGTCTGTCTGGGAGGCACTGGACCTGGCTAGGTTCCTTCAAACTAGATCTAATAAGACACGTAGGAATAGGTGCCGCTTTTGGCTTGTGTTTGTGGCATTATCTTGGACGCTCTGGACAACCCGTAATAAGATGGTGATCGAGAGGGTCTTTCCTAGACGGGCCTATAATTCTTCTTCTAAATTTCTTGCATTTCTGCGTCAATGTGCATGCTGTCTAGACAGCACGACCGTGAGTGTCTGGGGATCATGATGGATGGGTTACAAGTCACTGCTCGCCAACTATCTTTGTAGCCGGCCCCTTGAATCTATGGCCACTTGGTGGTCTTTATCCCTATTTTCATTGTCTCTCAACAAGGCATAGAAGCAACCCCAGAAAAGATCAAGGCCCTCGTTGAACTCGATCCGCCAAAGACAATACGTGAAGTCCAGCAAATTGTTGGATCTACGGTTGCCCTAAGTCGGTTCATCTCCCAGCTTGGAGAAAAATCACGACCCCTTTATAGACTCCTCCGGAAGAGCGGAAAGTTCCAATAAAGCGACAAGGTAAAAGCAACATTTGAGGACCTCAAGCACCTCTTGCAGTCCAACCAACTATTGGCTTCCCTAGCAGAGCTGAAGCCCATCCTACTACACATCCAGCGACGTGGATGGCAGGGATGAAGACATCGGTAATGACTCGGTTCACCGACGGGGCTGACGGTGGTGGAACAAGGAGGCGGCGGCGCCAGCGGCCTACCAAAGGCTCGGGACGAGGCAGCAATGATGGATGCATTGGCTGGCGAGGCGACGAATCGAGTGGCGACGACGAAGATGGTGACGGGGAGTGGCTCCGGGGATGGCGCTCCCGTGGAGGATGGTAGCAACAATGGCTTGCATCAAAGACAGCAGTGATGAAGACGGCAGATCCAGGTGGGGTCGGCTGGATCCTGGCCAAGGGTGGCGATGGTGGGCCCGCATTGCTGCGGCGGTCGTCGGATCTCGAGAGGCGATGGCTAGTGCTTGGGGGAGTGCATCTCTCTCTCTCTCTCTCTCTCTCTCTCTCGAATTAGGGTTTTCCTAAAATGGGGGGTTGTTTTTTCTTTCATAGGTGGGGCTTGGTGGGCTGGCTATGAACAGAAATGTGCTGACCCATTAGACAATTTTACTATTAAATTAAACTATTTTATTAATTAAATGGTTGCAACAAACGAAAATAAATTAATTAGGGTATAAAATGAACTCTGAATTGGATAAAATCTTATATGTGGCCTCTCTACACTACAAGGTCACACAACAATAATCAAACCATTTGGAGTTCATTAATTATTATTTAGAAAATAACTTAATTTATTGAATAAATGTGTTTTGAACTACAAGTGGGTGATGACGGAGGGATAAAAATGTGAGATAATTTGGGTAGCTCCCAAATTTCACTAAAAGGCCTGGTGCCAAGTGTGGAGGTGACTCTTGGACTAAAACACCAAAAGGGACAAGGGTTTAGATATTCACCATTTTATAAAATAACAAATTAAAATAGGGTTGGGGTTTAACAAAATACCCAAAAATAGTCCTAGTTGAATGGAATATGATGCTTATGCAATGCTTATGTTTGGGGTAAATCCCAAGTTGTTTCATCCAAGGGCTGGAGGTGGCAGCAAAGGGCGGCGGCGCAAGGGCTTGCGCGTTTTGAAATATCCATGGTGCCAAACATTTGGTGGATGGAGAGAGTGCTACATTTTCTCCCCCTACCTCCAAATACGGAGGCCGGAGGGCAATGTTTGGAGCGTCCTCCAAGAAATATGGCAATGGAATGCAGGAGAACGATTCTACTAAACCAGCCTTTTTTAGCCAAAATCGCCAAATGGGTGATTATTATGATGATCTGTCTGTTTTGGCAACTCTCCTAGAGTTTTTTAGCGAAAAATCTTTTGATCTATTCATCTTCGATCATGACCTGCATCCAGATCCATAGACCACGTAACGCGACTACAAGCACTGAAGCAAGACGAAGGCTCATTGCCCCTCCCTTGTCGGAGCTGGGCAAACCTTGTTGGTGCTAAGGCCTCGTAGGATCAGCGCGCCAGATTAACAACCGCCAGCGAGGAGAATCTTATTTCATCTTCAAGGAGTCGTCGTTGTCTCATCTTCTTGAGCAGGACACAAGTCCTAACAAAACCCAAATAAACATCTAAAAACAGGTCCCTCTCGCCGGCAAGGGTTGGGATCCATTGCGGCCCCATGACCCTAAGGCCATAAGAGACGAGGCAGATCGGCAGCACCATTGACGGGAGGCATGAACCCTAGTCGTGTGTTCCCTTGGATAAGAGGCAAAGAGGAGGAGATACGCGTGCGAGGAAGGGAGCGCGTTACCTCTCCTAGAGTTCCTCTTAGTTCTTCTAGAAAACTTCCTTGCTATTCATGAACGATCTGTTCATTTGTATGCTACCGGCGTTATCACGTTCTGTTTCATTTTGATTCATATTTCATATATTTATTTCCAATCGAATACATGCTAGATTTAGCTCTGCCATTAATTTTTTTTCCTGCAACATAATTTTGAATCATCTAACCCTTTACAAAGTCAACCAACTTCTAGTATTACAAAATCTGATCAAACTGCTATATTTCACCAGTCTATGTGCGTGGTTGTCCAGGGGCTTCAGGCCCGATCATTTTTTCAAGGGTACGCCAAAAGTATAGCATAACTTTATAGAAGATAAAAAAATATGTACAAAAATTTACACGGCAAATAGATGGCCCTCATACGGCGCATCCAACGTACCCTCCACCCCTCCAAACCCTACCCTACTACTCACACCACGTAGCTACTCTGGTGGCTCTTGCTCTAGTCCAGATTTTCACTTGCCAGATCAGGCCCGGTCATAACCAGGCTCAAATCAGCATGTGCTCATGTAGTGCTCAAATAATACTATATGGCAGTGGTCCGAGGAACTGTAGTTTTTCTTTTCTTGTGGTCTATGGAACAATTAGTTTACTAGTACCAGTGACAAAATAGCATTCGTACTACAACACTTGCCGCCCATTCCAATGCGCCAAATATAATGTACACCTTTCATCAATAAAAAAAATGTGCACCAAGAAAGAGTAGAAGGCAAAATAGAAGCCAACTTTTGCCTCTTGGAAACCATGAAATCACCAAGTTCGGTTGTCCTGTATGCATCCGTTGTTGACCCTCAGGTCCAAATTTCCTTGGTGAAAAGATTTTCCAGCAAACTTTTCGTAGATCTGATCTGGCCTACTTTTTTTTTTGGAAGAATAGACATTCAATTTTGTTTCTCTTCAAGGACCGGCTGAACTCCAAGGCCAACCACTTCAACAAGAACATCTCCGACTCCACCGACTAACCGAGATGCCGCACCCCTGGGAGGACGCCAGCATGCTGCTCAACTTTGGTGATTGCTTGGGCTTCTGCCGCCCCCCTCCATCCACGACATTTGGGACGATTGTTCAAAAAAATGTTTTGACTAAAGGTTGAACAGAATGCAGGAATCATATCATTAACAAAAGAATATGCATTCTCCAAAGCGCCTATAGCCCTCGACCTTAAATCTACAACCCAGAGCAGTAAATGGATTTTACAAGTTATTGATGCTTACATAAAACCTAATTTTCAACAAGAAAAAAAAAAAGGAACGATCTTTTCCACCATTTCAAAGCTCCAGGGTTAAAATATTTCAAGATTGACAGGAAACCACAAGATGTAACAATACTTTTGTGTGAGACAAGTTGAAAAGTAAAATTTGACGGTCACCAGTCACCACTATCAAACAACACTAGAGACCAAGTCCACCATGTTAACCACAACACAATTTGGCTTGTGCGCTCGCAAAAATGAAAGGAAGTGCAGAAATCGGTGTGCGAGCACAAGCCTACAAACAAGTGGATAGAGCCATGTGTCCATATCACCAAGTACTGCCTTGAGGGACAGGGAGGTGTAAACATCAGAATGTGTGAAGCACATGAGAAAATTGCTGGAAGAAACGTGGAAACTATAAGGCAAGAGAGGAGCGAACATAGACCAATTCAAAGAGAAAACTTGTGGAAAAACTGGGAGGCTACAGATGCAAACCAAATCCCAAATACCTTTTGTCTGTCAACTTGTTGTTCCAATAGGCATACTAATCAGCTCATCCCTTTCCTTGTCATCACAAGGGGACAGAGCTGTGAATAGACAAACATGGAATCTTCTTGTTCATGAATTGATAAGGTATGCATGTGATACAGGCTGCCAACTTAGCATATGTTACGTATTCACTCGAAAAATATTCATATTTGGGGATGATACACTCTTAATTTTATGTTAGCATGGCCTCCTTTCTGGTGGTAGAAAATAGAATTGTCTGACTAGGATATCCAGTATTATGCCACATCAAACAGCATTGATGGGGAGCCTGGAGTGATGCTGAACAATAAACTAAAAAATGAATAGGCATGTATCATGCTTCCAGATCAGGATTCTAAAGTCAGGTTACTGTATTTTTGAATATAGCAAATATTACGCATGAAGCACTGGATTCAACCTCCAAGAAGTAACAGTTATTTATGTGCAAACTTGTGATCCCCACTAACTTCTCGTGTGGTCACCTTACCGTTGTCGTGACGGAACTCACTAGCTGAGACAGTGGAGGACCATTTCCACGATGTTCTCATACTTGTCTGACAACTTGAGTTGTCCCCTCTTCAGCTGGCCTCTTGCTCTTGCTGGCAATATGACAGCACTGTTTGATGTTTGGTTTGTACCATCACCAATCAGCAATTGTACTGTTTGCCAAACCGAAAAATTCTTCTGGTGTTGGAAAAAGATAAAACAAAATGGATGAATCGTTGAATACTTGAGCTACATGACAAGAATCAGACTTCAATTCAGGATTTGGAACAGTAAGGTGAGTGAGATAGGCCACACCACAATTTAGGCTTGAAACACAGTAAACATGGCTGCTCAAAATTCTTGATATTTTTTACAGGGTTAGTAATCAGCTAATGGTTTTGCGCACAGCACTATTGACAGCACAGTGCCACAATTATTATCCCAGTCCCAGATAGATCCAAGCTGCTCAGTATCATCAACATCCACGGCAGCATGTAAATTATTGATAACACACACACAACTAAGAAAAACATTTCAGACAATGGCCAATAATTGTATACATCAGCAATCTGCAATCGGATTAGCACACCCTCATAAATAAGGGGAATTGATAAATCAAGGTTGCTTTCCTTTCTACTGCGGATAACCATATTGAATCAACCAATATTACCTTTCAACCGATGCCTCCCACCTCTAGCAGGAGTTACCCCCAGTTAGGCATGGCGATCCAATTGAACTAAGAGTTGGCAAAATAATCTTAGTTACCCCTAAACTAAGCCTTAGCTTCTACACCTTTCAGTACATGGCTCTCCCTTACCAACAATGCAAGTCCATCCTTTACCTCCCCTTTCTTCTCCAATGCCGTGGCAGATTTCTCCGGCTTCTGCTTCCGGTACTGCCAGGCTTCTGTTGGATCTGTTGTGATCACCCTCACATCTGATCCACCACCATTGATCTCCAGCACCTCCGGCAGCCCATTACCACACCCCCTCGACAAACCAACATCCACCCTGACGGCCTGTGCCCCACAAACTGCATTGATTCCCTCGCTCTGTATCGTGTGCCCCATTACCATCCTCTTTGCTCCAGGGATCATCCCAAGAACGCCCTGAAGCCTCTGGCAGTCGCAATTGAAGCCTTCAGAGAACCTCCTGAGCCACACAACGGCGTCTCGGCCGCACACATACTCTGGCGCCCTGGCATTGTTGCCATGCTCACCCCGGATCCAGTCGCTGACCTCGGCATTGATCCGCTCCAGGCCATACTCGACATTGGCCTCAAGAAGGCCACCATGGACGAACACCGAGTCGCCGACTACAAGGACGGTGGGGAGATCAGCCAAGAACCTCCGCGCGATGGGGCCGTCCGGGCGGAGCGCGGCGAGGCGGGATCGGATGCCGTCCCAAAACTCCCGCTTGATGCCGGGGAAGGCCTTGGGGACGCCGAGGAAGGGGTTCTTGGGCTGCTCGAGCCCGCCACAGCGGCGCTTAATGGCGAGGCCAGCGCGGTACCAGCCGGCCCAGCCGGAGAACTCCTGCAGGCCCTGCGGCGTGACGAAGCGAAAGTCGCCGGACACGTTCATGACCTCGTGGTTGCCGAGGATGGGCAGGAGCGCGCCGCCCTGCGCGGCGGCGGAGATGCTGAGGCGACGGAGGAAGTAGAGGAGGCGGAGCTCGTCGCCGCCGCGATCCAGGATGTCGCCGAGCTGGACGGCGAGGGTGGGGCCAGCGGACCAGGAGGTGGAGCTGGCGCTGGAGCCGGGGCTGTTGGCGGGAGGCAGGAGGCCGGCGAGGCGGAGGGCGGTGAGGGACTTGGGGAGGTCGCCGTGGAGGTCGCCGATGGCGACGAGGCGGGATGGGGAGGGGAGGAAGGTGGGGGGCGCGGGGGGCGGCGGAGGAGGCGGGTTGGTGGGGAAGAAGATGCCGGAGACGGAGAAGTCGACGAAGGCGTCGGCGAAGGCGGAGACGGCGGCGGGGAGGCCGGCGCAAGCGGGGACGTCGGGGGATGCGGGGGCCATCGTGGGCTCCTGTTTGGTTTGGGTGTGGGCTCGAAGCGGGGGCTGGAAGATACACCGAGATGTCTGTGTTGGGGCCGCCGCCGCCGGCTGGTCTTATATGTACAGCTTTGGAGATGAGATGATGGGCGGTCAAGGTGCAAATAAAAAAAGCGTGCAAATACTCTCTTAAATTATCAGATACCGGTACATCAAACACTAAAATATGTCTAAATTCATTCGTATTTACACAAATCTAAGACAAATAATTCGGATTGAGAGTAGTTTCTATAAGAATTTTCAATTTTTAATAAGAAAATTATGTATGTACAGGATGAATACAAGTGTGTATGAATTCAAAATTTAAGCATCCCTTAAAAAAAGTTAGCCATGACCATATGTGAGTGCAAAAATCACAACACATGTCATATATAGGCATGTTTTTAACACAGTACAATCAAAGTTGCTCATATACATGAACATACACTTACTCCTATGAACACACGCACGCACACCGTACCTCTATGAGCACGTACGAGAGACTAAGCTGACATATCATCTTGAGATTGACGAAGTCATCACAGACGCCTTCGTTGTCGACAAGAACATCTGCTCCCACTGAATGCACATCGCCGGATGGCCTGAAATAAATACAGAAAAATGCGGGCACCAATGTCAAGTCTAGCCTGGTGGGTTGGGGATACCACTTTCCTTTTAACCATCCAGCCACAGGTTGGTTCGCACATATGAACATGTTTAGATTTCAAATTATATGCATATACTATAATCAACATATATGCTACTCCCTCTGTAAACTAATATAAGAGTGTTTAGATTACTAAACTAGTGATCTAAAACACTCATATATGCTTCTATGGTTACCACTCAAGTAGAATAAGTACTTAAAGCTCAGAATGATTTGCTCAATGAATTGAATAGTAAGAATAATGACTTTGTTGTTAGAGTTGCAACTAGAGGTGGTAAAGTGACTCAGAAACCTTTGTATCCTGAGGGCCACCCTAAGAGAATTGAGCAAGATTCTCACAGAACTAAAATTGATGCACCTAGTCCTTCTAAAAAGAAGAAAAAGAAAAATGATAGGACTTTGCATGCTTCTAATGAACCTGTTTGTAGACACACATTATGATCCCAATGATATTTCTATTTCTGATGCTGAAACACAATCTGATAATGAACATGAACCTAGTGATAATGTTAATGATGATGTTCATGTTGATGCTCAACCTAGCAATAATAATGATGTAGAAATTGAACCTGCTATTGATCTTGATAAACCACAATCAAAAAATCAACATTATGATAAGAGAGACTTTGTTGCTAGGAAGCACGATAAAGAAAGAAAACACATGCCTTTTCCTCCTAAACCATCCAAGGAAAAGGATGATGAGGATTTTGAGCGCTTTGCTGAAATGATTAGACCTATCTTTTTGTGTATGTGTTTGACTGATATGCTTAAAATGAATCCTTATGCTAAATATATGAAAGATATTGTTACAAATAAAAGAAAGATACCGGAAGCTAAAATTTCCACCATGCTTGCTAATTATACTTTTAAGGGTGGAATACCAAAGAAACTTGGAGATCCAGGAGTACCAACTATACCATGCTCCATTAAAAGAAACTATGTTAAAACTGCTTTATGTGATCTTGGAGCCGGTGTTAGTGTTATGTCTCTCTCTTTATATCGTAGACTTGATTTGAATAAGTTGACACCTACTGAAATATCTTTGCAAATGGCTGACAAATCAACTACTATACCTGTCGGTATTTGTGAGGATGTGCTTGTTGTGGTTGCAAACGTTACTATTTTAATAGACTTTGTTATTCTTGATATTCCCGAGGACGATAGTATGTCTATTATTCTTGGAAGACCCTTTTTGAATACTGCAGGGGCTATTATTGATTGCAACAAAGGCAATGTCACTTTTCATGTTAATGGTAATGAGCATATGGTACACTTTCCGAGGAAACAACCTCAAGTCCACACTATCAATTCTATTTGGAAATTTTTTAACAATTACTATTGGAGGTTTTGAATTTCCTCTTCCTACTGTCAAGAAGAAATATGATATTCTTATTGTTGGGGATGTGCATATCCCCGTTGAGGTAACCTAGTGTTATTCGAAAATTCTCTGGTTCCATGTTATTCGGAATGAGTTTGTTAATAAGACCTGATCAACCTTGTTAGTGGATTCCTTTTGATGAGCATGAGATGAATGAATTTAGAAAAACACAACTCTCTGTACCCTCTTTTTACTTTCTGTTATTTATATTAAATAAAGCAAAAATAGTATTTTCTGTCTGTTTTCTGAATTATGCATGCAATAAAAAATACCTCGAAAATAAAAGTTCTCCAAATGCCCTGAAAATTAAATATGATTTTTTCTAGAATATTTGAGAATATCTGTCACTGAGAACACAGCAGGGGGAGCAAGCACCTGGCCACGAGGGTGGAGGGCGCGCCCCCTGCCTCGTGGGCCCATGGTGGCTCCCCTCCACTTATTCCAGCTACCACACACTCCTTCTTCCTCCCACAAAAATCACCAACCAACTCAAACCCCAATTCAAGCTCATCTTGCTGCCATTTTCGATCTCCTAGCTCAAAGCCCCATTCACAAAACTGCTTTGGGGGATTGTTCTTTGGTATGTGACTCCTCCAATGGTCCAATTAGTTTTTGTTCTAGTGCTTTATTCATTGCAAATTTTTGCTGCTTAATTGGCCTTGTTCTTGAGCTTGCATGTCAAATTTATGTGGTCAAAAGTAGTTTTAATGCATGATATTGTCTCTAGGCACTTGTAGGAGTAGTGGCTATCAATTTTGTTGAGTTTGGTTCACTTTTAGTTAAGTTTTCAGAAATTTTTCAGAGGAAGAAATATGTTTAGGAAAATGTACCAAGGTGGTTCTTCAAGGAAGCAAGGACCCAGACCCGCAATACGTGATGCGGACGAGGAACCACCAAGAGACGCTCAAGTGCGGCCTTGTGAATGGCCGTTAGAGGATTTCATGATCCGAGTAGGAATTAAATAGGAATTTGATGCATATGTGCGTAATGCTGATCTTGAGAGATTCGAGGCAGATAAGTGCCGCCAATACTATCACCTAACCGATTCCTTTGTGAGAAGGTTCGAATTTTCATCTTCACGTAATTCTCACACTGTCTTATTTGATCTTTATGATAAATCTTATACAATGGACTTAGAAGGTTTTACCACCGCTTGTAAACTCCCATAGTGGGATGACGTTAGTGGACCTCGCAAATCTGAATTTAGAGATTTTCTTACTAATATAACTGTGGGGGAATCTAGAGATGTAACACAAGCCACCATAGGGAGCATTCATTTTCCTGCTATACATTATTTTGCTCTCTTCATAGGAAGGTGCATAAACGGTAAAGATGAAGCATGTCACATGTGTGTACCTGATCTTAGCATTCTCAGGAGCGTTGTTTTAGGAGATAAACAATACAACTTGGGGGCTATCGTTGCACGTAGGTTGCATAATAATCGTATTCATGGAGATTTCTTTGGTGGAATTTATGCAACTCGTATAGCTAACTTTCTTGAGATACCCATTCGTGGAGATGATATTGAGTTGCCTCCTTCTTATCTAGATTATGATGCTATGGTTCGTCATCAGTTTGTTGAGAGGAACGATCAGTTCCTCTAGTACTGACTAATCTTTGACAGACGGCACACATATCACGTCGCTCTCCCTGCCCCTACTTTCTTTGACTTTCAGGCAAAGGGGAGATATGTTATAACCAGGGAGGAGGCGACTGAGTACGAGAGGAGGGCGGAGACAGCTCGCCTCCAAGCTGCAGCTCATCAGGCAATTGTCGCCGCATCTCAGTACGACCCCAGCTACAACTTTGGATATCCGCCAGGCCAACCGTGGCCATAGACCAACTTAGGCCAAAAGCCTAAGCTTGGGGGAGTACATATCTCTCACCGACATTAGATTCATGTTCACACACTCATGCTAGTTGTCGGTGCTCATACTTTTTCATTGTAATATCCATGCTAGTTTATTTTCCTTTTTTATGTTTTCTTCTTGTGTGTTTGATAAACCTTAAGAAAAACAAAAAAAATTAGTTGTAGCTTTTAGTTAGTTTACTTTTCATGCTGTAGTAGTAGTAATTAAAAAGAAAACCCAAAAATATTTCTCGTTCTTCTTTTTGCTTGTTGGGAGCTTTCCCATGTAAATAGTTTTATTTCTTTTCTTGTTTTTTGGGGGTCGAGAGGAGAAGACCATAATGAAAATGCTAAGTGGCTCTCATATGCATTATTTTTGATCTAACAAAGAGCCCATATTACATTGTCTTCTCTCTTGAATTGAATGCTTGCAGATCCCAGCTTAGTCCAATGCACGTGCACTATTATTATTATTATTATCCACACTATTCGGTCGTGCAAGTGAAAGGCAATAATGATGATTATATGATTAACTTATTGAGATGAGAAAAGCTGGTATGAACTCGACCTCTCTTGTTTCTGTAAATATGATTAGTTCATCGTTCCTGATTCAACTTATTACGAATAAACATGTTTGCAATGACAATTAGAGATTGTAGTTGCTTATGCCATGCTTAATTAGCTAGGAGCTTATAATGGTTTACCTTGCGTGCCAACATGCTATTAAAATGGTTGTGATGTGGTATGATAGGGTGGTATCCTCTTTTGAATTATTCGAGTGGCTTGACTTGGCACATGTTCATGCATGTAGTTGAAACAAAATCAACATAGCCTCTACGATATTTATGTTCATGGTGCATTATATCCTACTCATGCTTGCATTCGGTGTTGATTAATTTTAATGCATGTTCATGACTATTGTCGCTCCCTAGCTGGTCGCTTCCCAGTCTTTTTCTAGCCTTCACTTGTACTAAGCGGGAATACTGCTTGTGCATCCAATTCCATAAACCCCAAAGTTATTCCATATGAGTCCACCATACCTACCTTTATACGGTATCTACCTGCCGTTCCAAGTAAATTTGTATGTACCAAACTCTAAATCTTCAAATAAACATTCTGTTTTGTATGCTCAAATAGCTCATGTATCAACTAGGGCTGTCTGTATCTTCCATGCTAGGCGGGTTATTCTCAAGAGGAGTGGACTCCGCTCCTCACTCACGAGAAAATGGCTGGTCACCGGGATGCCCAGTCCCATGCTTTATGCAAATCAAATCAAAATAACTATAAACAAAACTCCCCCGGGACTCTTGTTAGTTGGAGGCACTCGTTGTTTCGAGCAAGCCATGGATTGATGCTTGTTGGTGGAGGGGGAGTATAAACTTTACCATTCTGTTTGGGAACCGCCTATAATGTGTGTAGCATGGAAGATATCGAGATCGCTCGGTTGTTATGTTGACAATGAAAGTATACCGCTCAAAATATTATTCATATCTATTTCAAAACCGAGCTTTGGCACCTCTACAAATCCCTGCTTCCCTCTGCGAAGGGCCTAATATTTACTCTTATGTTGAGTCATCATCCTCTTATTAAAAAGCACCAGTTGGGGAGCACCGCTGTCATTTGCATTCATTACTGTTAGTTTACATTGAGTATGACTTGACTGGATCTCTTTTACCATGAATTACAATGTCTAGTCAGTCCTTGATCTTTAAAGATGCTCTGCATTTATGTTTTGCGGTCTTAGAAAGGGCTAGCGAGATACCATCTTGTCATACCATATCATGATTATTTTGAGAAAGTGTTGTCATCCGAGATTTATTATTATTGCTCGCTAGTTGATTATGCCATTGATATGAGTAAACATGAGACCTAAATGTTACTGCGAATGTGGTTAGTTCATAATCTTTGCTGGAAACTTGAATGCTGGCTTTACATATTTACAACAACAAGAGCAAACAGAGTTTGTAAAAGTTTTTCTTTATCACTTTAAGTTTATCAACTGAATTGCTTGAGGACAAGCAAATGTTTAAGCTTGGGGGAGTTGATACGTCTCCGTCGTATCTACTTTTCCAAACACTTTTGCACCTGTTTTGGACTCTAACTTGCATGATTTGAATGAAACTAACCCGGACTGACGCTGTTTTCAGCAGAATTGCTATGGTGTTATTTTTGTGTAGAAATAAAAGTTCTCGGAATGACCTGAAAATCAACGGAGAATTATTTTGAAATATGTAAAAAATACTGGAAGAGAGATCCACGTCAGGGGGGCCACCACCTGTCCACGAGGGTGGGGGCGCGCCCCCTGCCTCGTGGGCCTCCTGATGCTCCACCGAGCTCAACCTTGACTCCATATATTCACTTTCGGGGAGAAAAAAAATCAGAGAGAAGGATTCATAGCATTTTACGATACGGAGCCGCCACCAAGCCCTAAACTCTCTCGGGAGGGCTGGTCTGGAGTCCATTAGGGGCTCTAGAGAGGGGAATCCGTCGCCATCGTCATCATCAACCTTCCTCCATCACCAATTTCATGATGCTCACCGCCGTGTGTGAGTAATTCCATCGTAGGCTTGCTGGACGGTGATGGGTTGGATGAGATTTATCATGTAATCGAGTTAGTTTTGTTAGGGTTTGATCCCTAGTATCCACTGTGTTCTGAGATTGATGTTGCTATGACTTTGCTATGCTTAATGCTTGTCACTAGGGCCCGAGTGCCATGACTTCAGATCTGAACCTATTATGTTTACATCAATATATGAGAGTTCTTGATCCTATCTTGCAAGTCTATAGTCACCTATTATGTGTTATGATCCGTTAACTCCGAAGTAACAATAATCGGTATACTTACCCGTGATGACCGTAGTTTGAGGAGTTCATGTATTCACTATGTGTTAATGCTTTGGTCCGGTACTCTATTAAAAGGAGGCCTTAATATCCCTTAGTTTCCAATAGGACCCCGCTTCCATGGGAGGGTAGGACAAAAGATGTCATGCAAGTTCTTTTCCATAAGCACGTATGACTATATTCGGAATACATGCCTACATTACATTGATGAACTGGAGCTAGTTCTGTG
Source organism: Triticum urartu (assembly GCF_003073215.2). NCBI lineage: Eukaryota > Viridiplantae > Streptophyta > Magnoliopsida > Poales > Poaceae > Triticum > Triticum urartu. Next base: position 65,488,828 of record NC_053025.1, on the reverse strand, counting down.
TCACCCTAGGTTATAACTGTTACATGATCGATCGCATCCGGCATAATTCTCCATCACCGATCCAATGCCTATGAGCTTTTCCTATATTGTTTTTCGCTTATTTACTTTTCTGCTGCTACTGTTACCATCACTATAAAACCCAAAAATATTACTTTTGCTATCGTTACCACTACTATCATATTACTTTGCTACTAAATACCTTGCTGCAGATATTAAGTTTCCAGGTGTGGTTGAATTGACAACTCAGCTGCTAATACTTGAGAATATTCTTTGGCTCCCCTTGTGTCGAATCAATAAATTTGGGTTGAATACTCTACCCTCGAAAACTGTTGTGATCCCCTATACTTGTGGGTTATCAGATCATAAGCAAATTCAACAAAATAGCTATCACATAAAAAAATTCAACACAGCCCACATGCATGCAAAGTTGACACTCTTCCAAAATAGTGGGATTAACATTAACTATAGTCAGGACCTCTCCAAACCCACTTTTATCAAAAATTTCATAAGATTGAACATTCTCCAAATATGTGGGATCTAAAGTTGACACTCTTCCAAACCCACTTTCAATAATATTGCAAACACTATTATCAATTTCATATTCATCATGGGGCTTAAATAAATTTTCAAGATCATAAGAAGAATCACCCCAATCATGATCGTTGCAACAAATAGTAGTCATAGAAAAACTAGCATCCCCAAGCTTGAGGTTTTGCATATCATTAACACAATTGACATTATGAGAATTTATAATAACATCATTGAATCATGCTTTTCATCGAAGGAACTATCAAGTATGGGTGCAATAGAAATGATCTCATGTTTAACATAGGGAACTATAGCAAATTCATCTTCATAAATATTGGCATCATGGCCACAAGAATAGCAAGCATCATGTTCATCAAGGGATATTTCAATCAAATCATCGAAATCATAATTATCTATAGATTCATGCATATCATAATTTTCTTCCAAAGCAACGGTCATTCTTTCAATAAATTCTTTGACATAGACATTATGAGCATAGTTTTCATAGCAATATTTAAGTATGTCAAAATTTTCCGATTCGTAGAGAGTAATATCATACTTTCCGATCAAAGAAGCAACTTCATAAGCATCCTTAAAAGCAACAAATTCTTCAATTTGTTTGATATCATAGTAACTATAAACACCTTTTGCATAAGAAGATAAGATTTCATTATCATTAAACTCACATAGGTAGGGGAGGTGTTTTTTAGGGTTCTTAGAGCAACAAGTAAAATCACAAATTTCACAAAGATTTTAAGCATAACACAACAATCTGTTTATTTGATCCCATAAGAGTCTCCCTTTTTCAGACAAACGGTGACGCACAAAATGAGCATGCTCATCTAAAGATTTCCCATCAACCAGGCCAGTTGGGGTTTCAGCACGAGCGCATAGGGATCGAAGATGATCCAAGTATAACACTTTAAGTGGATCCATATCAATAGGTTTTTAGCAAGCAAAGATGCAAGCAAATAAAAGGCACATGGAAACACAAACAAAGATACATACAAGAAGAAGGCAAAGAAAAGGCAAAGGTTTTCGAAAATCGTTTTAGAAGTTGGGGAGAGGAAAACGAGAGGCAAATGGAAAATAATGTAATGCGAGGGATAAGAGTTTGTGATAGGTACATAGTATGTCTTGACTTGTGCGTAGATCTCCCCGGCAGCGGCGCCAGAAATCCTTCTTGCTACCTCTTGAGCACCGCGTTGGTTTTCCCTTGAAGAGGAAAGGGTGATGCAGCAAAGTAGCGAAGTATTTCCCTCAATTTTTGAGAACCAAGGTATCAATCCAGTAGGAGACTACACGCAAGTCACCTCGCACCTACACAAAAAAATAAGAACCTCGCAACCAACGCGATAAATGGGTTGTCAATCCCTTCACGGTCACTTACGAGAGTGAGATCTGATAGAGATAATAAGATAAATATTTTTGGTATTTTTATGATATAGATTGGAAAATAAATATTGCAAAATAAAATAGATTGAAAACTTATATGATGGAAAATAGACCCGGGGGCCATAGGTTTCACTAGTGGCTTCTCTCAAGATAGCATAAGTATTACGGTGGGTAAACAAATTACTATCGAGCAATTGATAGAAAAGTGCATAATTATGAGAATATCTAGGCATGATCATGTATATAGGCATCACGTCTGCGACAAGTAGACCGAAATGATGCTGCATCTACTACTATTACTCCAAACATCGACCGCTATCCAGCATGCATCTAGAGTATTAAGTTCATAAGAACAGAGTAACGCATTAGGCAAGATGACATTATGTAGAGGGATAAACTCAAGCAATATGATATAAACCCCATCTTTTTATCCTCGATGGCAACAATACAATACGTGCCTTGCTTCCCCTGCTGTCACTGGGAAAGGACACCGCAAGATTGAACCCAAAGCTAAGCACTTCTCCGATTGCAAGAAAGATCAATCTAGTAGGCCAAACCAAACTGATAATTCGAAGAGACTTGCAAACATAACAAAACATACATAAAAGATTTCAGAGAAGAATCAAATATTTTCCATATATAATCTTGATCATAAACCCACAATTCATCGGATATCAACAAACACACCGCAAAAAGAATTACATCGAATAGATCTCCAAGAAGATCGAGGAGAACTTTGTATTGAGATCCAAAGAGAGAGAAGAAGCCATCTAGCTAATAACTATGGACCCGAAGGTCTGTGGTAAACTACTCACACATTATCGGAGAGGCTATGGTGTTGATGTAGAAGCCCTCCATGATCGATTCCCCCTCCGGCGGAGCTCCGGAAAAGGCCCCAAGATGGGATATCTTGGGTACAGAAGGTTGCGGCGGTGGAAATAGGGTTGCGGCGGCGGAAGAAGTAGGTCGGTGGAGCTGCGAGGGGCCCACGAGGGTGGGGGCGCGCCCAGGGGGCAGGCATGCCTCCCTGCCTCGTGGCCTCCTCGCTCCTTTCTTGACGTCTACTCCAAGTCCCCTAGATCACGTTTGTTCCAAAAATAACTCTTTCGAAGGTTTCATTCCTTTTCTGCGAAACACAGAAATAGGCAAAAAACAACAATTTGCACTGGGCCTTGGGTTAGTAGGTTAGTCCCAAAAATAATATAGAAGTGTATAATGAAGCCCATTAAACATCCAAAACAGATAATATAATAGCATGGAACAATAAAAAATTATAGATATGTTGGAGACATATCACACCCCGACAAAGTCATCATGTGGCAGAATTATGTCCCATAGGTTGCACACCTCCTCCTCTCTCGACCTCATTCTTTGAGCTATGATGGCTTCATGAAGTGGGTCCTTGTCGTCTTCATTGAGTGGGTCCTCATCATCTTCATCATCTTCCAACTTGTTGATATAAATGACAGCCAGCTTGGGTCTTTCTGCTCTGAAGGAGAAGCTGGTCAACTCACCACGAGTAACACGCATGCAGGCGAGGAAACAGAATCAAAAAACAGTGGTACACCAACTTCAATATAGCATAAAAAACTACTATGAGGAACACAAAAACCACAACTAGAGTAGAGCATCAGTATGCTAGCAACTTAGCATGGGATGATCATCAAGCTCAACATGCAAACCAACATATCAAACTAGCACCGACTATCTTAAACCCTAGAAACTATCCTATATCAAAGTGTTATATATGACCAGAGGCTTATATCAACTAAAAACTATCAACTATGTCTAATTTTTCACTAATCAATTAATCATATCAACTAAAAACTATCAACTATCATATATATATATATGTCCCTCTCTCTAAATGTTGCATATCAACTAGCCTACTAAATCAACTAAATCAAAATATTCTAAATTAACAAAATCAACTAAATCAAAATGTTCTAAATCAACTAGCCTATTAAATCAACTAAATCATATCAACTAAATCAAAATGTTGCATATGAACTAGCCTACTAAATCAAAATGTAGCAGGGAGGAGGGGTTGTGGATGGAGGAGGGAGGAGGGAGAAGGAGGGGCGACTGGAGGAGGGAGGAGGAAGGAGGACGGAGGAGGAAGGCGGAGCGAGGAGGGGCCGGCCGATGGCGAATGGAGGAGTGGAGGGAGGACGGAGGATGAGGGGGCGGGGATGAGGGCGGCCGGCGAAGGATTACCGAGTCCAGGGAGGAGGAGAAGGTGACAGCGACGCAGAGGGGGAAGGGGTAGGCGAGGGCGGCCGACGGGGGAGGACCGGCGCGGGGGGTTGAGGGGGAAGATCGAGTGAGTGTGAGTGTGAGTGTGAAGAGTGAGGGGTGGCCGGTTGGGGAAGATAGAATGACTTATCAGTAGCGCGCTATAGAGAAACACACTACTGCTAAACGACCTAGCAGTAGCGCCTTTTAGTCAAAATGTGCTACTGCTATGTGTAAACATGTAAAAATATACATAAAAAATACATTGATCATCAATGATCTTTTTGTGTACAATCTGAATTGTTAATATGAGTCCTCACCGGTTTAGAAATCGGAGAAGACTCATATTGCGGCCACAAATTCTACACATAGAGTTCAATGAAGACCAAGTGGTTGTGATAGTTTGAGAAGTAACATATTTAAGGTGGTAAAAACCTTGTTCGCGGAGCGAGGTAGGACTAAATTTTTGTAATAAACTTAGTAGTAGTGGGCATTGTGAGAAGGCGCTACTGCTATGATCTGTAGCAGTAGAGCTCTTTGTATTAAGGCGTTGCTGCTATAACTAGCTTGGCAGCGGGGTCGTGGCAATTATAGCAGTAGCGCGACTTATTACAGGCGCGCTACTGCTACATTTGTTTCAGTAGCATGTTTTGTTGGCGTACGCTACTGCTACGTAGCTGCAGTGCCTTATTTTAAGGCGCGCTGCTGGTAAGATTCTGTGTATAGGCTTTTCCCTAGTGTTGAACTATGATATCTCTGTATTTATTACCAACTTATTCTCATATTATCTCTAGCCTTGTATAGTTGATTCCTAGAGATATTGTAGGGTTATTTGGCTTATCACGCAAGACACCACCTGTATATATTGTAACAGACTCCGATGAATACAATTGAGTTGCATCCTATAGTCTTCTACATGGTATCAGTTTTCTACCGATCTCCATCGCTTCCGCCCTAGGTCGCCGCCGCGTCTCACGCCACCACCGCCTCCTCTCTCCTGCCGCCGCTACTGCTTGCTCCACAAGCCGCCGCACCACACCCTAGCCCTCCCACGCCGCCGCCGCCGATTCTCCCAAGCTGCCGCCGCACCAAAACCCTAACCCTCACACGCCACCGCCGTTGCTTTCTCCCAAGCCGCCGCCGCCGCCGCCAAACCCTAAACCCTTTCCCCAGCCGCTGCCGTTTTCATCATCATGGTGGGATCCAACTCCTCCCTCGGCAGCTCCACCGCCGTCCTTGCTTTCACCTCTGACCGTCTCAACGAACTTCCCATCAAGGACCATGTTCCTGTCATCCTCGAGCTCGACTCCCCCTCCTACAACGCTTAGCGCACCTACTTCGCGCTTCTCTTCTGCTCCTACCGTCTCATTGAGCATGTTGATGGGAGCGTTGACATCCGCGACATGAAAGGCTGTGACGAGTGGCTGGCCGTCGACACCTGTATCGTCAAGTGGCTGTTCCTCATAATCTCGCGCGGGCTCTTCGACATGGTGAACTACCGCGACCCGTCCGCACATGCCATCTAGATGCGGCTTTGCGACCTCTTCCTTGACAATCAGCTTCAGCGCCGTGTGTTCCTCTAAGGGGAGTTTTTCACCATGCAGCAAAACGATCTCACAATCGACGAGTACTACACCAAGATGAAAGTTCTCTCCAATGAGCTTCGCGATGTCAGCATGGTGATCGACAACTCGGTCCTCCTCACCAACCTCCTCAGCGGCCTCCACCCCGACCTTGGCCAATCCGCCACCAACCTCTCCCACACCACGCCCTCCTATGCGAAGGTCGTCACCTACCTGTGGATGGAGGAGAAGCGTCTCCGTCACACGGCTCGGCAAGCGCCTCTCGCCATGCTCCACGCCGGCACCGTCGGGGATCCCGCTGCCCTCCCACAACCTCCTCGCGTACCGGCCCCACCACCGCCAGCCGCCCCCGACCACGGCCGCTAGAAGAAATAGGGGGTCGCGACGGGCGGGCCCGCGATGGGGGCTCCCAGCCCCGCCAGGCGGCTCCACCCGCCCCTGCCCCGGCCTCGGCACCCCCGCCCTGGCTCACGGGGTACAACCCCTGGACAGGGGTGGTGCATGCTTATTCCATGCCACTGTTGCGGGCGCCTGCTTCGGGCATCCTCGGCCCTTGTCTGGCTCATCACCAGGCCCTCCTGGCCGCGCCGGGTGGTTTCGGTCCCGGTGGCTCCTCGGCGTACGGTGGGCCCGCGGCCTACGGTGCTGCCATGCCGCCCCCACCGGCTACTCCTATGACCCGATGCTCCTAGCCACCCTCCACGCCGCCCCTTCCCCAAGCAACTACTCCGGTGGCGGGAACTGGTACATGGACACAGGCGCTGCCGCTCATATGGCGTCGCACACCGGTATATATCTGAAGGAAATATGCCCTAGAGGCAATAATAAAGTTGTTATTTATATTTCCTTATATCATGATAAATGTTTATTATTCATGCTAGAATTGTTTTAACTGGAAACTTGGTACATGTGTGAATACATAGACAAACAGAATGTCACTAGTATGCCTCTACTTGACTAGCTCATTGAATCAATGATGGTTATATTTCCTAACCATAGACATGAGTTGTCATTTGATTAACAGGATCATATCATTAGAGAATTATGGGATTGACTTGACCCATCCGTTAGCTTAGCGCGATGATCGTTTAGTTTGTTACTATTGCTTTCTCCATAACTTATACATGTTCCTATGACTATGAGATCATGCAACTCCCGAATACCGGAGGAACTCTTTGTGTGCTACCAAACATCACAACGTAACTGGGTGATTATAAAGGTGCTCTATAGGTGTCTCCCATGGTGTTTGTTGAGTTGGCATAGATCGAGATTAGGATTTGTCACTCCGATTGTCGGAGAGGTATCTCTGGGCCCTCTCGATAATGCACATCAATATAAGCCTTGCAAGCAATGTGACTAATGAGTTAGTTATGGGATGATGCATTATGGAACGAGTAAAGAGACTTGCCGGTAACGATATTGAACTAGGTATTGAGATACCGATGATCGAATCTCGGACAAGTAACATACCGATGACAAAGGGAACAATGTATATCGTTATGCGGTTTGATCGATAAAGATATTCGTAGAATATGTGGGAGCCAATATGAACATCCAGGTTCCACTATTGTTTATTGACCGGAGACGTGTCTCGGTCATGTCTACATAGTTCTCGAACCCATAGGGTCCGCACGCTTAACATTCGGTGATGATCGGTATTATGAGTTTATATGTTTTGACGTACCGAAGATAGTTAGGAGTCCCAGATGTGATCACGGACATGATGAGGAGTCTTGAAATTGTCGAGACATAAATATTGATATATTGGATGACTATATTCGGACACCGGATGAGTTCCGGAGGTCACCGGATAATTATCGGAGTGCCGGGGGGTTATCGGAACCCCCGGGGGAGCTAATGGGCCAACATGGGCCTTGTGTGTGAGAGAGAGGAAGGGCCATAGGGCTGGCCGCACCCCCTGGGAGTCCGAATTGGACAAGGAGGGGGGCAGCGCCCCCTCTTTCCCTCCCTCTCTCCCTCTCTTTCCTTCCCCTCCTTCCTAGTTGGACTAGGAAAGGGGGAGTCCTACTCCTACTAGGAGGAGGACTCCTCCCTCTCCTTGGTGCGCCCCAAGGCCGGCCGGCCTCCCCACTTGCTCCTTTATATACGGGGGTAGGGGGCACCCTAGAACACACAAGTTGATAGTTTCCAGCCGTGTGTGGTGCCCCCCTCCACCATAATCCACCTCGGTCATATCGTAGTGGTGCTTAGGCGAAGCCCTGTTCCGGTATCATCATCATCACCGTCATCACGCCGTCGTGCTGATGAAGCTCTCCCTCGACACTCTGCTGGATCGTGAGTTCGTGGGATGTCACCGAGCTGAACGTGTGCAGATCATGGAGGTGCCATACTTTCGGTACTAGGATCGGTCGATCGTGAAGACGTACGACTACATCAACCGCGTTGTCATAACGCTTCCGTTTACGGTCTACGAGGGTACGTAGACAACACTCTCCCCTCTCGTTGCTATGCATCACCATGATCTTGCGTGTGCGTAGGAAATTTTTGAAAGGGCTTATTCCATCTATGCCCCCAATTCCTTAGTTGTGCTTAGTTTTCCCCACACTCCAAACTTTTGCTCACTTTTCCCCACTCCCTTAGCTGAAACTCTCACAAATGTTCATAACAGACATTTGCCGTCTTGGCCGTTAACTAACTTGTGGGGCCACGTTGGACTCTGTTGACTGTGGCTGTGGCTTCGCTAGTTGGGTCGTGTTTGTGTTCATAGGGCAGGCCCGTTAGTTTGTTGGTAATAAATTAAAAAAGCCTGCTATTGATGGATGTAGCCTACTATGCATGCCCGGCTTTGGCATCGATGTAGCCTGCTATGCATGCGAACGCCGCCACGCATGTATCTAGTGACCTAGACCTAATCGCATGCATGCACGCCGACACGCACGCATCGATCCGTGCCGCATGGTTGCCGGTGGATTCAGTCGCTACGCAACGTCGTTTCACGCGTCGCAGGCATACGTGCCGGTGGCAGAAGGGGAAGGCTGCACGCTCGCATCCATATGTTGAGGCATCGGTTCATGCCGCACGGCTGCCGCTCGATTCAGTTGTGGGAGGTAGGCAGCCGCCAACGCAGAGCACGTAGAAGGGGGAGGCAGGCAGCCGCCAATGCAGAGCACGCTTGCATCGATTCATGTTCACACATTGATGATAGCATCGGTTCACGCACACACTGAGTCACGATCTATGCCGTTTCCGCATGTACCCTCTTCGTCTCCCCCAGCTATTTAAACCACCCTTCATTGCCTCTTCTTCTACAGATCCATCTGTGCCTCCCCCTTCTCTTCTTCCCCCAAAAGCCAAATGAAACACTCAGCGAAGCGAGCAAGATGCAGTACAACGGGCCTACGTACCAAGAGCCGCCCACCGTGCCGGAACGGCGGTACCCCGCCAACATCATCGTCGAGGCATCGCTCCGTGTGTGGGCGTTCTCACGCTGGAGGGGTAGCACTCAGCTTGCATGGGGGTTCCTCCGTGCGGGCTTCCACCACCTCCCGGCAGGCTCGCCGCCCATGTTCAACCTCGTGGAGCAGCGTCCCCACGCCAACGCTCCAGTGGTAGGGCTCGTCGTCCACTTCACCAACAGGTTCGATGCCTACTACCTTCTCGGCAAGGTGTATTGGTGTGTGTCGGTGTCAAAACCGGCGGATCTCGGGTAGGGGGTCCCGAACTGTGCGTCTAGGCCGGATGGTAACAGGAGGCAGGTGACACGATGTTTTACCTAGGTTCGGGCCCTCTTGATGGAGGAAAAACCCTACGTCCTGCTTGATTAATATTGATGATATGGGTAGTACAAGAGTAGATCTACCACGAGATCAGAGAGGCTAAACCCTAGAAGCTAGCCTATGGTATGATTGTTGTTCGTCCTACGGACTAAAACCCTCTGGTTTATATAGACACCGGAGAGGGCTAGGGTTACACAAAGTCGGTTACAATGGTAGGAGATCTACATATCCGTATCGCCAAGCTTGCCTTCCACGCCAAGGAAAGTCCCTTCCGGACACGGGACGAAGTCTTCAATCTTGTATCTTCATAGTCCAGAAGTCCGGCCGAAGGTATAGTCCGGCTATCCGGACACCCCCTTATCCAGGATTCCCTCAGTAGCCCCTGAACCAGGCTTCAATGATGACAAGTCCGGCGCGCAGATTGTCTTCGGCATTGCAAGGCGGGTTCCTCCTCCAAGTACTTCATAGAAGATTTTGAACACAAAGGTAGTGTTCGGCTCTGCAAAATAAGTTTCCACATATTGCCATAGAGAGAATAATATTTACACAAATCTAATCTACTGACGTATTACGTAGCGTGACATCACACCACAGCCAAGTCTTTATTTGAATCGTTTTACTGTCCCACCTCAGCGCGTTTAGCGAGGCGGTTTCCTTGGCACGTCTTGTCAAAGCAGAGATCGTGTCCCCTTATTCCGGGATTCTCATCAATACGGGTGTGGGTAACCCAACCGCGCCATTGATTACGACGCTTGGGAGATAAGCGAGTTTTACCAGGCTGGTGGGGGCGCATAGTCGCATCCACCCATATAAGGGGATAAGGACCCACCTTTTCATCCACGCCTTCTTCCTCCTTTGCCTATCCATTTCCGCGCACTCGAGCTCCAGCGCCCAAGTCCGCACACCCCACCTCAACCTTCTCCAGTCATGTCCAGAGCGGGAGGCAAGTGGATGGTCTCCTCCGTCACGGAAGGACACATCAAAAAACTGAGGAAGGCCGGATACTTGTCTAACGACATTGCGCACCGGCTTCCCGAAGAGGGGCAGCTCATCCCCACCCCTAGGCCCCATGAGAGGGTGGTGTTCCTCCCCCATTTCCTCCGCAGACTGGGCTTCCCTCTCCACCCATTTGTCCGGGGGCTCATGTTCTACTATGGCCTGGATTTCCATGATTTGGCCCCGAACTTTGTCCTCAATATCTCGGCGTTTATCGTCATGTGTGAGGCTTTCTTCTGCATCCGCCCCCATTTCAGCCTATGGCTCAAGACTTTCAATGTCAAGCCGAAGGTGGTGCACGACACCCAGGCGGAGTGCGGAGGCGCCATGGTGGGCAAGATGCCCAACGTCCTATGGCCCGAGGGATCCTTCGTGGAGTCCCTAAAGGGGTGGCAATCGGGGTGGTTTTACATCACCGAGCCGCGCGACCCTGAATGAGTCGCAGCCCTCGAGTTCCGATCTGGACCCCCCACGCGGCTCACCTCCTGGAAAGAGACGGGCCTGTCATGGGGTAAAGAAGGAGAGCTAACCGGACTCCAAACATTCGTCCAAACCCTAGTGGACAAGAAGCTCAAACTTATCAACGTAGTCCAGGTTATGCTCATCCGCCGGATCCTCCCGTGTCAACAACGGGCTTTCAACCTGTGGGAGTTCGACCCGGCGCAGCATCGAACTCTGAGCAGGCTCTTCGACACGACATATGAAGATGCCTGGAAGGTGCTTTTCAAGGGCGCCGAGGCCCCCGCATCCGCTACCGAGGATCGCGGATTCAGCATGCAGCGTCACGCTCGTGCGGTAAGCTGTTTTTACCTTTTACAGGGTATTAGTTTTTCATAGTTCGACTCCATGCGGGATCTAAGCTTCCTTACCTTTGACATGATTGGCAGGAGACGTCCGGACAGATCAACTGTCCGGCTCCTTTGCCCGAAGGCCCAGCGGACGCTCGCTTGGCGAAGCTGCTGGTTCCGGCACCCTATGTGGTGCTAGAGAAGAAGGCCAAGAAGGCCACGGGGACTCGGAAGAGCGCCCGACGCCAGGAGGTGTCGGATTCATCATTCGACGATTCCAAGGCGCACTCCTCCCGTGAAGACGAGGAGGAGGAAGAAGAGACCTCTCCCCCTCCAGCGAGGGAAGGGAAGAAAAGGAAGGCCGCCCCAACTGGGGAGGCCGAAGGGTCCGAGAAGGGGAAGACCCTTCCTCCGGACTACTCCACCAACACCGATGACGGCGAAGAGGAGTGGCCGCACAGGGCCAAGCCCCTGGCGAGATCGTAAGTATTCGGACACCAGAGCAATTCATAGTGTTCCTTTCTTGCACAGCTCCTCCTTACGCCGAATATGACTGTGCAGTCCGCCCAAGGCCGGGCTCGACGAGTTGTCGAGCGGCTCCCTGGATTCGTCGGATGTGAATTCGCTTCCGACGGCTTCCTCCCCCACCCTACGGACGGCGCCGAGGTGGCGTCCCAACAGGTTCCAAGCCAGGAGGAGGTGGTCCTGGAGGAGCCGCAAGGCAACCTCCCGGACTCCAGGCGTAAAGGGGATAGAACCCCCAAGGGCTCCAAGTCCGGCCTTGAGCCAGACACCGCGCCGGAACCTTCAACGGTTCCAGACTCCGGTAGGCAGCCTCCTTCCAAGAGGAGCAAGCCTACCGAGCCGGTGACCTCCGTCCAATTGGAGGCACCGGACAATTTGCTGGAGGTGCTTAACGGCGCCTCCATCGACGAGGAGCACCGCACTATTATGAGTGTGGTGATCCAGAAGGTTCAGTCCGCCAATAGCGGACTGACTGAAGCCTGTGCCAGCCTTCTAACAGGCTTTGAGGTAAGTAAAGAATATGTAAAAATATTACCACATAGACAGTAGCCCCTGATGCTCTGTTCGGCGTTCAGAAAGAAAAGCCGAATAGAGGATCTAATAACATTCGCAGGAGTCTAACATAATCACGTCAATATGCGTATGCAGGCTTCACTGCTGGCCTCTGCCGCACTGACTGCGGAGGTGGATACGCTGAAGCAAAACCTCGCGCGGTCCGAGAACGAGCTCAGCCATGCCAAGAGGCAACTCGAGGAGAAGGAAGGTAAGTAATACCTTGCACAAGTATATAGAGAAGATGTGGTTGCAAAAAAGGACAGGATCAACGTGCTATTATAGGGGCCACGACTGAGGTGGCAACCCTTAAGCAAGCGCTGTCCGAGGCCGAAAACAGAGCGGCCGCGGAGTGCACAGAGAGAGGGAAGCAGGAGGCGCGGGTGGAGCAGGTGCAGAAAGAGCTCCAGGCTCTCATGAAAAAACACGAGAGTTTGGAGCTTGACTCAAAGACGCAAGCGTCCGAGCTTGTGGCAGCCCTCAAAAGCGCGAAGTCTGCCAAGGCCGAAGCCCAGAAAGCCCTCCGAGAAATTGAAGCGATGAAGAAGATAGCGGCGGGTAAGGCATTCATTATGCAAAGCAAGCACATGAAAGTGAATTACTTGTTACTTACCCGAGTCCGGAGCTCTCCAGGAGCATTCGCATATTTGCCCCGCAGTGCGTCTAATGCTGCCGCCTACTACCGAGCCGAGGAGGGGAGCTCGACGGAGAAGGTGTTCTGGTCTCAGTATGCTGAGGCCAGACACCTGGTGCCTTTGAGCGACCAGCTGAAGCAAATGGTCGAGCTCCACAAGGTGGCTGAACAGGCCATAAAGGGCTTCATAGTTCGGCTTTGGCCTGGGGAGGCTCTGCCTGGGAGCTACTTTGGGCTGGTGAGGCGGCTGGTGGATGCCTGTCCACGACTTGAAGTAATCAAGCACTCTGTCTGCATCGAAGGTGCCCGTAGGGCGCTTGCCCGTGCTAAAGTGCACTAGGGCAAGATGGATGCGGAGAAGCTGGTGAAGGACGGGCCGCCGCCGGGTAAGGAGCATCACGTCCCGGAAGCGTATTATGAGGGCATCCTGAAGGGTGCCCGCCTTATAGCGGATGAATGCTCCAAAGATGTAATTTTTGAGTAAACTCGCATTTGTGATCCTGTACGCTGAAAACTTGTTCATATGCGCTAAGCAACGCTTTTGAATTTAAAATATTACCTTCTGTGCGGCCGTTTATCAAATTTGAGAGATGGCGAGTCGTCGGCTTCTGCCCCCATGCCACGAGTGCTGGGGTGTTCGGGATAAACATGAGCGCTCTTTTTCCCATTCTTGGGTCCTTTGAGGGAGGCGCTCAACACAACGAACAAGGCAATCGGACTATAATGCTTGAACACTCTCACTTAGCCATAGAATTCTATAATTTTAAATTTCGGCGAAGCCCCTAGTGTTCGGAAGACCGAGTTCGGGGCGCTATCCACGCCTAGGCCGGACAAAGCCGACTCCTCGCTCTAAGCGGCATAAGTCTTTAGGGACTCGAAAACCTCTCGAACAACGGCCAACTCTCGCCTCATCATGACGGTCAGTTTTAGCTTTCTCTACTGAGGTGCTTAGCCCAGCTCAACTGGGGCACAATCATAGTAGTTCTCCTAGTGCTACCTTAGCCGATATAACGGAACGTAAGGTACCAAAACATAGGAGCCGGGCAAACCCAACTATTGACCCAAGACATGATTCGGAGCCAATGCATATAATGCTATAAGTTCGGGGTGCCGCACTTGTGAAAGTGTTCGGACTTCTCACACCATATTGTGGGGTACTTAAGCCCCTGGCGTATTGGCCGTACCAAAGTGTACGGGTGCAACATGTCATTAATGAACATATATTCATAAAGAAGAGTAATGCAATAATAGACGGAAGCTATGCATTGTTTTGTTTAAAAAAGCTGCGATCAAAGCAGAACGATACAAATGTGCGATAAGCAAAAAATGGGACTATTTAACGTGTCCTTTCCAGGGTGAGCTGCGGAATGGTATGTAAAACAGGTATACTGCTCGTTATAGAGACCACCTTAGAGTTCCATAGTGCGGCGTAGCTTTCTGCTTCCCTGGTTGTATCGTTTGTGCGGCAATTGTACTGCCGGACAAGCTTCCGAAGAATGGAGTCCTGAAAATAAGAGAAAATTAAGAAATCGGCAGCCCCTAGTGCGGTTTAAGCCGCGTTTCGGGCGTGCCGTGATGGTGCCCCTCCCCCTGTGCCCATGGTATTTACAGAGCGTAGTTATGTACGCGCAACACTGGTTTCGCAAGTTCGCGAGTGCTGGGGTTGGGGCCGCATTGCTACGCTTGCTCGGAACGTGCCAGGCGATCTTGTTGTAGGTTACTCCGGGCGCGCTTGACGGTGTCCAGACGTTTAATGGCCGGACTGGAGAATTGCCTTGAGAGGCTGCTTTGTACTTCCGCTGCGATAGCCGCCGTATGCTCCTCCGTTTGGAGAGAGCGTTCAGTGTTTCCATTTACCATGATGACTCCTCGAGGGCCTGGCATCTTGAGCTTGAGGTATGCGTAGTGTGGCACCGCATTGAACTTAGCAAATGCGGTTCGCCCGAGCAGTGCGTTATAGCCACTGCAGAACGGGACTATGTCGAAGATTAACTCCTCGCTTCGGAAATTATCCGGAGATTCGAAGACCACTTCAAGTGTAACTGAGCCTGTACAGTTGGCCTCTACACCTGGTATGACGCCTTTAAAGGTCGTTCTAGTGGGTTTAATCCTCGAGGGATCGATGCCCATTTTCCGCACTGTATCCTGGTAAAGCAGGTTTAGGCTGCTGCCGCCGTCCATAAGGACTCTAGTGAGGTGAAATCCGTCAATAATTGGGTCTAGAACCAATGTGGTGAATCCGCCATGACGGATGCTAGTGGGGTGGTCCCTTCGATCAAAAGTGATCGGGCAGGAAGACCATGGGTTGAACTTTGGAGCGACTGGCTCCATCACGTATATGTCCCTTAGCACACGCTTCCGCTCCCTCTTGGGGACGTGGGTTGTGTATATCATGTTCACCGTCCGCACTTGTGTGGGAAAACCTTTCTGCCCGCTGTTGTTCGGCGGCCGGGGCTCCTCCTTGTCATCGCTATGCAGCCCCATGTCTCTGCTTTCGGCATTTAACTTGCCTGTCTACTTGAACACCCAACAATCCCTGTTGGTGTGATTGGCTGGTTTTTCGGGGGTGCCATGTATCTGGCATGAGCGGTCGAGTATTCGGTCCAAACTGGACGGGCCCGGAGTATTTCTTTTGAATGGCTTTTTCCGCTGACCGGGTTTAGAGCCTCTGAATCCGGCATTAACTGTCGTATCCTCAGCATTGTCGCCGTTAATGCGGTGCTTTTGCTTGTTGCGACGCGACCTGCCACTGTTGTCCTTGGTATCCGAATTATCAGGGCTCTTGGTCATGTTATTGCTGCGAGCTAGCCAGCCGTCTTCTCCCGCGCAAAAGCGGGTCATAAGTGTCGTGAGGGCTGCCATAGATTTCGGCTTTTCCTGTCCTAGGTGCCGTGCAAGCCACTCGTTGCGGATGTTATGCTTGAAGGCTGCTAGGGCCTCTGCGTCCGGACAGTCGACGATTTGATTTTTCTTGGTTAGGAACCGTGTCCAGAATTGTCTGGCCGATTCCTCTGGCTGCTGAATTATGTGGCTTAGGTCATCGGCGTCTGGTGGTCGCACATAAGTGCCCTGGAAATTGTTGAGGAATGCGGCTTCCAGGTCCTCCCAACAACCAATTGATTCTGCTGGCAAGCTGTTAAGCCAATGCCGAGCTGGTCCTTTAAGCTTGAGTGGGAGGTATTTGATGGCGTGTAGGTCATCACCGCGGGCCATGTGGATATGAAGGAGATAGTCGTCGATCCATACCGCAGGATCTGTTGTGCCATCATATGATTCGATGTTCACGGGTTTGAAACCCTCAGGGATTTGATGATCCATTACTTCATCTGTGAAGCATAGCGGGTGTCCAGCGCCTCTGTATTGGGCTATATCACGACGCAGCTCAAACGAGCTTTGTCTACTATGTTCGGCCCGACCGGATTTACTGTATCGGGCGTGATGAGTACCGTCTCGTGCCATGGGGCTCCCACGTGATCCATAGATCGATCTTGTTTGCCTTGCCTTGTCCTCCAATATATCTTGCAGGTCTGGCGCATTTTCCCATGCCTTGGTATTTTTTGAGCGGCGCCGGGGTGCGGCTTGAGTGGAGGGCCGAGAGGCCTCTCTGTCGCGGCCACGGGGTGGCCAGTCGGCCGCATCATGCGCTAGTGATGTAGGTTTAGGTGCTTCCTCCTCTAATTGGGGTAGCAACCTGCGCTTTGGGTAGCTCTTGGAGGGGCGTTCGAGTTCATACACTTCGGCCGCAAGGACTTCAGTCCATCTCTTGGCTAGCAAATCTTGATCAGCTCTAAGCTGTTGCTGTTTTTTCTTGAGGCTGCTCGTCGTGGCCATAAGCCTGCGTTTGAAACGCTCTTGTTTGACGGGATCCTCCAGCACGACAAATTCATCATCGTCGAGGCTTGCCTCGTCTTTGGAGGGAGGCATATAATTATCGTCCTCGACCTCTCTGTCTGCCGCTCTCTCATGAGGCCTGACTTCTCCATCCTCCTGTGCTGAATCTTGCTGGAGGTGGTTGTCTTCGGCACTGTCCGGGGTGTTATTATCTCCCGTGCCGGAATCACCGTTTTTGCTTTGGCGGGATTTAGAGCGGCGCCGCTGACGCCGGTGCTTAGGCTGCTTCTTGGAGGGGTCATCCTCCGCTGTTCCATCGCCATTACCTTCTTTTGGGGCGTCCACCATGTATATATCATACGACGAGGTGGCTTTCCAGTGCCCTATAGGCGCCAGTTCTTGATCGTCTCCTGCATCGGCGTCCATACCGTCGATGTCTTCGGAGTCGAAGTCGAGCATGTCGGTTAAATCATCGATAGTGGCTACGAAGTGGGTGGTGGGTGGGCTTTGAATTTCTTCATCATCAGCATCCCAACCTTGCTGACCATAGTCCGGCCAGGGCTCTCCTGATAAAGAGAGAGACTTTAGTGAATTCAGAATATCGCCGAAGGGCGAGTGCTGAAAGATGTCCGCGGCGGTGAACTCCATGATCAGCGCCCAATCGGGTTCGATCGGTAGGGGCGCGGAGGGCTCGGAGTCAGGAGAGGAGTCGGCTCCTTGGAGTCATGGGCTTCACAGAGAATAGGGCTGGTGTTCGGCTCGATCTCCATAGAGATTGCAGCCCCCGAGGCGGTGTCCAACCACCCATCCTCGATTGGCGCAGTTGGCTCCGAATTAAGGGTCAGAGCTGATGCGGGTGCGGCCTCCAGGGCACTGTTCGGTGGCAGAGCTAGATCATGCCCATCGTGACAGTGCGGCACGCTCGGCTGTGGCTCGAATCCGTCGAAGATCAAGTCTCCGCGGATGTCGGCCGTGTAGTTCAAACTTCTAGATCTGACCTGATGGCCAGGGGCGTAGCTTTCGATCTGCTCCAGATGACCAAGCGAATTGGCCCGCAGTGCAAAGCCGCTGAATACGAAGATCTGTCCGGGGAGAAAAGTCTCACCCTGGATCGCATCGCTGTTGATGATCGGAGAAGCCATCGGGCCTAAAAGTGACAACACAGAGGAACTCTCAATGAAAGCACCAATGTCGGTGTCAAAACCGGCGGATCTCGGGTAGGGGGTCCCGAACTGTGCGTCTAGGCCGGATGGTAACAGGAGGCAGGGGACACGATGTTTTACCTAGGTTCGGGCCCTCTTGATGGAGGTAAAACCATACATCCTGCTTGATTAATATTGATGATATGGGTAGTACAAGAGTAGATCTACCACGAGATCAGAGAGGCTAAACCCTAGAAGCTAGCCTATGGTATGATTGTTGTTCATCCTACGGACTAAAACCCTTCGGTTTATATAGACACCGGAGAGGGCTAGGGTTACACAGAGTCGGTTACAATGGTAGGAGATCTACATATCTGTATCGCCAAGCTTGCCTTCCACGCCAAGGAAAGTCCCTTCCGGACATGGGACGAAGTCTTCAATCTTGTATCTTCATAGTCTAGGAGTCCGGCCGAAGGTATAGTCCGGCTATCCGGACACCCCCTAATCCAGGATTCCCTCAATGTGGGTGTGAGTTTATCACATTCACCACCTATAACATCTTCACCGACTTCGAGAGCGTCTTCCCCGCTCGCAACCGCATGCACAGCCTCCCGTACTACCTCGGCAAGAACGGCCTTGAGGAGGAGCAGTACTGAAGCCGGCGGCGAAGAAGACAGTGAAGCCGACGGTTAAGGTGAAGACGACGGTGAAGACATGGAGGTGTTGCCCTAGCTACCCTATCTACTATGTAGTGTGAGTTTGGTGTGTGTTGCTCGAGCTAGCTACCCTATCTATGTAAGGTTAATTATCTATCAGTGTCGTGTTATATGTAAGAACTTGTGTTGCCCTAGCAACCCTATCTAAGATAAGTTATGTGTGTTATATTAATGCTTTGTTATGTTTGTATTTTGTTTGTCCCAAGTTTAGACATGGCTAATTGACGTGGGCAAAATTAACCAAACCAACTAATAATGATGTGTTTATAGATGACTTCTAAAAATAAGAACATATCGTACACGGCTTTGGTTTGGGAGCTCTGTATTTTTTAGGTATTCCAAGAATACTTTGGTTTCCAGAAATATTGAAGTATCAGATACTTTGAGATGTTTGGCTTTAGTCAAAAGTGTAGTTTTATATACTTTAATATGTAGAAAACTACACTATTTTGAAGTATATAAAAAAGAGGGCTGGACCTCTTTTTCCAATATTGAAGTATCGGTTCACTAGGCATAATAATATTGCGGTTTGCAAATACTTTGATTCTAAAATTACTTCACCACCAAACTAAGCCAGGTTGTGGGCAAGCAAAACAAAAGCACATACGGTGAAGAAAAATCAAATCAAAAAAAATGAAGGGACCCATAAAGGGAAACCAAAAAAATCCTCAATGAAATAGAAGAGATTGGGCAATCAAATTAATGAAAAAATCAATCAGAAACAAAAAAGAACAAAGCAATCGTTCCTAAACAAAAAAGAAACATCGCTTGTTTCTAGGCCTCATTTATCCTTTGTGGACCTATTGCAGCTTGATTCTCTTTGGGCCCGCGACTAGGTTTTTTTCTAGCAGAACTGACAAACTTGAGGACAAAAGTTTGGCAAGTGCGAGAGAGAAGAGATGAACTTGATGTATATCCCTTGTGCTGCTCAAGTACTGCTTACTATCATCTGACGAGCTAGGGTATGATCCAACACTCGAGGTTATTAGCTAACAAAATAATCCTATCACTGAACTGGTAGCTGTCTTCTGCCGAAACTGAAAGTGTCGAAACATAACAGTAAACTGCATACATTCAGAGATCGACAGTTGCACTAAACAGAGTTGCATTTGAGATAAACAGACTTGGATTGCTAAACAGTGGCAACAACAGTAGACAAACATCTCTAACGAGAGATGGACATCAAGTAAAAAATTCCTAGAGCAAGTATTCCTAAAGCTATCAGATTGGATTGCTTCTTCAACTCAATCAACTGCTTGAAGTTCTTGTTCATCTTCTTCAATTCCATCTTCAGTTTGACATCTACCACCATCGGGTATTCCGGACGTGCTGCTGCTGCCGGAGCGGCACTGTCATGGGGCAGATTGAACTCGAGGATTGCATCCCCCCTCTAATCCAGCAAGCCAAACCCTTGAAGCCTCTGGATGTAATAATCCATCCACTCGAAATGGTGGCATTTCTTCACGATCTGAAAACGAAATCACGTAACCTAAATCCCAAATCTGACAGTTTTTTGAGAAATTAGGATGCGAGGAAAACTTAGATCTAACCTACCCCTCCGGCTTGCTCTCGCATTTGACGAACTCGCGCCCAAAGTTCCCATTCTTCTCCTCCTTCGAAGTCAACCGCTTCAGTGGCACAGTCCATGGGCAGTCAGTGCATCGAGTCATCGGCACTGGACCACACACCGGCCATGTGGAATGGGGGGCTGACGAGGAGGTCGACATATCGCCGGAGAGGAAGAAACAGAGGGATTGCTTGAGAGGAAGAAGAACGAGAAGATGGGGAAATAAACAGAGGAACTGCTCGAGATCTGCTCGATGCCTTTGTCTGTCAGATGGAGAAGAGGAGAAGGGGAATCTACATTGATGATTTGCCACATTGTATTTTGCAGTTTGAATATTTGAACCAACTCTTCACACTGACATGTGGTGGTCATGTGCAAAAAATACAATTTCATATGTAAAGTGGGGCAGATCGTAAAAACCCGAGAAGGACAGTGCAGTAGCTAATCAGGATGCAAAACCAGCGTCACGCGGATTGTGCACGCCTGCCCCCACATCTGAC
This sequence comes from Triticum urartu, assembly GCF_003073215.2. Taxonomy (NCBI): domain Eukaryota; kingdom Viridiplantae; phylum Streptophyta; class Magnoliopsida; order Poales; family Poaceae; genus Triticum; species Triticum urartu. Next base: position 65,468,099 of record NC_053025.1, on the reverse strand, counting down.
GGGTGGTGCTTGGCGCTTGGTAGGATCTGACGGCGGACATTCGACGCTAGGGTTTGGAGCATTTCTGCGGGGTTATGAGCGAGTCAACGGGGTTATTAGGGTTTGACCAGGTTTCAAATGGCCATAACTAAATTAGAAAAAATCACAAAAATATAAAAAAATGTAGTTCGTCCGTTTATGAGACCTAGTTACCATAAAAAATATAAACTCGGTATAGGGGCGTTTTTCTGAAAAATCATTTTTTGAAGTGATCTGTCGAAATCAAGTTCAAATGTTTTTAAAAAATTCAAAAAAACTCAAAATGTTGTAATTCTTGCGCACATAGCCGTCATATGTGACAAGGTGATGAGAAAAAAATATAAACTTGGTGTAGGTCATTTTCATGAAAAAAGGCTTCACACAAATGAGCTATCACCTATGAACATGTTCAGAGTTCGTAGAATAGGGAGAGAGGGTTTAGGGTTTGAAAAAAAATCAAAATAATTCAAAAAAAATCAGAAAAATCTCCATAGCTTCATTTTGGAGTGAATAAGAAGGATGTGAACTTACTTTTTCATTTTCATATCTAAAACGTGTTATTTGGTGGTTTTGAATTAAAAGCATATTTTTTCAAAAAAAATGTAGTAATATGAATATTAATCAATAAATAGTGAGACTTCGTTTTTACCCTATATATATGGAACAAGTGTTAATAAAAATATACATGCCTTATTTAGACAAGGTAAAAAAACTTGATTTCAAATAGGGTTGTTTACCCTAGCTTTCGAGCTCGTTTATAGCACATTTCTCATTCGGACTGTTCACCTACGAATATTGGACTTCAAATGCTCGATCAAATACACCGCACAGAGCAATGAACCTCTAATGTTCAACTTCAACTTTGGCTTGAATCCAAATTTTGGCCCAAATTCAAATATTGATTTAAATTCAAAGTTTGATGGAAATTTGAATTCTGACTCAAATAAGAAACCAAAGTAGAAGCAGCATTATTACAACTGATAAGTTTTCGCAGTAGCTCAAATCTACCAAGTTTTAAGATGCCAACATCTTAATACAAATCTACCAAGTTTTAAGTGATCGACTCGCCCTCAAATTGACAACACAAACATTTCCCAACAACTTAATTCAAATTTTTGACTTGCTCCTTGTGTTTGCAGCTGGCTTCACCGTCTTGTTCCTGGTTTCCCTAGTTAAGATGCTCTTTTCTTTCAGACTCTTGTTCCTTTTGATCTTTACTTGGGGTTTTCGCTGTGGAGTTGCTGATGGAGTAGTTCCACTCGCCGAGCACTTGACGACCATTTGACGGTCATCTATGGGTTCAGTAATCTTTAAAGCCATAATTAAAAAAATTACCGCCTCCTCTTCCTCTCTTATAGCTTCAAAACCATCAAAGGCCATGGTTTCAAAATCTTCCGCTTCTTCATCTCTTGGCCTTTTCTCCCTTGAGCTGGTAAATAAAATTATAAGCCATAGGCAAAAAAGAGAACAAATGCAAACAAAAGGGTAGCTGCATTCTACAAATGCAAACACATACCAATATGCTTCATTTGCTGCTGCATTCTCCATTGCTTCATTTGCTGCTGCATTCTCCACTGCATCTTTAGTCTCCATTGCTGCTGCATTCTCCTCTGCATCTTCAGTCTCCATTGCTGCTGCATTCTCCTCAGCATTGGCTGTTGTCCATCTTTCCTCCTCTCCAAATGATGCATCCACCGCATTGGTACAAAGCCTAGCAATATGCCCCAGAACTCCACATTTTTTGCAAGCACGCTTCTTTGGTAGACGACCCTCCTCACCTGCTCTAATCCTCTGGTTCCTTGGTCTTCCTGGTGGTCTAGTAATGACAAGAGCGTGGAGTTTGAACACTGGATCTACTATGTTCCATTGATCTTTCCAGAAGAGTGCAGGCACATTGTCATCATAAGCAGCCATAAATTTGGCAACAGAGAAATACTCAGAGCAATATTGATCAACTTCACCATCTGCACCCCCGATAACGGTCATCAGATGTAGGGCATGTATGCATGGCTTCCCACGGATCTGCCATTGCCTACAAGTACATTCTCTAGTACTTAGGTTCACATGATACCTCCATACCCTATTTTTAGTGTCAGTATAGGTAACCTCTCCCTCATATGTACCAGATCGAATACATTTCATCTTCAGTCCTCTTGCCTTCAAGTGCAATGCCTTAATCAGTGATGGGAGCATTTGATGACCAACATATTGTGTTTCTGCAATTCTTTTGCGAAGATCCATATTTATCATGACCATCTGCCTCATCTTGTCAAATGCTTTCCACAACAAGAGCCCTTTCACTGACTTGAACTTTGAATTGAAGCATTCTGCAAGGTTACTGGTCACATAATCTACTTTGTAGATTTCGTTGAATTTGCTTCTTGACCGCACCTTGCCATGATGTGCATCCATCTACTCCTTCACAAGAGGATTTTGAGCATACAACACTCTCAAATGGTGTTCATGCTTCCTTTTGTTGCATGTGTATGATGCTGGCCATAAGTTCTCATCATAAACTTTACCTTTGAACTTCTTTTTGAAATTATGCGCTAGGTGTCGCATACATTCCCTATGATTCACTCCAGGGAATACAATTTCTAATGCACTCTCTAAACCCTTGCAAGCATATGTGTGTATAGCTAAACCTGGGGGTGTGCCTATAATGTTGCGCAACTGCTGCAGAAACCAGACCCAACTTTCCTCAGACTCTGCCTCCACCACACCAAATGCAACTGGGAATAGCCAGTTGTGTCCATCAACTGCAGAAGCTGCTACTAGTTGTCCTCTCCATCTTCCAGTCAAATGTGTAGCATCTACAGCCAAATAGGCCTTGCAACCATCTAGAAACCCCTGCCAGCAAGCCTTGAAACAAACAAAAGCCCTTCTGAAGCACTCCTTCTCAAATGACTTCCCTTTTATTTTGAATGGAACTGTATGCTTGTCAATCTCTACAACACTCCCTGGACTTGCCATCTCCACTTCATCTTTGAAAGTGTAAAGCAGCTGAAAACTGTCATTCCATTGACCATTAATTCTATCAAGAGCCTTTTCCCTAGCATTGAAAATTCTCATGTAAGGAATTTCTATATTGTACTTCTCAAAAAGCTTCCCATGGAGTGTTGTTGGACCAAGTCCAGGTTCTTCTCTCAGCCAATCCAATATAGCATCTGCCACCCACCTAGTTTTTGCTAGCTTGGTTTTGGCCTTGCCCCCTCCCCCTCCAGGTGGACAGGTGTGCTTGTGTTGGTTTTTCTTTATCTGAAACAAAATAAAAGGGTAAAAGACAGCTAAGAAACCTTACTCAATGATCTAAAACTAAATTACTAACTGAACTTGGATTACCTGAATATATTTGCTATTTCTCATACGAGATGCATGCAACTTCCACCTACACCTAGGATATGGATAAAAAACTATGAACATTGCTGGCTCACTCCTTTTAATCTTATAGGTGTTCTTAGATATAATGCACCATGTTGTCACTGCATTCCGACAGTCCACCATTGATTGGAAAATGGTACCTACACTAAGCTCATGTTTTTCCTTGTTCCACTCAATTGTTGGCATGTCATCACCATCGTATTCATCCTCGATTAAGCTGTCCATGTTCTCCACCTTCTCTTCATCGTCAGTGTCATCAAACCTAGCTTGGCTGATGGGCTCCTACGTATATTCATCATCCACTGCTTGCTGACTGGTTACACCGACCAGTTCAGGAAACATCATCTCGTCTTCATCATCATTTGTAGGCACTGCCTCGTCAGGTTCTGCATCTTCTTCTACACCAACTACAGAAGGTACATGAGAAGCAGCAGCTGAATCGGAACCAGAATTGGCAACAGGCATGTTGTGGCTCCATGAACCACTTGCTTTACTTGGTGTCGACCTATAAGGAGTGCCGGGGTGCTGGCTATTAGCACAGACAGATGATGTCTGAACTCCCTTCCCCTTCGCCTATTCTGCGCGTGGCTGAAGCACATCGATTCGGAGTTTACCGAATCGGTAGCCAGCAATCCCAGCAAACAGCAACGGCATATGATCGTCGCAAGTTAGTGCGAGAAATCTTTGCTCGTCACTGCTGAAGTAATTCAGTTCAACAGCATCAGCATCACTCCAGGGATAGGTGTTTCAGAGCTCAGCTCGCAAATCTTTGAAAGATATGCTGGTTTCTACCACTTTGGGATAGAAAAATGATGAAATCAAATGCGGTTTAGTACCACGCAACACGCTAGTTTCCGTTCTAATCGCCAGCGGAAAGCCAACGCGGGATCAATCCTACAAAGGCTTCAGTTAGCCAGGTAAAAGCAAGCACAAATTCGAACGATTCAAGCAAATAAAAGTCAAATACGGCCTACAATACGACTTAGAACGTCAATTCGAGAGGAAATGATGCTTACCCAGGTTTAATCCATGAATTATCTGCCACGGATTCGACCCAATCCTCTCCACGGTCAACTGCCTTCCGGGCGTCCTCACTCAACATCGCTATGTAATCCCAGATGGGGAGGTGGGCTATATCTGGCGGAGACACGGCGTCGCTGATGAACGGAATAGGGGCATAGGGTGGAGGAAACAACTGCGGTGGATGCGGCACGACGCCGACGGTGGGGGCGGGGCGGCGCGGTGCGGTGCGGCCTGTCTAGATCTGTTTCAGATTCAGACAAGCTGCCCAATACGTGTCTCCTTGCGGTCCCACCCTTCAGCAAGCAACGGTCAGACGAAGACTCGGCCCCACTCGTCAGCAATTAATGGTCAATGGACGGTCAAGACGGCAAACGCCCGCTATGAGCATTTGTGAGAGTTTCATCTAAGGAAGAGGGGAAAAGTGAGCAAAAGTTTGGAGCGTGGGGAAAAGTGAGCACAACTAAGGAACCAGGGGCACTAATTTAAATATTCCTTTTTGAAATTACTATGTTCCCCAACAGTGGTATCAGAGCCAGGTTTATGCGTAGATGTTATATGCACTAGTAGATGACGTGTAACTTGTTTTTGCAGGGCATGTTGTGATGTGATATGGTCAAGACATGATGCTAAATTTTATTATATGAGATGATCATGTTTTGTAACACAGTTATCGGCAACTGGCAGGAGCCATATGGTTGTCGCTTTATTGTATGAAATGCAATCGCCATGTAATTGCTTTACTTTATCACTAAGCGGTAGCGATAGTAGTAGAAGCAATAGTTGGCGAGACGAAACAATGCTTTGATGGAGATCAAGGTGTCAAGCCGGTGACGATGGTGATCATGACGGTGCTTTGGAGATGGAGATCAAAGGCACAAGATGATGATGGCCATATCATATCACTTATATTGATTGCATGTGATGTTTATCCTTTATGCATCTTATTTTGCTAGTTCGGCGGTAGCATTATAAGATGATCTCTCACTAAATTTCAAGGTATAAGTGTTCTCCCTGAGTATGCACCGTTGCTACAGTTTGTCGTGCTGAGACACCACGTGATGATTGGGTGTGATAAGCTCTACGTTCACATACAACGGGTAAAGCCAGTTTTGCACATGCATAATACTCGGGTTAAACTTGACGAGCCTAGCATATGCAGATATGGCCTCAGAACACTGAGACCGAAAGGTCAAGCGTGAATCATATAGTAGATATGATCAACATAGTGATGTTCACCATTGAAAACTACTCCATCTCACGTGATGATCGGACATGGTTTAGTTGATATGGATCACGTGATCACTTAGATGATTAGAGGGATGTCTATCTAAGTGGGAGTTCTTAAGTAATATGATTAATTGAACTTAAATTTATCATGAACTTAGTCCTAATAGTATTTGCATATCTATGTTGTAGATCAATTGCTCGCATATAGCTCCCTCATTTTATTTATGATATGTTCCTAGAGAAAACTATGTTGAAAGATGATAGTAGCAATGATGCGGATTGGATCCGTGGTCTGAAGATTATCCTCGTTGCTGCACACAAGAATTATGTCCTTGATGCACCGCTAGGTGACATAACTATTGCAGGAGCAAATGCAGACGTTATGAACGTTTGACAAAGCTCGGTATGAGGACTACTTAATAGTTTAGTGCACCATGCTTTACGGCTTAGAACCGGGACATCAAAAATGTTTTTGAACGCCACAGAGCATATATATATATATATAAAAGATGCCCTAAGAGTTGAAATTGATATTTCATACTCATGCCCGTGTCAAGAGGTAGGAGACCTCTGACAGTACTTTGCCTATAAGATGGAGGAGAATAGCTCAACCAGTGAGCATGTGCTCAGATTGTCTGGGTACTACAATTGCTTGAATCAAGTGGGAGTTAATCTTCCAGATAAGATAGTAATTGACAAAGTTCTCTAGTTACTATCACCAAGTTACTAGAACTTAGTGATGAACTATAATATGCAAGGGATGACGAAAGTAATTCCCAAACTCTTCGCGGTGCTGAAATCGGCGAAGGTAGAAATCAAGAAATAGCATCAAGTGTTGATGGTTAGCAAGACCACTAGTTTCAAGAAAAGGGCAAAGGGAAATAAAGAGGAACTTCGAAGAAGAATAACAAGCAAGTTGTTGCTCCCATGAAGAAGCCCAAAGCTAGACCCAAGCCTGGAACTGAGTGCTTCTACTGCAAAGGAAATGGTCACTGGAAGTGGAACTGCCCTAGGTACTTGGCGGATAAGAAGGATGGCAAAGTGAACAAAAGTATATTTGATATACATGTTATTGATGTGTACTTTACTAGTGTTTATAACAACCCCTCAGTATTTGATACTGGTTCAGTTGCTAAGAGTAGTAACTCGAAACGGGAGTTGGAAAATAAACAAAGACTAGTTAAGGGTGAGGTGATAATGTGAGCTGGAAGTGATTCCAAGGTTGATAAGATCACCATCGCACACTCCCTTTACCTTCGGGATTAGTGTTGAACCTAAAATAAATGTTATTTGGTGTTTGCATTGAGCATAATATGATTGGATCATGTTTATTGCAATACGATTATTCATTTAAGTCAAAGAATAATTGTTATTCTGTTTACATGAATAAAACCTTCTGAGGTCATACACCCAAGGTGAATGGTTTATTGAATCTCGATCGTAGTGATACACATATTCATAATATTGAAGCCAAAAGATGCAAAGTTAATAATGATAGTGCAACTTATATGTGGCACTGCCGTTTAGGTCATATTGGTGTAAAGCGCATGAAGAAACTCCATGCTGATGGGCTTTTGGAATCACTTGATTATGAATCATTTGATGCCCGCGAATCATGCCTCGTGGGCAAGATGACTAAAACTCCGTTCTCTGGAACAATGGAGCAAGCAACCAACTCATTGGAAATAATACATACTGATGTATGCAATCCGATGAGTGTTGATGCTCGTGGCGGATATCGTTAATTTCTTACCTTCATAGATGATTTGAGCAGATATGGGTATATCTACTTGATGAAACATAAGTCTGAAACATTTGAAAAGTTCAAAGAATTTTAGAGTGGAGTGGAAAATCATCATGACAAGAAAATTAAGTATCTACAATCTGATCGTGGAGGAGAATATTTGAGTTACGAGTTTGGTCTTCATTTGAAACAATGCGGAATAGTTTCACAACTCACACCACCTAGAACACCACAGCATAATGGTGTGTCCGAACGTCATAACTGTACTTTATTAGATATGGTGCGATCTATGATGTCTCTTACCGATTTATCATATCGTTTTGGGGTTATGCATTAGAGACAGCTGCATTCACGTTAAATAGGGCACCATCTAAATCCGTTGAGATGACACCGTATGAACTATGGTTTGGCAAGAAACCAATGTTGTCGTTTATTCAAGTTTGAGGTTGTGATGCTTATGTGAAAAAGTTTCAAACTGATAAGCTCAAACCCAAATCGGAGAAGTGCGTCTTCATAGGATACCCAAAGGAAACTGTTGGGTACACCTCCTATCACAGATCCGAAGGCAAGATATTTGTTGCTAAGAATGGATCCTTTCTGGAGGAGTTTCTCTCGAAAGAAGTGAGTAGTAGGAAAGTAGAACTTGATGGGTTAATTGTACCTTCTCCCGAATTGGAAAGTAGTTCATCACAGAAATCAGTTCCAGTGATTCCTACACCAATTAGTGAGGAAGCTAATGATGATGATCATGAAACTTGAGACCAAGTTACTACGGAACCTCGTAGGTAAACCAGAGTATGGTCCGCACCAGAGTGGTACGGTAATCCTGTTCTGGAAGCCATGTTACTAGACCATGACGAACCTACGAACTATGAGGAAGCGATGATGAGCCAAGATTCCGCGAAATGGCTTGAGGCCATGAAATCTGAGATGGGATCCATGTATTAGAACAAAGTATGGACTTTGATTGACTTGCCCGATGATCGGTGAGCCATTAAGAATAAATGGATTTTCAAGAGGAAGACGGATGCTGATAGTAGTGTTACTATCTACAAAGCTCGAATTGTCGCAAAAGGCTTTTGACAAGTTCAAGATGTTGACTACGATGAGATTTTCTCACTCGTAGCGATGCTTAAGTCTGTCCGAATCATGTTAGCAATTGCCACATTTATGAAATCTGGCAAATGGATGTCAAAACTGCATTCCTTAATGGATTTCTTAAAGAAGAGTTGTATATGATGCAACAAGAAGGTTTTGTCAATCCTAAAGGTGCTAACAAAGTGTGCAAGCTCCAGTGATCCATCTATGGACTGGTGCAAGCATCTCGGAGTTGGAATATATGCTTTGATAAAGTGATCAAAGCATATGGTTTTATACAGACTTGCGGTGAAGCCTGTATTTACAAGAAAGTGAGTGGGAGCACTACCTCCTTTCTGATAAGTATATGCGAGTGACATATTGTTAATCGGAAATGATGTAGAATTTTCTGGAAAGCATAAAGGAGTGTTTGAAAGGAGTTTTTCAAAGAAATACCTCGGTGAAGCTGCTTACACATTGAGCATCAACATCTATAGAGATAGATCAAGGCGCTTGATAATATTTTTCAATGAGTACATACCTTGACAAGATTTTGAAGTAGTTCAAAATGGAATAGTCAAAGAAGGAGTTCTTGCCTGTGTTGCAAGGTGTGAAGTTGAGTAAAGACTCAAAACCCGACCACTATAGAAAATAGAAAGAGAATGAAAAGTTATTCCCTATGCCTCACTCATAGGTTCTATAAAGTATGCCGTGCTGTGTACCAGTCCTATTGTATACCTTAGTGTGATTTTGGCAAGGGAGTACAATAGTGATATAGTAGTAGATCACTGGACAGCGGTCAACATTATCCTTAGAGGACTAAGGAAATATTTCTCGGTTATGGAGGTGATAAAAGAGTTCATCGTAAAGAGTTACGTCGATGCAAGCTTTTGACACCGATCTAGATGACTCTAAGTCTCGATCTAGATACATATTGAAAGTGGGAGCAATTAGCTAGAGTAGCTCTGTGCAGAGTATTGTAGACATAGAAATTTTCTAAATACATACGGATCTGAATGTTGCAGACCCGTAGACTAAACTTCTCTCACAGGCAAAACATGATCACTCTTTGGGTGTTAATCACATAGCAATGTGAACTACATTATTGACTCTAGTAAATCCTTTGGGTATTAGTCACATGAAGATGTGAACTAATCACATGACGATGTGAACTAGATTATTGACTCTAGTGCAAGTGGGAGACTAAAGGAAATATGCCCTAGAGGCAATAATAAAGTTGTTATTTATATTTCCTTATATCATGATAAATGTTTATCATTCATGCTAGAATTGTATTTACCGGAAACTTAGTACATGTGTGAATACATAGAAAAATAGAATGTCACTAGTATGCCTCTACTTGACTAGCTCGTTGAATCAATGATGTATATGTTTCCTAACCACAGACATGAGTTGCCATTTGATTAACAGGATCATATCATTATAGAATGATGTGATTGACTTGACCCATCCGTTAGCTTAGCACGATGATCGTTTAGTTTGTTGCTATTGCTTTCTCCATAACTTATACATGTTCCTATGACTATGAGATCATGCAACTCCCGAATACCGGAGGAACACTTTGTGTGCTACCAAACGTCACAACGTAATTGTGTGATTATAAAGGTGCTCCACAGGTGTCTCCGATGGTGTTTGTTGAGTTGGCATAGATCGAGATTAGGATTTCTCACTCCGATTGTCGGAGAGGTATCTCTGGGCCCTCTCGATAATGCACATCAATATAAGCCTTGCAAGCAATGTGACTAATGAGTTAGTTACGGGATGATGCATTACGGAACGAGTAAAGAGACTTGCCGGTAACGATATTGAACTAGGTATTGAGATACCGACGATCGAATCTCGGGCAAGTAACATACCGATGACAAAGGGAACAATGTATATCGTTATGCGGTTTGACCGATAAAGATATTCGTAGAATATGTGGGAGCCAATATGAACATCCAGGTTTCGCTATTGTTTATTGACCGAAGACGTGTCTCGGTCATGTCTACATAGTTCTCGAACCCATAGGGTCCGCACGCTTAACATTCGGTGACGATCGGTATTACGAGTTTATATGTTTTGACGTAGCGAAGATAGTTAGGAGTCCCAGATGTGATCACGGACATGATGAGGAGTCTCGAATTTGTCAAGACATAAATATTGATATATTGGATGACTATATTCGGACACCGGATGAGTTCCGGAGGTCACCGGATAATTATCAGAGTGCCGGGGGTTATCGGAACCCCCGGGGGAACTAATGGGCCAGCATGGGCCTTGTGTGTGTGAGAGAGGAAGGGCCATAGGGCTGCCCCCCCTTGGGAGTCCGAATTGGACGAGGGGGGCCGGCGCCCCCTCTTTCCCTCCCTCTCTCCCTCTCTTTCCTTCCCCCTCCTTCTTCCTAGTTGGACTAGGAAAGGGGGAGTCCTACTCCTACTAGGAGGAGGACTCCTCCCTCTCCTTGGTGCGCCCCAAGGCCGGCCGGCGTCCCCACTTGCTCCTTTATATATGGGGGCAGGGGGGCACCCTAGAACACACAAGTTGATAGTTTCCAGCCGTGTGCGGTGCCCCCTCCACAATAATCCACCTCGGTCATATCATAGCGGTGCTTAGGTGAAGCCCCGTTCTGGTAGCATCATCATCACCGTCATCACGCCATCGTGTTGACGAAGCTCTCCCTCGACACTCTGCTGGGTCGTGAGTTCATGGGACATCACCGAGCTGAACGTGTGCAGATCACGGAGGTGTCGTACTTTCGGTACTAGGATCGGTCAATCATGAAGATGTACGACTACATAAACCGCGTTGTCATAACGCTTCCGCTTACGGTCTACGAGGGTACGTAGACAACACTCTCCCCTCTCGTTGCTATGCATAACCATGATCTTGCGTGTGCGTAGGCAATTTTTGAAATTACTGCGTCCCCCAACAATATCCTCTCTCATGCCTCTCCATACCCCTTCTTCTCTCGCATCGTTGTTGGTGATGGCTCTACTCTTCCCATCACTCACCACGGCGCATCCTCCCTCCCCTTACCATCATCATCTTTACCTCTTAACAATGTTCTTGTGTCTCCGTCCTTAATCAAAAATTTATGTTCCGTTCGTACTCTTACTCATGAACGTCCTATTACAGTTGAGTTTGACAAACATGGTTTTTTTGTTAAGGATGCCCACTCCCGGAAGGTTCTGCACCGATGTGATTCTCCCGGAGATCTCTATACGTGCGGCCCAATGACGAGCCGTGGTCCCGCCGCCCTTCACTCGCCGACGTCTCCCTCTGGCACGCTCGCCTCGGCCATCTCGGTGTCGACGTCCTTCATAAAGTTTTGAGGACTTTTCCGTTTTGATGTAATAAATCGGAGGCACACACTTGTCATGCCTATCGCATAGGAAAACATGTTTGTTTGCCGTTTTCTGCTTCATCATCAATTGCCACTTTTCCCTTTGATGTTATTCACTGTGATGTTTGGACATCTCCCGTGCCTAGCAACTCAGGTTTATCATATTACCTCGTGATTTTGGATGATTTTTCTCATTTCACTTGGACCTTTCCGTTACGCCGCAAATCTGACGCCGCCTTAACACATCATGCTTAAATTGCTTGGCCATTGTAAAGCAAAAAGGCCGTGGAAGAAACGCCGGTTTACAAATCACTCAGGATGACATACAAGATGTAATGATATCAACATATACTGGTACATAAGATTGCGTAAACCGGAGACTGATATAATAGTGAAGGACAAGGTCATATCAAGGATATAAGCATATTGCTAAACCAGAGTTGGCAATTCTATACCAGAATTTATTAAATAAAGGCTATAAGAGGAAGTACGTTGGCGGTTCAACAAGGGGACTAATGGTGTATACCGGACTATCATTCTTGCAAAGTTAAACCGCCTATATTGGTGTGAGGAGTATAGATCTAAAAATACCTAAGTAAGGGGAAACAGATTTCACAGAGTTATATGAAAATTTCAGATCTAAAGTATGACAGAAATTGGAATATATTCAGGTTCAAGCTTCAGGTATTTAAATAGTTCAGCAGATTCAGATAAGTTGTTCTTGATATAAAGAGGGAGTCTAATGAGGAGAATACGATTATGGCTATGGTCGCACAAGGATAACAGGTCCAACCTAGCCTGGGATGCTACAGAGAAGAAAAGAGAAGAACATCACTGAGTTTTTTGATGAACTGCGACGAGCAGTGAAACCCTAAAAAACAAGATCTAGGGTGGAAGTAAAAAGGGTTACCAGTGTCACAGGAACGACGGAGAGATGCCACAGTATTCTGGTGTGTCCAGGGTGATGCAGCGGCCAGGGTTGGAGCAGAGGTGACGGTCAACGGTGGCAGCGGAGCTCTGGAGGTTGAGCAGCGCAAGGAAGACGACGTGAAGAGGCACGAGGGGGAAAAAGTGAAAATGACCCCTCGGTCTTATTTATAAAGGCAAGGGATAGGTGTCAGGTGCAAAAATCGAGGAGCCAAAACTTGGAAGTGAGGCGGCGCTGTCGCCTCGATTGTCGGAGGCCCATTAATGAAGATGTGTCATACACAGTTTTACAGATGACGTCACGACAGTTTACCACGATCCGAGAAGATGACGACACGGCGGTTTACCAAAGTATGAGAAGATGTGGAAGACGAAGTTTTTACTAAGGATTTACATGAAACCTGTTCAAATCAATCTGGGGCCTAATGTTGGGGATATTATTATTGGGCGTAAACTGGCCAGGAAAGGCCGGGTTAACTTCATCCGTAATGGATTATGCTTGAAGCCCATGTAAACAGAAGAGGAAAGGCCCAGGGCCCAGAAACCGGTTTAAAGCCTGTGGTCATGAACCGGAATTAGTATGTAACTTGCGTTGTAAGATAGAAAGAGTGAAGACCGAACCGGACACGTTTATGAGCCGGTTGCGGGACTCTGTAAACGGATGGGCGCCACCCATGTATATAAGGGGAGGACCCGGCAGCGGTTCAAGGGACAGACAACAACTCGAGAGCCAGACAAAGCGGATTCGCTCCCTGGCCCTTGAAACCCAAGCAACACCAATCACAACTAGACGTAGGCTTTTACCTTCATCGAAGGGGCCGAACTAGTATAAACTCCCCGTGTCCCCTTGTCCGGTTTAACCCCTTTAAGCTAACCTGTTGCGATGGCTCCACGACTAAGTCCTTTCACGAGGACATCTACCGTGACAAACGCACGACAATGACGAACCTATGAACTATGAGGAAGCGATGATGAGCCCAGATTCCGCGACATGGCTTAAGGCCATGAAATCTGAGATGGGATCCATGTATGAGAACAAAGTATGGACTTTGATTGACTTGCCCGATGATCGGCGAGCCATTGAGAATAAATGGATCTTCAAGAGGAAAACGGACGCTGATAGTAGTGTTACTATCTACAAAGCTCGAATTGTCGTAAAAGGTTTTCGACAAATTCAAGGTGTTGACTACAAAGAGATTTTCTCACTCGTATCGATGCTTAAAAGTCTATCCGAATCATGTTAGCAGTTGCCGCATTTTATGAAATCTGGCAAATGGATATTGAAACTGTATTCCTAATGGATTTATAAAAGAAGAGTTGTATATGATGCAACTAGAAGGTTTTCTCAATCCTAAAGGTGCTAACAAAGTGTGCAAGCTCCATCGATCCATCTATGGACTAGTGCAAGCATCTCGGAGTTGGAATATACGCTTTGATGAGTTGATCAAAGCATATAGTTTTATACAGACTTGCGGTGAAACCTGTATTTAGAAGAAAGTCAGTGGGAGCACTACAACCTTTCTAATAGGTATATGTGAATGACATATTGCTGATCGGAAATGATGTAGAGTTTTATGGAAAGCATAAAGGAGTGTTTGAAAGGATTTTCAAAGTAAGACCTCAGTGAAGCTACTTACATATTGGGCATGAAGATCTATAAAGATAGATCAAAACGCTTGATAAGACTTTCAATGAGTACATACCTTGATAAGATTTTGAAGGAGTTCAAAATGGATCAGTCAAAGGAGTTTTTGCCTGAGTTGTAAGGTATGAAGTTGAGTAAGACTCAAAACCCGACCACGGCAGAAAAATAGAAAGGGAATGAAAGTCATTCCCTATGCCTCAGCCATAGGTTCTATAAAGTATGCTATGTTGTGTACCAGACCTATTGTGTACCTTTCCATGAGTTTGGCAAAGGGGTACGATAGTGATCCATGAGTGGATCACTGAATAGCAGTCAAAGTTATCCATAGTTACCTAAGAGGACTAAGGAAATATTTCTCTGTTATGGAGGTAATAAAGAGTTCGTCATAAAGAGTTACGTCGATGCAAGCTTTTACGCCGATCCGGATGACTCTGAGTCTCAATCTGGATACATATTGAAAGTGGGAGCAATTAGCTAGAGTAGCTTCATGCAGAGCATTGTAGACATAGAAATTTTGCAAAATACATACGGCTCTAAATGTGACAGATTCGTTGACTAAACTTCTCTCACAAGCAAAACATGATCACACCTTAGTACTCTTTAGGTGTTAATCACATAGTGATGTGAACTAGATTATTGACTCTAGTAAACCCTTTGGGTGTTAGTCACATGGCAATGTGAACTAATCACATAAAGATGTGAACTATTGGTGTTAAATCACATGATGATGTGAACTAGATTATTGACTCTAGTGCAAGTGGGGGACTAAGGAAATATGCCATAGAGGTAATAATAAAGTTGTTATTTATATTTTCCTACATCATGACAAGTGTCTATTATTCATGCTAGACTTGTATTAACCGAAAACTTAGTACATGTGTGAATATATAGACAAAACAGAGTGTCCCTAGTATGCCTCTACTTGACTAGCTCGTTAATCAAAGATGGTTAAGTTTCCTAACCATAATGTGTTGTCATTTGATGAACGGGATCACATCATTAGAGAACAATGTGATGGACAAGACCCATCCGTTAGCTTAGCATAATGATCGTTAAGTTTTATTGATATTGCTTTATTCATGACTTATACATATTCCTCTGGCTATGAGATTATGCAACTCCCGAATACCGGAGGAACACCTTGTGTGCTATCAAACGTCACAACGTAACTGGGTGATTGTAAAGATGCTCCACAGGTGTCTCCGAAGGTGTTTGTTGGGTTGGCATAGATCGAGATTAGGATTTGTCACTCCGAGTATCGGAGAGGTATCTCTAGGCCCTCTCGGTAATGCACATTACTATAAGCCTTGGAAGTAATGTGTCTAATGAGTTACTTACGGGATGATGCATTATGGAACGAGTAAAGAGACTTGCCGGTAACGAGATTGAACCCGGTATGATGATACCGATGATCGAATCTCGGGCAAGTAACATGTTGATGACAACGGGAATGACGTATGTTGTTATGCGGTTTGACCGATAAATGTCTTCATAGAATATGTAGGAGCTAATATGAGCATACAGGTTCCGCTATTGGTTATTGACCGGAGATGTGTCTCGGTCATGTCTACATAGTTCTCGAACCCGTAGGGTCCGCACGCTTAACGTTTGATGACGATTTGTATTATGAGTTATGTGTTTTGGTGAACGAAGTTTGTTCGGAGTCCCGGATGAGATCACGGACATGACAAGGAGTCTCGAAATGGTCGAGAGGTAAATATTGATATATTGGAAGGTTATATATACAGACACTGGAATGGTTCCGATAAGGTTCGGGGAATTTTCGGAGTACCGGGAGGCTACCGGAACTCCCCGGGAAAGTTAATGGGCCTATTGGGGCATAGTGGAGAGAGGGACGCTGCCACAAGAGGTGGGGCGCTGAGGGAGTCCTGGATTAGGGGGTCTCCGGACAGATGGACTATATCCTTTGGCCGGACTATTGGACTATGAAGATACAAGATTGAAGACTTCGTCCCGTGTCCGGATGGGACTCTACTTGGCGTGGAAGGCAAGCTAGGCAATACGGATATGTATATCTCCTCCTTTGTAACCAACCTTGTGTAACCCTAGCCCCCTCCGGTATCTATATAAACCGGAGGGTTTAGTCCGTAGGACAGCAAACAATCATACCATAGGCTAGCTTCTAGGGTTTAGCCTCTCTAATCTTGTGGTAGATCAACTCTTGTAATACCCATATCATCAAGAATAAATCAAGAAGGATGTAGGGTTTTACCTCCATCAAGAGGGCCCGAACCTGGGAAAAACATCGTGTCCCCTGCCTCCTGTTACCATCCGCCTTAGACGCACAGTTCGGGACCCCCTACCCGAGATCCACCGGTTTTGACACCGACATTGGTGCTTTCATTGAGAGTTCCTCTGTGTCGTCGCCGTTAGGCTTGATGGCTCCTATGATCATCGATAGCGATGCAGTCCAGGGTGAGACTTTTCTCCTCTGACAGATCTTTGTGTTCGGCGGCTTCGCACTACGGGCCAACTCACTTGGCCATCTGGAGCAGATGAAAGTTACGCCCCTGGCCACCAGGCCAGGTTTGGAAGCTTAAACTACACGGACAATATCCGCGGAGACTTGATCTTCGACGGATTCGAGCCCCTGCCTTGTGCGTCACACGGTCACGATGAGTACGATTTAGCTCTACCATCGGACAGTGTTCAGGAGATCGCACCGGCAGCCGCTCCGACCCTCAATTCGGAGCCAATTGCGCCGTCCATGGACGGGTGGATGGACCCCGCCACAGAGGCCTTATCCTCAGCGGCGATCGAGCCGAACATCGACCTTACCCTGCATGAGAGCCGTGTTGTAAAACTACCGAATCCTTCTTCGGCCACGGACTCCGAACCGCCTGCGCCCGTTCCTAGCGAATCCGATTGGGCGCCGATCATGGAGTTTACCTACGCGGATATTTTTCAGCACTCGCCCTTTGGCGACATACTGAACTCATTAAGGCCTCTCTCCTTGTCAGGAGGATCCTGGCCGAACTATGTCCGGCAGGATTGGGATGTGGATGACGAAGAAATTCGCTACCCACCCACCACCCACTTAGTAGCCACTGTCGACGACTTAACCGACATGCTCGAATTCGACTCCGAAGACATCGACGGTATGGACGATGATGCGGGAGACGAAGAGGAACCACTGCCCACAGGGCACTGGACAGCCACCTCATCATACGATATATACATGGTGGACACACCCAAAGAAGGCAATGGCGACGAGACATCGGAGGATGACCCCTCCAAGAAGCAACCCAAGCGTCGACGTCAGCGGCGCCGCTCTAAGTCCTGCCAAAGCAAAAGTGGTGATACCGGCACAGGAGATAATAGCACTCCGGATAGTGCCGAAGATGGCAATAATCCCCTCCAATATGATTTAGGGCAGGAGGATGGAGAAGCCAGCCCTCCAGAAGGAGCGGCAGACGGAGAGGCGGAGGATGATAATTACATGCCTCCCTCCGAAGACGAGGCAAGCCTCGACGATGACGAATTCGTCGTGCCAGAGGATCCCGTCGAACAAGAGCGCTTCAAGCGCCGGCTTATAGCCACGACAAATAGCCTTCATAAAAAGCAGCAGCTTCAAGCTGATCAAGATCTGCTAGCTGACAGATGGACTGAAGTCCTGGCGGCCGAGGAATATAAACTTGAACGCCCCTCCAAGAGTTACCCAAAATGCAGGTTGCTACCCCGACTGGAGGAAGAAGCGTATGACGTGACTGACCGGCCACCTCGTGGCCGCGACAGAGAGGCATTCCAGCCAAAAGCTCAGCCTGCACCCCGACGCCATTCAAATAAAAAGGCATGGGGAAATACGCCAGACCTGCGAGACGTATTGGAGGACAAAGCAAAACACGCAAGATCGATCTACGGATCGCGGGGGCACGCCATTATGTGAAACGATAATCCTCATGCTGGATACAGTAAAAGTAAATCCGGCCGGGCCAAGCACAGCGGGCAAGAGTCATTGGAGCTGCGTCGCGATATAGCCCAGTACAGAGGTGCCGCACACCCCTTATGCTTCACAGACGAAGTAATGGATCATCAAATCCCAGAGGGTTTCAAACCCGTAAATATAGAATCATACGACGGCACATCAGATCCTGCGGTATGGATCGAGGATTTCCTCCTGCATATCCACATGGCACGCGGTGATGATCTAAACGCCATTAAATACCTCCCACTCAAACTCAAAGGACCAGCTCGGCATTGGATCAATAGCTTGCCAGTAGAGTCCACTGGCTGTTGGGAAGATCTGGAAGCCGCATTCCTCGACAAGTTTCAGGGCACTTATGTGCGACCACCAGATGCCGATGACTTGAGCCACATAATTCAGCAGCTAGAGGAATCGGCCAGGCAATTCTGGACACGGTTCCTAACAAAGAAAAATCAAATCATCGACTGTCCGGATGCAGAGGCCCTAGCAGCTTTCAAGCACAACATCCGCGACGAGTGGCTAGCCCGGCACCTTGGTTAGGAAAAGCCGAAATCTATGGCAGCCCTCAGGACACTCATGACCCGCTTTTGTGCGGGAGAAGACAACTGGCTGGCTCGCAATAATAACATATTAAAGAACCATGGTACTTCGGATACCAAGGACGGCAATAGCAGGTCACGTCGCAACAAACATAAGCGCCGCATTAACAGCGACAATACCGAGGATACGATAGTCAGTGCCGGATTCAAAGGCTCTAAACCCGGTCAGCGGAAAAAACCATTCAAAAGAAGCACTCCGGGCCCGTCCAGTTTGGACCGTATACTCGATCGCTAGTGTCAAATACACGGCACCCCGACAAGCCAGCCAACCACACCAACAAGGATTGTTGGGTGTTCAAGCAGGTTGGCAAGTTAATTGCCGAAAACAAAGATAAGGGGCCACATAGCGATGACGAGGAGGAGCCTCGGCAGCCGAATATCGGAGGACAGAAGAGGTTCCCCCCACAAGTGCGGATGGTGAACATGATATACGCAACCCACATCCCCGAGAGGGAGCGGAAGCGTGCGCTCAGGGACATATATGCGTTGAAGCCAGTCGCCCCAAAGTTCAACCCATGGTCCTCCTGTCCGATCACCTTCGATCGTAGGGACCACCCCACTAGTATCCGTCATGGAGGATTCGCCGCACTGGTCCTAGACCCAATCATTGACGGATTTCACCTCACTCAAGTCCTTATGGATGGCGGCAGCAGCCCGAACCTGCTTTATCAGGACACAGTGCACAAAATGGGTATAGACCCCTCAAGGATCAAACCCACAAAAACGACCTTTAAAGGCGTCATACCAGGTGTAGAGGCCCATTGCACAGGCTCAGTCACACTGGAAGTGGTCTTCGGATCCCCGGATAACTTCCGAAGCAAAGAGTTAATCTTTGATATAGTCCCGTTCCACAGTGGTTATCATGCACTGCTCGGGCGAACCGCAGTTGCGAGATTCAATGCGGTACCGCATTATGCATACCTGAAGCTCAAGATGCCAGGACCTCGGGGGGTCATTACAGTTAATGGAAACACAGAGCGCTCTCTTCGAACGGAGGAGCACACTGCAGCCCTCGCAGCGGAAGCACAAAGCAGCCTCTTAAGGCAATCCACTAGTTGGGCATTTAAGGACCCGGACACCTTCAAGCGGGCCCGGAGTAATCGGCAACAGGACCGCCTGGCACGGTCCGAGCTCGCATAGCGATGCGGCCCCCACCCCGGTCCCAGCCAAACGGCGAAATCCGTGCCACGCGTACATAATTACGCATTAAAAATACCATGGGCACAGGCGGGGAGGGGGCACGACGGTGGCACACCCCAAGTAGCGGCTTAAACCACACTAGGGGCTTCCCGCTTTGTTATTTTTCTCTTTCAGGACTTCAATCTCTGGAAACCCTGTCCGGCAGCGTGATTGCCGAACACATGATGCAGCATCCAAGGAGGCAGAAAGCTACGTCACACCACGGAACTCCCAGGTGGATTACGATAACGAGTGAAATATTTGCTTTACTACCATTCCTCAACTTGCCCTTGGAAGGGACATGTAGAACAGTCCTACTTTTTGCTTATCGCACTACTTGTATCATTCTGCTTTAACGCACCCTTTTTGATAAAAAATACATAGCATTAAGACTATTATTGCATTCTTCTTTATATATATATATGTTCATTTATGACATCCAGCACCCATACACTCTGGTACGGCCAATACGCCAGGGGCTTAAGCATACCCCATAATATGGCGTGAGAAGTCCGAACACTTTCGATAGTGCGGCACCCCGAACTTATAGCATTATATGCATCAGCTCCGAATCATGTCTTGGGTCAATAGTTGAGTTTGCCCGGCTCCCATGTTTTGGTACCTTACATTCCGCTATATCGGCTAGCACTGGGAGAACTACTGCGATTGTGCCCCGGTTCTGCTGGGCTAAGCACCTCAGTAGAGAAAGCTAAAACTGACTGTCATGATAAGGCGAGAGACTGGTCGCTGTTCGAGAGGTTTCGAGTCCCTAAAGGCTTATGCCGCTTAGAGCGAGGAGTCGGCCCTGTCCGGCTTAAGGCGTGTATCGCGCCCCGAATTCGGCCTTCCGAATACTAGGAGCTTCGCTGAAATTTAAAATTATAGAATTCTATGGCTAAGTGAGAGTGATAACGCATTATAGTCTGATTGCCTTGTTCGTTGTGCTGAGCAACTCCCTCGAAGGACCCAACAATGGGAACAAGAGTGCTCAAGTTTATCCCGAACACCCCAACACTCGTGGCGTGGGGGCAGAAGCCGACGACTAGCCATCTCTCAGATTTGATAAACAGTCGAACAGAAGGTAATATTTTAAATTCAAATAAGCGTTGCATAGTGCATATGAACAAGTTTTCATAAATACAGGATTACACGAGCGAATTTAGTCGAATATTATATCTTTCGTACACTCGTCCGCTACGAGACGAGCACCCTTCAGGACACCCTCATAGTACATCTCGGGGTGGCGATGCTCCTTGCCCTCCGACAGCCCTTCCTTAATCAGCTTCACGGCGTCCAGTTTGGCCCATTGCACCTTCACACGGGCGAAAGCCCGGCGTGCACCTTCGATGCAGACGGACCGCTTGATGACTTCCAGCCATGGGCAGGCATCTACAAGCCGCCTCACCAGGCCGAAGTAGCTGTTGGGAAGGGCGTCGCCAGGCCACATCCGAACTATAAAGCCCTTCATGGCCTGTTCGGCCGCCTTGTGTAGCTTGACCAGCTGCTTCAGCTGGTCGCTCAGAGGCATCGGGTGTTCGGTCCCAGTGTACTGAGACCAGAACAGCTTCTCCGTTGAGCTTCCCTCCTCGGCCTGGTAAAACCGTGCGGCATCCGACACACTGCGGGGCAAATCTGCAAATGCTCCTGGAGAGCTCCGGATTCGGGTAAGTAACAGTCAATTTACTTTCACATGCTTGCTTTGCATATAGAATGCCTTACCCACTGCTATCTTCTTCATCGCATCAATCTCCTAGAGGGCCTTTTGGGCTTCGGCCTTGGCATTCTTTGCGCTCTCAAGGGCCGCGGCAAGCTCGGACTCTCGCGCCTTCAAGTCAAGCTCCAACGCCTCATGCTTCGTCATGAGAGCATGGAGCTCTTGCTACACCTCGCCCACCCGTGCCTCATGCCTTTCCCGCTCGGCGCACTCCTTGGACGCTTTGTTTTCGGCCTCAGATAGCGCTTGCTTCAGGGTCGCCACCTCGGTCGTGGCCCCTGGCAAATTTATGACGATCCTGTCATTTTGCAATCGCATTCTCTTTATACATATCCATAGACTAGGTACTACTTACCTTTGTTCTCCTCGAGCTGCCTCTTGGCAAGGCCGAGCTCGTCCTTGGACCCTTTAAGGTCCTGCTTCAGTGCGGCGACCTCCGCAGTTAGTGCGGCAGAGGCCAGTAGCGAAGCCTGCATACGCATATTGACATACTTATATTAGACTCCTGCGATATTGTTTGATCCTCCGTTCGGCTTTTCTTTGTGAACACCGAACAGAGCATCAGGGGCTACTGTCTATGCGTTAATATTTTTCCCCATATTTCAAAAACTTACCTCAAAGCCCGTTAGAAGGCTGGCACAGGATTCAGTCAGTCCGCTCTTGGCGGACTGAACCTTCTAGACCACCGCACTCATAATAGTGCGGTGCTCTTCGTTGATGGAAGTAGTGTGAAGCGCTCCCAGCAGATTGTCCGGTGCCTCTGGATGGACAGAGGTCACCGGCACAGGCGTCTTGCCCCTTTTGGAAGGAGGCCGCCTGCCCGAGTCTGGAACCACTGGGGGTTCTGGCGCGGTGTTCGGCTGAGGGCTGAACTCGGAGCCCTCGGGAGCCATGCTCCCGGAGTCCGAAAGGTCGCCTTGAGGCGCCTCCGGGACTGTCTCCCCTCGACCCGGTGCCTCTTGAGACAATACCTCAGCGTTGTTCGTAGGGCAAGGGGAGGTGGCGGTCAGAAGTGGATCGCTATCCATATCCGACGAGCCCAGGGAGCCGTCCGACGATACGTCAATACGGGCTCGTGGCGGTCTGCATAGTCATAATTTGGTGTTAGGAGAGTCAGTGCGACAAAGGTATGCTATGAGTTACTCTGGCATCCGAATACTTACGACTTCGCCAGGGGCTTGTCCCTGAGCAGCCATTCGTCTTCGCCTTCGGCGGCGGTGGTGGAGTAGTCCGGAAGGAGATTCCTTCCCTTCTTGGACCCTTCGCCCCCCAGTTGGGGCGACCTTCCTTTTCTTGTCTCCCCCGACTGGAGGGGGAGCATCTTCATCTTCCTCCTCGTCTTCGGGGGAGGAGTGCGTTGCGGAGTTATCGGATGATGAGTCCGATAACACCTGGCGTCGGGAACTCTTTAGGGTTCCCTTGGCCTTCTTGGTCTTCTCCGGCACCTTGTAAGGAGTCGGAGTCAGCATCTCCGTCAGGAGAGCGTCCGCAGTGTCTTCGGGCAGAGGGGCCGGACAGTTAATCTGCCCCGACGTCTCCACCCAGTCCTGTCAAAGGCATGGAGGTTAGACCCCGCACATGGTTAAGCTAGGGGAAATAAATATCCTACCGGATGTATAGAACTCACCGAATGCGCTTGGCGCTTCGCGCTTAGCCCGCGGTCCTTGGTGAGGGAGGGAGGGACCTCGGCGCCCTTGAACAGCACCTTCGAGACGTTCTTGTGTGTCGTGTCAAAGAGCTCGCTCAGAGTCTGGTGCTGGGCCGGGTCGAACTCCCAAAAGTTGAAGTCCCGTTGTTGGCACGGGAGGATCCAGTGGATGAGCATGACCTGGACTATGTTGACAAGCTTGAGCTTCTTGCCGGCCATATTCCAGATACATTTCTGGAGTCCGTCCAGCTCTACCAACGAACCCCAGGACAGACCCTTCTCTTTCCAGGAGGTGGGCCGTGTGGGGATTCCGGATCGAAACTTGGGGGTAGCCACCCATTTGGCGTCGCGCGGCTCGGTGATGTAGAACCACGCCGATTGCCACCCCTTTATGGTCTCCACGAAGGAGCCTTCAAGCCATATAACATTGCGCATCTTGCCCACCACGGCTCCACCGCATTCTGCTTGTTGGCCTCCCACCACCTTCGGCTTGATATTGAAGGTCTTTAACCACAGGCCGAAGTGGGGCCGGATGCGGAGGAAAGCCTCACACACGATGATGAACGCCGAAATGTTGAGGATGAAGTTCAGGGCCAGATCATGGAAGTCCAGCCCATAGTAGAACATGAGACCACGGACGAATGGATGGAGGGGAAACCCCAGTCCGCGGAGGAAGTGCTAGAGGAAGACTACCCTCTCGTGAGGTTTAGGGGTAGGAATGATCTGCCCTGCGGCGGGCAGCCGATGCGCGATGTTCGCAGCTAAGTATCCGGCTCCGCGCAGCTTCTTGATGTGTCCCTCCGTAACAGAGGAAGCCATCCATTTGCCTCCCGCTCTGGACATGATTGGAGAAAGTTGAGGGGAAGGATGTGGACTTTGGCGTTGGAGCTCGAGTGCGCAAGAATGGATGAGCAAGGAGGAAGAAGGCGAGGGTAGAAAAGGTGAGACCTTGTCCCTTTATAAGGGCGGACTAAACTATGCACCTCCACTAGCCTGGTAAAACTTTCTTATCCACCAAGCGCCGTAATTGATGGTGCGGTTGGGTTACCCACGTCCGTATTGATGAGAATCCCGCAATAAGGGGAACACGATCTCTGCTTTGACAAGACGTGTCAAGAAACTGCCTCGCTATGTGCGGGGCAAAAACGGTTCGAATAATCGCCGAGCCATGGCATGATGTCATGTTGCCTAAACATGTCAGCAGATTAGATTTGTGGAAATATTATTCTCTCTATGGTGGTATGTGGAACTTATTTTGTAGGGTCGAACACTATCCTTTATTTGAACTCTTCTGTGGTATATCCGGAGGAGGAACCCGCCTTGCAATGCCTAAGACAACACTGCGCGTCGGACTCGTCGTCATTGAAGCCTGGTTCAGGGGCTACTGAGGGAGTCCTGGATTAGGGGGTCTCTGGACAGCCAGACTATATCCTTTGGCCGGACTGTTGGACTATGAAGATACAAGATTGAAGACTTCGTTCCGTGTCCGGATGGGACTCTACTTGGCGTGGAAGGCAAGCTAGGCAATACGGATATGTATATCTCCTCCTTTGTAACCGACCTTGTGTAACCCTAGCCCCCTCCGGTGTCTATATAAACCGGAGGGTTTAGTCCATAGGACAGCAAACAATCATACCATAGGCTAGCTTCTAGGGTTTAGCCTCTCTGATCTCGTGGTAGATCAACTCTTGTAATACCCATATCGTCAAGAATAAATCAAGCAGGACGTAGGGTTTTACCTCCATCAAGAGGGCCCGAACCTGGGTAAAACATTGTGTCCCCTTCCTCCTGTTACCATCCGCCTTAGACGCATAGTTCGGGACCCCCTACCCGAGATCCGCCGGTTTTGACACCGACAGCCCCCCAAGCCCAAACCTAATTGGACTAGGGTTGGGGGCACGGCCCCCCTTTCCTTCTCCCTCTACCCCCTTTCCCTTCCCGTTAGTTGGAAGGAGGGGGCCCGAATCCTACTTGGACTAGGAGTCCAAGTAGGACTCCCCCCTTGGCGCGCCCCCCTTGGGCTGGCCACCTCCTCCTCCCCCCTTTATATATGGGGGCAGGGGGCACACCAAGATTTCTCTTAGCCATGTGCAATGCCCCCCTCCACAGTTTACCACCCCAGTCATATTGTCGTAGTGCTTAGGCGAAGCCCTGCGCGGATCCATCACGAACACCATCATCACGCCGTCGTGCTAACGAAACTCTCGCTCGCCCTTCTACTGGATCAAGAGCTCGTGGGACATCATCATGCTGAACGTGTGCGGAAGATGGAGGTGCCGTACGTTCGGTACTTGGATCGGTTGGATCGTGAAGACGTTCGACTACATCAACCGCGTTACATGACGCTTCCGCTTTCGGTCTACGAGGGTACGTGGACACACTCTCCCCTCTTGTTGCTATGCATCTCCTAGTTAGATCTTGCGTGATTGTAGGAATTTTTTTGAATTACTATGTTCCCCAACAATAATTTCTGCCATTAAGTATGTAGCTTGGTTCTTGCATGAAACACAGGATTAGCAGCTAAGTATGTAGCACCAAGATTTTCAAGAGAATATTTTATCCGTGCACATTGATGTACACTAGGAAATTAAAAAAATCCTCAGAGGGAATAGGAATTTCTAAATGGTAGGATTATGTAATAGTTATGCACTTTCCAAAGTTGGTTAACAATGGGTGTGGTCACGTCTCAATGCTAAACCAGTGTTGCCTTTAGATTATCATAGATGGTTGATATTGTTTCTTCTACCCTGAGAATTACAGTATGCAACACAAACCGGAGCTATGGTTGATTGAGTATGAGATGTTACTAAAGGTTTAGATATTGTACCTTGTGCACTTTAATACATGGCATGTACTATAATTTCACATGTCGTTTCCTTTAGGAGCAAGTCTTTGCAAAGATTCCTAAATTTTCTCGTGGGTTAATCCCTTCTGATGGACAACAATTTTGGGGGTTGGGAATAGGTATGGATTTTTTTGGTGTTCATTTTATTTAAAATCATAAAATGTAGGTTACAGTATCCAAAAGTAAATACATAAACATAAGTTCTAGAGAAAAAATGAAAATATTGGAGAGACACCATGACTAAGAGAGCACGAATAACTTGTGAAATGCTACGCATCCATTACTACTACACATCAGTAAACTGGTAAGACATTTGTGGGGTAGTCCAACCCAGGGTTCAGAAAACTAGACAAAACCTGTTTGACCCTTTTCAAGTAGGTACTACTAATAATCGAACCTACCACGGAGTAGTCGTGTTCCCTAAACAGTAAACATGTTAGGAAACCCTAATCCTACAATGCACAATTGCTAATTGCAGGTATGATTTATTGAAAATATATGTTGGTTAATGGTTAGTCATGCTTGTTCAAAAGTTACCTTGATGTCTATCTTAATGTAATGTTTTTCTATGGGACATTTGTCTTCTAAATAAATTTTGTAACAGCCTATTACCAAACTACATATATAAATACCAATTTCACATAACTATTTAGGGATAACGTGCATCACAAAACTACAAATTTAAAGACTAATTTCACATAAACAGATTTATGTACTATTGACTACAGGAGTGTGATGTATTTTCACAAAACCAAGTCTTACATAAGCACAATCACACAATTCTTATATAAATAGTTATGGGATATGTTTGATCAATAAACCGGTAGAGTATAGACTAATGTTCTATTCTGTGAAATTTGTTCTTCAACCTGTTATTTTGTGATACTTTGTGTTGGGAACGCAGTAATTTCAAAAAAATTCCTACGCACACGCAAGATCCATCTAGGGGATGCATTGCAACGGGAGGGGAGAGTGTAATCCACGTACCCTCATAGACCGTAAGCGGAAGTGTTATGACAACGCGGTTGATGTAGCCGTACGTCTTCACGATCCGACCGATCCTAGCACCGTAGGTACGGCACCTCCGTGGTCTACACATGTTCAGCTCGGTGACGTCCCACAAACTCTAGATCCAGATAAGGTCAAGGGAGAGTTTCATCAGCATGACGGCGTGATGACGGTGATAATGAAGTTACCGACGCAGGGCTTCGCCTAAGCACTACAACGATATGACCGAGGTGGAAATTTGTGGAGGGGGCACCGCACAAGGCTAAACAATCAACTTGTGTGTCTATGGGGTGCCCCACTCCCCTGTATATAAAGGAGTTGAGGAGGGGAGGGTCGGCCCTCTCATGGCGCACCCAAGGGGGGAATCCTAGGGGAGTAGGATTCCCCTTTCCCTAGTTGGAGTAGGAGAGGAAGGAAGGGGGAGAGAGAGGGAAGGAAAGGGGGCCGACCCCCACCCAATTCGGATTGGTCTTGGGGGGCGCGCCCTCCACCTTGTCCGCCTCCTCCTCTCTCCCACTAAGGCCCAATAAGGCCCATTGACTCCCCGGGGGGTTCCGGTAAGCCCCCGGTACTCCGGTAAATGCCCGAACTCATCTGGAACCCTTCCGATGTCCAAACATAGCCTTCCAATATATCGATCTTTATGTCTCGACCATTTCGAGACTCCTCGTCATGTCCGTGATCATATCCGGGACTCGGAACTACCTTCGGTACATCAAAACACATAAACTCATAAAACCGATCGTCATCGAACGTTAAGCGTGTGGACCCTACGGGTTCGAGAACTATGTAGACATGACCGAGACTCATCTCCGGTCAATAACCAATAGCGGAACCTGGATGCTCATATTGGTTCCTACATATTCTATGAAGATCTTTATCGGTCAAACCGCATAACAACATACGTTGTTCCCCTTGTCATCGGTATGTTACTTGCCCGAGATTCGATCGTTGGTATCTCAATACCTAGTTCAATCTCGTTACCAGTAAGTCTCTTTACTCGTTCCGTAATGCAACATCCCGTAACTAACTCATTAGTCACATTGCTTGCAAGGCTTATAGTGATGTGCATTACCGAGAGGGCCCAGAGATACCTCTCCGATACACGGAGTGACAAATCCTAATCTCGATCTATGCCAACTCAACAAACACCATCGGACACACCTCTAGAGCATTTGTATAGTCACCAAGTTACGTTTTGACGTTTGATAGCACACTAAGTGTTCCTCCAGTATTCGGGAGTTGTATAATCTCATAGTCATAGGAACATGTTTAAGTTATGAACAAAGCAATAGCAACAAACTAAACAATCATCGTGCTAAGCTAATGGATGGGTCAAGTGAATCACATCATTCTCTAATGATGTGATCCCGTTAATCAAATGACAACTCATGTCAATGGTTAGGAAACTTAACCATCTTTGATTAACGAGCTAGTCAAGTAGAGGCATACTAGTGACACTCTGTTTGTCTATGTATTCACACATGCAATAAGTTTCTGGTTAATACAATTCTAGCATGAATAATAAACATTTATCATGATATTAGGAAATATAAATAACAACTTTATTATTGCCTCTAGGGCATATTTCCTCCAGTCTCCCACTTGCACTAGAGTCAATAATCTAGATTTACACAGTAATGATTCTAGCACCCATGGAGTCTTAGTGTTGATCATGTTTTGCTCGTGAGAGAGGCTTATTCAACGGGTCTGCAACATTCAGATCCATATGTATCTTGCAAATCTCTATGTCTCCCTCCTTGACTTGATCGCGGATGGAATTGAAGCATCTCTTGATGTGCTTGGTTCTGTTGTGAAATCTGGATTCCTTTGCCAAGGCAATTGCACCAGTACTGTCACAAAAGATTTTCATTAGACCCCATGCACTAGGTATGACACCTAGATTGGATATGAACTCCTTCATTTGCTGCTTCTGAAGCAGCTATGTACTCCGCTTGACATGTAGATCCCGCCATGTGGCTCTGCTTGGAACTGCACCAAATGATAGCTCCACCATTCAATAAAAATACGTATCCAGTTTGTGACTTAGAGTCATCCGGATCAATGTCAAAGCTTGCATCGATGTAACCATTTACGATGAGCTCTTTGTCACCTCCATAAACGAGAAACATATCCTTAGTCCTTTTCAGGTATTTCAGGATATTCTTGACTGCTGTCCAGTGATCCACTCCTCGATTACTTTGGTACCTCCCTGCTAAACTAATAGCAAGGCACACATCAGGTCTGGTACACAACATTGCATACATGATAGAACCTATGGCTGAAGCATAGGGAATGACTTTCATTTTCTCGCTATCTTCTGAAGTGGTCAACCATTGAGTCTGACTCAACTTCACACCTTGTAACACACGCAAGAACCCTTTCTTTGCTTGATCCATTTTGAACTTATTCAAAACTTTATCAAGGTATGTGCTTTGTGAAAGTCCAATTAAGCGTCTTGATCTATCTATATAGGTCTTTCATTGAAAAATTCTTATTCAAGTATACTTTTATGCTATTCAGAAATTCAGTATCATTTCCGATCAACAATATGTCATCAACATATAATATCAGAAATGCTACAGAGCTCCCACTCACTTTCTTGTAAATACAGGCTTCTCCAAAAGTCTGTATAAAACCATATGCTTTGATCACACTATCAAAATGCATATTCCAACTCCGAGAGGCTTGCACCAGTCCATAAATGGATCGTTGGAGCTTGCACACTTTGTTAGCACCTTTTGGATCGACAAAACCTTCTGGTTGCATCATATACAACTCTTCTTTAAGATATCCATTAAGGAATGCAGTTTTGACATCCATTTGCCAAATTTCATAATAATAAAATGCGGCAATTGCTAACATGATTCGGACGGACTTAAGCATTGCTACGGGTGAGAAGGTCTCATCGTAGTCAACTCCTTGAACTTGTTGAAAACCTTTCGCAACAAGTCGAGCTTTGTAGACAGTAATATTACCGTCAGCGTCAGTCTTCTTCTTGAAGATCCATTTATTCTCTATGACTTGCCGATCATCGGGCAAGTAACCAAAGTCCACACTTTGTTCTCATACATGGATCCCATCTCAGATTTCATGGACTCAAGCCATTTTGTGGAATCTGGGCTCATCATCACTTCCTCATAGTTCCTAGGTTCATCATGGTCAAGTAACATGACCTCCAGAACGGGATTACCGTACGACTCTGCTGCAGATCTTACTCTGGTTGACCTATGAGGTAGTAACTTGATCAGAAGTTTCATGATCATCATCATTAGCTTCCTCACTTACTGGTGTAGGAATCACTGGAACTGATTTCTGTGATGAACTACTTTCCAATAAGGGAGCAGGTACAGTTACCTCATGAAGTTCTACTTTCCTTCCACTCACTTCTTTCGAGAGAAACTCCTTCTCTAGAAAGGATCCATTCTTAGCAACGAATATCTTGCCTTTGGATCTGTGATAGAAGGTGTACCCAACAGTCTCTTTTGGGTATCCTATGAAGACACATTTCTCCGATTTGGGTTCGAGCTTATTAGGTTGAAGCTTTTTCACATAAGCATCGCAGCCCCAAACTTTAACAAGCGACAACTTGGGTTTCTTGCCAAACCACAGTTCACAAGGTGTCGTCTCAACGGATTTCGATGGTGCCCTATTTAACGTGAATGCAGCCGTCTCTAAAGCATAACCCCAAAACGATAGCGGTAAATCAGTAAGAGACATCATAGATCGCACCATATCTAATAAAGTGCGGTTACGGCGTTTGGACACACCATTACGCTGTGGTGTTCCAGGTGGCGTGAGTTGTGAAACTATTCTGCATTGTTTCAAATGAAGACCAAACTCGTAACTCAAATATTCTCCTCCACGATCAGATAGTAGAAACTTTGTTTTCTTGTTATGATGATTTTCCACTTCACTCTAAAATTCTTTGAACTTTTCAAATGTTTCAGACTTATGTTTCATCAAGTAGATATACCCATATCTTCTCAAATCATCTGCGAAGGTTAGAAAATAACGATACCCGCCCGAGCATCAACACTCATCGGACCGCATACATCAATATGTATTATTTCCAATAAGTCTGTTGCTCGTTCCATTGTTCCGAAGAACGGAGTCTTAGTCATCTTGCACATGAGATATGGTTCGCAAGCATCAAGTGATTCCAAAAGTCCATCAGCATGGAGTTTCTTCATGCGCTTTACACCAATATGACCTAAACGGCAGTTCCACAAATAATTTGCACTATCATTATTAAACTTTTATCTTTTGGCTTCAATACTATGAATATGTGTATCACTACTATCGAGATTTAGTAAAAATAGACCACTCATCAAGGGTGCATGACCATAAAATATATTACTCACATAAATAGAACAACCATTATTCTCTGATTTAAATGAATAACCGTCTCGCATCAAACAAGATCCAGATATAATGTTCATGCTTAACGCTGGCACCAAATAACAATTATTTAGGTCTAAGACTAATCAGAAGGTAGATGTAGAGGTAGCGTGTCGACGACGATCACATCGACTTTGGAACCATTTCCCAGGCCCATCGTCACCTCGTCCTTAGCCAATCTTCGCTTAATCAGTAGCCCCTGTTTCTAGTTGCAAATATTAGCAACAGAACCAGTATAAAATACCCAGGCACTACTGCGAGCATTAGTAAGGTACACATCAATAACATGTATATCAAATATACCTTTCACTTTGCCATCCTTCTTATCCGCCAAATACTTGGGGCAGTTCCGCTTCCAGTGACCAGTCCCTTTGAAGTAGAAGCACTCAGTCTCCGGCTTAGATCCAGACTTGGGCTTCTTCACTTGAGTAGCAACTTGCTTGTTGTTCTTCTTGAAGTTCCCCTTCTTCCCTTTGCCCTTCTTCTTGAAACTGGTGGTCTTGTTGACCATCAACACTTGATGCTCCTTCTTGATTTCTACCTTCGCAGCCTTTAGCATTGCGAAGATCTCGGGAATTGTCTTATCCATCCCTTGCGTATTATAGTTCATCATGAAGCTCTTGTAGCTTGGTGGCAGTGATTGAAGAACTCTGTCAATGACACTATCATCAGGAAGATTAACTCCCAACTGAGTCAAGTGGTTGTGGTACCCAGACATTCTGAGTATATGTTCACTGATAGAACTATTCTCCTCCATTTTGCAGCTATAGAACTTTTTGGAGACTTCATATCTCTCAATCTAGGCATTTTCTTGAAATATTAACTTCAACTCCTGGACCATCTCATATGCTCCATGATGTTCAAAACATCGTTGGAGTCCCGGTTCTAAGCCGTAAAGCATGGCACAATGAACTATCGAGTAGTCATCAGCTTTGCTCTGCCAGACATTCTTAATGTTGTCAACAGCATTTGCAGCAGGCTTGTCACCCAGTGGTGCTTCTAGGACATAATTCTTCTTTGCAACAATGAGGATAATCCTCAAGTTACGGACCTAGTCCGTGTAATTGCTACCATCATCTTTCAACTTAGCTTTCTCTAGGAACGCATTAAAATTCAATGGAACAACAGCACGGGCTATCTACAACAACATAGACATGCAAAATACTATCAGGTACTAAGTTCATGATAAATTAAAGTTCAATTAATCATATTACTTAAGAACTCCCACTTAGATAGACATCCCTATAATCATCTAAGTGATCACGTGATCCATATCAACTAAACCATGTCCAATCATCACATGAGATGGAGTAGTTTTCAATGGTGAACATCACTATGTTGATCATATCTACTATATGATTCACGCTCGACCTTTCGGTCTCAATGTTCCGAGGCCATATCTACATATGCTAGGCTCATCAAGTTTAACCCGAGTATTTTGCGTGTGCAAAACTGGCTTGCACCCGTTGTATGTGAACGTAGAGCTTATCACACCCGATCATCACGTGGTGTCTCGGCACGATGAACTGTAGCAACGATGCATACTCAGGGAGAACACTTGTACCTTGAAATTTAGTGAGAGATCATCTTATAATGCTACCGCCGAACTAAGCAAAATAAGATGCATAAAGGATAAACATCACATGCAATCAAATATAAGTGATATGATATGGCCATCATCATCTTGTGCCTTTGATCTCCATCTCCAAAGCACCGTCATGATCACCATCGTCACCGTCTTGAAACCTTGATCTCCATCAAAGCATCGTTGTTGTCTCGCCAACTATTGCTTCTACGACTATCGCTACCGCTTAGTGATAAAGTAAAGCAATTACATGGCGATTACATTTCATACAATAAAGCGACAACAATATGGCTCCTGCCAGTTGCCGATAACTGTGTTACAAAACATGATCATCTCATACAACAGTTTATATAATCACGTCTTGACCATATCACATCACAACATGCCTTGCAAATAGACGTCCTCTACTTTGTTGTTGTAAGTTTTATGTGGCTACTACGGGCTTCTAGCAAGAACCGTTCTTACCTATGCATCAAAAACCACAACGTAGTATAGTGATTTCTTTTTGATCTTCAGAAAGAACCATGTTCATTGAAACCGATTCAACTAAAGTTGGAGAAACAGACACCCACTAGCCACCTGTGTGTGAAGCACGTCAGTAGAACAATTCTCATGTAAGCGTACGCGTAATGTCGGTCTGAGCCGCTTCATCCAACAATATCGCTGAATCAAGAATCAACTAGTGACAGCAAGCAATATGTGTATACTCACGCCCACAACTCATTTGTGTTCTACTCGTGCATATAACATCTATGCATAGACCTGGCTCGGATGCCACTGTTGGGGAATGCAGTAATTTCAAAAATTTCCTATGCACATGCAAGATCCATCTAGGTGCATAGCAACGAGAGGGGAGAGTGTAGTCGACGTACCCTCGTAGACCATAAGCCGACAACGTGGTTGATGTAGTCGTACGTCTTCATGATCCGACCGATCCTAGCACCGGAGGTACGACACCTCCACGATCTGCACGTGTTGAGCTCGGTGACGTCCCACGAACTCTAGATCCAGCTGAGGTCGAGGAAGAGTTTCGTCAGCACGACGGTGATACGTCGCCAATGTATCTATAATTTTTGATTGTTCCATGCTATTATATTATCTGTTTTGGATGTTAATGGGCTTTATTTTACATTTTTATATTATTTTTTGGACTAACCTATTAATCGAAGGCCCGGCCCAAATTGCTGTTTTTGCCTATTTCAGTGTTTCGTAGAAAAGGAATATCAAACGGAGTCCAAACGGAATGAAACCTTCGGGAGCATGGTTTTTGGAACAAACGTGATCAAGGGGACTTGGAGTGGACGTCAAGCAATCAACGAGGCGGCCACGAGGCAAGGGGGCGCCCACCCCCCTGAGCGCGCCCTCCACCCTCATGGGCCCCTTGTTGCTCCACCAACCTACTTCTTCCTCCTATATATATTGACATACCCCGAAAACATCTAGGAGCACCACGAAACCCTATTTCCACCGCCGCAACCTTCTGTACCCAAGAGATCCCATCTTGGGGCCTTTTCCGGAGCTCCGTCGGAGGGGGCATTGATCACGAAGGGCCTCTACATCAACTCCATGGCCCCTCTGATGATGTGTGAGTAGTTTACCTCAGACCATTGGGTCCATAGCTAGTAGCTAGATAGCTTCTTCTCTCTATTTGGATCTCAATACAAAGTTCTCCTCAATTCTCTTGGAGATCTAATCGATGTAATCTTTTTTTGTGGTGTGTTTATCGAGATCCGATGAATTGTGGGTTTATGATCAAGTTTATCTATGAACAATATTTGAATCTTCTCTGAATTCTTTTATGTATGATTGGTTTATCTTTGCAAGTCTCTTTGAATTATTAGTTTGGTTTGGCCTACTAGATTGATCTTTCTTGCAATGGGAGAAGTGCTTAGCTTTGGGTTCAATCTTGTAGTGCTCGATCCCAGTGACAGAAAGGGAAATGACACGTATTGTATTGTTGCCATCGAGGATAAAAAGATGGGGTTTACATCATATTGCATGAGTTTATCCCTCTACATCATGTCATCTTTCTTAAGGCGTTACTCTATTCTTATGAACTTAATACTCTAGATGCATGCTGTATAGCAGTCGATGTGTGGAGTAATAGTAGTAGATGCAGGCAGGAGTCGGTCTACTTGTCACGGACGTGATGCCTATATACATGATCATACCTAGATATTCTCATAATTATTCTCTTTTCTATCAATTGCTCGACAGTAATTTGTTCACCCACCGTAATACTTATGCTATATTGAGAGAAGCCACTAGTGAAACCTATGGCCCCCAGGTCTATTTTCCATCATACAAGTTTTCAATCTATTTTATTTTTCAATCTTTACTTTCAATCTATATCATAAAAATACCAAAAATATTTATCTTATTATTATCATCTCTATCAGATCTCACTCTTGCAAGTGGCAGTGAAGGGATTGACAACCCCTTTATCGCGTTGGTTGCGAGGTTCTTATTTGTTTGTGTAGGTACAAGGTGACTTGCGCGTGGTCTCCTACTCGATTGATACCTTGGTTCTCAAAAACTGAGGGAAATACTTACGCTGCTTTACTGCATCACCCTTTCATCTTCAAGGGAAAACCAACGCAGTGCTGAAGAGGTAGCAAGAAGGATTTCTGGCGCCGTTGCCGGGGAGATCTACGCCAAGTCAAGACATACCAAGTACCCATCACAACTCGTATCCTTCGCATTACATTATTTGCCATTTGCCTCTCGTTTTCCTCTCCCCCACTTCACCCTTGCCGTTTTATTCGCCCTCTTTCCGTTCGCCTCTTTTCCGCTTTCTTCGTCGTTATGGCTGTTCCTTTATCTACTCCTTTGTCTCCCGAGAATAAAGTTCTTAATTTTAAACAAAGGGAGGGAGAAAATCTAAAAGATGCTTGGTACAGAATTTGCAATGCGCAAAATAGATCTACTAGGAAGCAATCTACTTCTGTTCTTCTTTGCAATTTTTATGTAGGCATCACTCCTTGGAATAGATATATTCTTGATACCATTACCGGAGGGAATTTCTTGGGTAGCCATACTTTTGATTCTTACAATGCTATGATAGATTTGTTTGGCCCACCTCCTCTTTTGGTTAACGGAACTATCATAACTTTGGAACATGTTATGCAATGGCTTGAAATCATTGAAAATAAAGTTGCCACCATAGAGTTAATTGAAAATTTGGATAGAAAGATCCACAACCAAATTACCCAATACGGATCTAAGGTAGGAGTTGCTCTTAAAAAAAATTAAAGAAAAGGGACCTATGGTTAATGAAAAGATAGATCAAGATTCCACTAGAATTGATAAATTTGAGGATATTATTACCAACCTTGGGTCTGCCTTTTGTTCCGTGAAAAACACTCCTCCTAATGCTAATATTTCCAAATTGATGTATGTTCCTAAAAATAAGGGTGAAACTTCTAGTAAGGAAAATGCGGACCTCAAATCCATAAGTGTTCACCCCAACTTTCTCACTATCCTTAAGGAACCTTTTGCTACAAATGATTTTCTCGATTTCGTGCCTAGGAGTTTGATAATTAATAAAAAGAAAGAAACTCCTAGGAGTTATAGGTGTCATATTGAATAATTGCCTACCAAAGATGGCAATACCTAGATCTATCTTCATTTTTATGCCTAGCTAGGGGTGTTTGTTTGCGAGGTTCTTATTTGTTTGCGAGGTTCTTATTTGTTTGTGTAGGTATGAGGTGACTCGCGCGTGGTCTCCTATTGGATTGATACCTTGGTTCTCAAAAAATGAGGGAAATACTTATGCTGCTTTACTGCATCACCCTTTCCTCTTCAAGGGAAAACCAACGCAGTGCTCAAGAGGTAGCAAATGGCATGATGATGGTGATGATGAAGTTACCGACGCAAGGCTTCGCCTAAGCACTACAACGATATGAAAGAGGTGGAAATCTATGGAGGGGGCACCGCACATGGCTAAACAATTAACTTGTGTGTCTATGGGGTGCCCCCTCCCTTGTATATAAAGGAGTGTAGGAGGGGAGGGCCGACCCTCTCAAGGCGCGCCCAAGGGGGGAGTCCTACTCCCCATGGGAGTAGGATTCCCTTTTCCCTAGTTGGAGTAGGAGAGGAAGGAAGGGGGAGAGAGAGGGAAGGAAAGGGGGGCAACCCCCCACCCAACTCAGATTGGGCTTGGGGGGCGCGCCCTCCACCTTGGCCGCCTCCTCCTCTCTCCCACTAAGGCCCGATAAGGCCCATTGACTCCCCGGGTGGTTCCAGTAACCCCCCGGTACTCTGGTAAATGCCCGAACTCATCTGGAACCTTTCCGATGTCCAAACATAGCCTTCCAATATATCGATCTATATGTCTCGACCATTTCGAGACTCCTCATCATGTCCGTGATCATATCCGGGACTCCGAACTATCTTCGGCACATCAAAAAACATAAACTCATAATACCGATCGTCATCGAATGTTAAGCGTGCAGACCCTACGGTTCGAGAACTATGTAGACATGACCGAGACTCATCTTCAGTCAATAACCAATAGTGAAACCTAGATGCTCATATTGGTTCCTACATATTATACGAAGATCTTTATCGGTCAAACCGCATAACAATATATGTTGTTCCCTTTGTCATCGGTATGTTACTTGCCCAAGATTCGATCGTCGGTATCTCAATACCCAGTTCAATCTCTGAGTGAGTCCTGGATTAGGGGGTCTCTGGACAGCCGGACTATAACCTTTGGCCGGACTATTGGACTATGAAGATACAAGATTGAAGACTTTGTCCCGTGTCCGGATGGGACTCTACTTGGCGTGGAAGGCAAGCTAGGCAATACGGATATGGATATCTCCTCCTTTGTAACCGACCTTGTGTAACCCTAGCCCCCCTCCGGTGTCTATATCAACCGGAGGGTTTTAGTCCATAGGAAAATATACAATCATACCATAGGCTAGCTTCTAGGGTTTATCCTCTCTGATCTCGTGGTAGATCAACTCTTGTAATACTCATATCATCAAGAACAATCAAGCAGGACGTAGGGTATTACCTCCATCGAGAGGGTCCGAACCTGGGTAAAACATTGTGTCCCCTGCCTCATGTTACCATCCGCCTTGGACGCACAGTTCGGGACCCCCTACCCGAGATCCACCGGTTTTGACACCGACATTGGTGCTTTCATGAGAGTTCCTCTGTGTCATCACCATAAGGCTCGATGGCTTCTTCGATCATTGCTAGCAATGCGGTCCAGGGTGAGGCTTTCCTCCCCGGACAGATCTTCATATTCGACGGCTTTGCACTGCGGGCCAATTCGCTTGGCCATCTGGAGCAGATTGAGAGCTACGCCCCTGGCCATCAGGTCAGATTTGGAAACTTGAACTACACGGCCGATGTCCACGAAGACTTGATCTTCGACGGATTCGAGCCCATGTCGGACGCGCCGCACAGTCACGACGAGCAAGACGTAACTCTACCGTCGGACAGTGTTCGGGAGATCGCATCCGCAGCTACTCCGGTTTTTAACCTGGAACAAGTCACGCAATCCGAGAGCGGAGGGATGGACCCCGCCATGGAGGCCACACTCTCAGCGGTGATAGAGCCGGATACTGACTTCACCCCTTACGAGAGCCGTGTTGCCGAACCACTGGATTCATCTTCGGTCACGGACTCCGAGCCGCTCGTATCCGCGCCCGTCGAGTCCGACTGGGCGCCGATCATGGAGTTCACCTCCGCGGATATCTTTCAGCACTCACCTTTTGGAGATGTCCTAAATTCATTAAGGTCTCTATCCCTGTCAGGAGAACCTTGGCCGAACTATGTACGGCTAGAATGGGATGTGGACGACGAAGAAATTCGCGCCCACTCACCACCCACTTAGTAGCCACTGTCGACGACTTAACTGACATGCTCGACTTCGGCTCCGAGGACTTCGACGGTATGGACGACGAAGCCGGAGACGAACCAGAACCACCGCCCACAGGGCACTGGACCGCTACTTCATCACATGATGTGTACATGGTGGACACCCCCAACGAAGCCAATGGCGACGAGAAAGCGGAGGATGACCCCTCCAAGAAGCAACCCAAGCGCCGACGTCAGCGGCGCCGCCCTAAGTCCCGCCATAGCAAAAACAGCGATAACAATAGTCCACGCGACTCTGGAAAAGACGACAACTGCACCACCCCAGTGGCAGGAAACGATCAAGATGCAAACAACAAACATAGTACGGATCCGACGTCCGAACATGATGACGCCAAAGATAAGCATCATCAATCCCCATCTAGGGAAGAAAACAGTCCGGACGATGATGCACCCATCATCCCGGAAACACACTTGGAGCAAGAGAACCTCCGCAGAAGGCTTACTGCCACAGCGAGAAGCCTGAAGAAACAGAAGCAAAGGCTCAAGGTTGCACAAGATACACTCAACAACAAGTGGAACAAAGTAAAAAAGTATGGTAGAAGCTACCACCCAAATAGCTATCCAAAGCGCAAGCTATTACTAGAATTCGACGACGAGGCCTTAGAGCCCATACAGCCAATAAGTGATACGGCCAACCGGCCGGATCCACCACCCCATGAACGCGATAGAGCGGCTAACAAAGTCACGCATAAGTCAACACACGTTCTACGTGAGAACTTGCGTCAAAAATCCGACGCGACCAGATCTATCTATGGATCTAGGAAGCACGCTACGGTACACAACCAGCACCGAATACTACAACCGTCCGAACACTATGGCGCATCCCAATACAGGGGTGCCGCACACCCACTATGTTTCACTGATGAGGTGTTGGATCACAAATTCCCAGAAGGATTCAAACCAGTGGACATAGAGGCGTATGACGGAACCGCAGACCCTGGAGTCTGGATAGAGGACTTCATCCTCCATATTCATATGGCTCGTGGAGACGATCTCCATGCCATTAAATACTTGCCCCTCAAGCTTAAAGGGCCAGCTAGGCACTGGCTGAAAAGCCTCCCCGAAAACTCAATTAGAGGTTGGGAGGAGCTCGAGGACGCTTTCCGGGCCAATTTTAAAGGGACTTATGTCCGACCTCCGGATGCAGACGTTTAAGTCACATAATCCAACAATCCGGAGAGTCCGCCCGAAAGCTTTGGAGTAGCTTTTAAACACAGCGTCCGAGACGAATGGCTCGCCAGACACCTCGGTCAAGAAAAACCAAGAACAATGGCAGCCCTAACAAGCCTCATGACCCGCTTTTGTGCGGGCAAAGACAGCTAGTTGGCCCGTAGCAGCACCAGCGACCCAAGCACATCCGAAGTAAGGGATGGCAATGGTAAACCACGACGCAACAAAAACAAGCGTCGAAATAAAGAAGGTAGCCTAGATAATACGGCGGTAAACGCCGGATTCAGGGGCTCCCGACCAGGTCAGCAGAAAAAGCCTTTCAAAGGCAGCAGAGAAGGACAATCTAGCCTAAATAAAATTCTTGACAAGCTCTGTCAAATTCACGGCACCCCAGACAAACCTGCAAATCATACCCACAGAGAATGTTGGGTCTTCAAGTAGGCCGGTAAGCTAAACGCTGAACACAAAGGGGAGGAGACACCAAGCGAAGACGAGGATTAACCTCGCCAGCAAAGCGCCGGAGGACAGAAAAAAATTCCCACCAGAGGTTAAAACAGTAAACATGATCAATGTGACAAGGAGGAGAAGCAATCACGCACTCCGATGCACACGCGCCATCGAGCCCGTCACCCCTAGGTCCAACCCCTGGTTGGCCTGCCCAATCACTTTTGATCGTAGGGATCACGATACACATATCCGGCGCGAAGGACTGGCGGCCTTGGTGTTAGACCCAATAATAAATGGGTACCATTTCACAAGGGTCCTCATGGACGGCGGCAGTGATCTCAATCTGATATATCAAGACACAGTCCGCAAAATGGGGATAGACCCGACACAAATAAGCCACAGTAATACTACCTTCAAGGGAGTAATACCAGGCCAAGAGGCCCACTGTACGGGCTCTCTACTACTAGAGGTGGTATTCGGTTCTCCTGATAACTTCCGAAGTGAAACATTAACTTTTCACATCGCTCCATTCCGAAGTGATTTTCAAGCACTACTCGGAAGGGCGGCTTTCGCTCGTTTTAACGCAATACCGCATTATGCTTTTATCAAGCTCAAGATGCCCGGTCCACGAGGCATCATTACATTTAGCGGAAATACCAACCGTTCTTCACATACGGAAGAGGACGCGGCGGCTCTAACAACCACACACTAGACGGCCTCACCAACCAGAAAAATGGCAGGTCGTCAAGACCACGGACACGGTTAGACGAGTCCGGCGTTCCATCATACATGTATAAGATTGGTTTTCAAACCCTCATAAAGCGATACCAGGGGCTTCCCACGTGTAATCACGGCCAGCCCGGCTCAACTAGGCTTCTCTGGAATTCTGATAACTCATTCTTCTTTTCGGC
Source organism: Triticum urartu (assembly GCF_003073215.2). Taxonomy (NCBI): domain Eukaryota; kingdom Viridiplantae; phylum Streptophyta; class Magnoliopsida; order Poales; family Poaceae; genus Triticum; species Triticum urartu. The sequence goes on along the minus strand of NC_053025.1, from coordinate 65,426,366 downwards.
ACGGCAACCTTCATCTAAGTTCTTTCCTTTTTGCAGGTTACAATCGTGCTACACCCGTCCAGGACATGGCACAACGGAGACACAGGTGTAGACGTGCAGCAGGGACCCGCCAAAAGGTTTCTTTTTAGATTAAGGCCCTGCGTAAACCTTTTTTACTGTCTCTTGTTGCTCACATCCTCCGGATACTCCACACAACCGAGAAGGATGCCGGCGTTATTGGCATGTGGCCACGCCAGGATTTTGCACGTACCTGAATACATGGGGTTTCTTATAAAGGGCATTGTTTAGCCCGGTATATGTTATAAAGACCAAACACCTTAGGGAGTGTTCGGTGTCGCGATTTTGGCCCTATATGCATCAGCTCTGAATCATGTCTTTGGTCAAATGTTGGGTTTGCCCGGCTCTCACGTTTTGGTACCTTACGCTCCGTTATATCGCTAAGGTAGCACTGGGAGAACTACTGCGATTGTGCCCTGGTTCGTCCGGATGAGCACCTCAGTAGAGAAAGCCGAAAACTGACTATCATGATATAGCAAGAGACTTGTCAACCACTCGATGACTAATAGGAATCTTCGGGATTCCTCCGAATTAACGAAGGGCCGTTTCCCGGTCATGTACGTACGCGCACCGTATTCGGACGAGCGCAGAAGTACCAGGGGCTATATAGTAGCCACACTGTCAAACTCCTATGGCTAAGTGAAAGTGTTAAAGCAATATAGTCTGATTGCCTTGTTCGCTACGCTATCACCTCCTTAATGGACCAAGACATTGGATCAAGTGTGGATATGCATATTTTGCGAACACCCCCGCATTATATGCGTGGGTGCGGAAGCCAACTACTGCAAAATTTCAGGTTATATACATATATACATAAACGGCCGCACAGGAGGCATCATAGTACTTTCGGGCAAAAGTATAAATACAGCCTTGATTAATTCAGAAAAACATTGTTTGTACAATGGGACTACATGTCACTAGAAAATAATATTCTTCGAGCACTGAGCCTCTATCGAGCGAGCGCCTTCAAGGACTTCTTCAAAGTAGTGCTTGGCAGCCACTCGGCCTATGGCCGAACCCTGTGCCGCAATAGTGGTGGCCTCCATCTCCGCCCAGTATGTTTTGACACGGGCAAGGGCCATCCGCGCACCTTCTATGCACGTTGATCTCTTTACAGCATCGATGCGTGGCACGGCCTCAAAGAATTGTTGCACTAAGCTGAAGTAGCTACTCGGCCTTGGCCCTCCCGGTCACAGGTGATCCACAACGGACCTCATGGCAAGTCCGGACAACCTATGGAGCTTGGCCCAACCGGTCAATCGCTCATTCGGCAGCAGTGGACGGACTGGAGCGTGAAACTGTGACCAGAACAGCTTCTCCACTTCGGGACCTTTCTGATCCTTGAAGTACTCGGTTGCATCAGTAGCACTTGCAATCAAATCCATGTACTCGTCCGCAGAACTGCATAGCCGGTCTAGAGGAGCATACTTTGGATCTCCGAACTTAGTCCACAACAAGAAGGGCTTCCCAGACATGATATGTGCAGCTTGATTCAGCTCCTCCTTCATCGCTCTAATTTTGTAGCGGGCTTCCTTGGCAGCCACCCGGGCCTTCTCCAGGTCCGTCGCTTTCGCCCGGTCTTCTTCTTCAAGAAGTCGGTAATGGTCAGCAGCATCTTTTAATTCTACAGCCATCTTGGCTATTTTTTCCTTGCTCTTGCAATGCGCGGCCTGTTTGGCTCTTAACTCTTTGACCGCCTTTAAAGCGGCCGCATTGCTACTCCTCGCTTGCTCCTTGGCTCGGGCAAGCTCCGCTCGAAGGGTCTCCACGGTGGCAGCTCCATCTGTAGTCACAACATATTAAAGATACTGGCATCATGCTGCACTTACTATGTGATGATCACCAGAAAAAATCACTCACCCTGTGCCTCATCAAGCCGCTTGTTGACAAGCACGATGTCGGCATCTGCCGCATCCAGCTGCCGCTTTAGTTCGGCAAACCCATCAGTCCGGCTAGCCACCGGAGCTTCAACCACCTACACATAAAGGCGGTCTGGTTATTACCTGGCACTATGATCCTCTGTTTGCCACCGTTCTCGACGACAACTAGAGTCTCAGGGGCTACTATCTGCATGGGCATACCTAACGTATGTGGTACTGTTAAAGGCATACATTATTTCACGTACCTCGAAGCCTTTTAGCAGACTCATAAAAGCTTCGTGCAAACAGCTTTCAGCGGATGAAATCCTTTCAATTACCGTACCCATTAGCGTACGATGTGCTTCCGAGACGACAGCTTGCCCCAGAAGATCCTTCAGCATGTCCGACCGCACACTGTACGGACCCTTGATGTCGCTCTCCTCAGGAGCCGGATACTGGGGATGCCGGGCAGCCAAAGGGTTATCTTCCGGCGATATTGGATCCGGAGATACCCTTCGCGACGACACTTCAAGGTCGCCCGCTTCTTGAGCTGGGGAGTCTGGGGAGGCGTTTTGCTCTCCATCATCCCCGGAAGAAGATCCCCCGAAGATGAACTCTGTCGAGAAGAGCTGCGATTTGGACTACAATTTACAAGCATCGGTTATTGTCTTCACAAGCAAGGTAGGATATCTTCACTATTAAGTACTTTTTGATTACTTACAGCTCGGTAGAGAGCTGATCCCCGCGCGGACATTGTGCGGCAAGAATACCCTCCGAGGCAGGACCCTCTGGCGGAGATTTCTTCTCCCGTTTGGAAACCTTAGTTTCCGGATCTTCAGAGGTAGTCCTCTTCCTTCCCCGGGGAGGGAGAATGTTAGATTCTTCCCCTTGGTTATCCTCCCTCGCGGAGGCGCTCATTCCTTCGATTGGAATAGGTAGCGATGGAGGCCCGCTTTCGCCCTTTTTATTCCCCCCTTCATCTTCCTTTGAGGGCACTAGACGAGGTGCTGGCTCGAGCATCTTTTCCAGCACCGGATTGTCCAAGCCTTCAGGAAGGGGGGCCGAACACCGGATCATGTTCGTCTTTGCTATCCAATCCTGGTCAAAGAGCAATTCGTCAGAATGATGTCATGATAAACAAAAGGATAGTGTGTTCGGCCAGGGGATTACTTACTTGGGCAGCAGGGCGGTTGCAGCTCAGGCCCACGTCCTCGATAGTGTCCGGAAACTCTATTTGGGCTCCGAAGAACAATTTGCACATCTCCTCGTGCGTCATGCCGAGGAAATTCTGAATAGTGCGCGGTCCTTCCGGGTTGAATTCCCACATGTGGAGGGGCCGGCGTTTGCAAGGCTGGACTTGACGAACCACCATAACTTGCATTACCTTAACCAGACTGAAATCTCCCTCGAAGAGATCTCGGATACGGCTCTGCAGTATTGGCACGTCCTTGGCTGGACCCCAGCTCAGCCCCCTGTTGATCCATGACATCAGTTGTGGTGGGGGGGCCCGAGCGAAAGGTGGGGGCAGCTACCCATTTGGCACTTCGAGGAGTTGTGACGTAAAACCACTCCCGTTGCCACAATCCGGACACCTCTGGAAAGGAACCCTTTGGCCATGGAGCGTCAGCAATTTTGCTTATTAAAGCACCTCCGCACGCTTCGTACTGCCCCTCGACCATCTTCGGCTTCACATCGAAGGTCTTGAGCCACATGCCGAAGTGAGGGGTAACGCGGAGGAAGGCCTCACACACGACAATAAATGACGAGATGAGAAGAAGGGAATCTGGGGCCAGATCATGAAAATCCAGACCATAATAGAACATAAGACCCCTGACAAAGGGATCCAGAGCGAGGCCTAGTCCTCGGAGGAAGTGGGAGACGAACACAATGCTCTCGTTGGGTTCGGGAGTAGGGACGACCTGCCCTCGGGCGGGCAGCCTATGCGAAATTTCGGCGGTCAGATATCTGGCCTCCCTCAACTTCTTGATGTCCTCCTCCGTGGCGGAGGAAGGCACCCACCGGCCTTAAAGGCTGGATCCGGACATGATTGAAGGTCCGAAGCACCTGACCTGAGCTTTGGGTGTTAGAACTCGAGGCGGGGGAAGGATTCGATTGAGCACAAGAGGGAAAAACAAAAGGCCTTGTCCCTTTATAAAGGGGATGAATATCAGGCGTCCTCCTCGTGGCCGTTCGAGACTTACCTAAGATCTAGGAGTCATACCAACAAGCACGGTTGGGTTACCCACGTTTGTATTGATGAGAATCCCGTGATAAGGGGAACACGATCTCTGCTTTGACAAGACGTGTCAAGAAACCGCCTCGCGTTATGTGCGGGCTGATTAAAGAAAAACGGTTCTAATAATTAACGGGCCGTGGCGTGATGTCATGCTGCCAAAACGCGTCAACAGATTAGATTTGTGGAAATATTATTCTCTCTACGGTGGTATGTGGAACTTATTTTGTAGGGTCGGACACTATCCTTGTATTCAAACTCTTCCGTGGTGTATTTGAAGGAGGAACCCGCCTTGCAATGCCGAAGAAAACACTGCACACCGGACTCATCATCATTGAAGCCTGGTTCAGGGGCTACTGAGGGAGTCCTGGATTAGGGGGTCTCCGGACAGCCGGACTATATCCTTTGGCCGGACTATTGGACTATGAAGATACAAGATTGAAGACTTTGTCCCGTGTCCGGATGGGACTCTACTTGGCGTGGAAGGCAAGCTAGGCAATACGGATATGGATATCTCCTCCTTTGTAACCGACCTTGTGTAACCCTAGCCCCCCTCCGGTGTCTATATCAACCGGAGGGTTTTAGTCCATAGGAAAATATACAATCATACCATAGGCTAGCTTCTAGGGTTTATCCTCTCTGATACCATATACTAAATGTTCCTCCGGTATTCGGGAGTTGCATAATCTCATAGTCATAGGAACATGTATAAGTTATGAACAAAGCAATAGCAACATACTAAACGATCATCGCGCTAAGCTAACGGATGGGTCAAGCCAATCACATCATTCTCTAATGATGTGATCCTATTAATGAAATGACAACTCATGTCAATGGTTAGGAAACTTAACCATATTTGATTAACGAGCTAGTTAAGTAGAGGCATACTAGTGACACTCAGTTTGTCTATGTTTTCACACATGTACTAAGTTTCCAGTTAATACAATTCTAGCATGAATAATAAACATTTATCATGATATAAGGAAATATAAATAGCAACTTTATTATTGCCTCTAGGGAATATTTCCTTCACTTTGTGCATTAAAAATTGCAGTTTTGTGAAATTTACTCTTGTTATTCAGAATGTACGTGCATATTTGGTACTTTAGTTGGCCTTAAACACTTCTCCTTCTCAACAGTACCAGTCAGGATCTGGTAGCAAAGGTTTCTGTAAGTCAAACAACAAGTGGTAGTGGATTTCTTACTCCAAAGATTGCAGCTTTCTCATCAAGGGGTCCAAGCTTCGTCTATCCTGCAGTGCTCAAGGTATATACTGCAAAATTACAGTTTTTACATCATAAATTTGTTGATCTTTGTGTCGTTAACATATCACTGTTCTTAACATATGAAATGATACCTTCACACTGCATTGTAAACAGCCTGACGTTGCTCTACGGGGGGTGAATATTTTAGCAGTGGCGCCACAGGTTGGTATTTACAAGGAACTGGGGCTCTACTTCTTCGATTCAGGGACATCGATGGCTTGCCCACATGTATCCGGCATTATAGCTGTGCTCAAGTCACTCCATCCAGACTGGTAACCTGCTGCTTTCAAATCAGCACTAATGACAACCGGTGGGGATAGGCTAATTATATTATTAGGATAACAACATCTTCCCATAGAATTCGAAGTATGTTGAACATTATATGTCCAAAAAGAAAATCATATGTTCATAATGCATTTTTTAATAGAACTAAGTTGTTTTGCAGCATACATTATAGACAACAACGGTGTCCCGTTACTAGCTGATGCAACCCCAAATAATATTGCAAATCCTTTTGATTATGGAGCTGGATTTATTAATCCGACTCATGCAAGTGGTCCTGGACTTATATACGACATCGATGCTTCAGATTACCAGAAATTGTTCAACTGCATGCTTGGGTCAGATACAAACAGTAGTTGTATAGCAACACAGAAATCTTTGTTTGACCTAAATCTCCCATTAATCGCCATCCCAAATCTCAAGTCATCGGAAACAGTATCAAGGACTGTCACCAATGTGGGCCAAGCTGATTCTGTGTATAAAGCATTTGTTGAGCCCCCTGCTGGAGTTGATATGCTGGTCAAACCTATGGTGTTGGTGTTTGGCAAGGATACAAGCTCACAGTCTTTCAAGGTGAGCTTCAAGGAAACACGAAAGATCCAAGGCGATTACTCATTTGATAATTTGGTGTGGCACGACGGAGGCAGCCATTGGGTACGAATCCCGATAGCGGTTCGTGTTGTTATCGATGATCTCTATTCAACCGTCTCCTAAACTATCGATGTGGCGGCAAAGGGTTAAGTTTGTAGTTAATGTATGCAATAAGTGATGTGCTACCTGATGTTTGAATTTGTTGTCAGTTGCGTCCATAATTTTACAAGAACAAAATGCTCACGTATCATAATATCTGAGCTTCATTTGATGGAATAAAAGCAATTTAATTGTTATTTTCAAGCATTTTTTGGGGGTTATTTTCAAGCAATTTGAAAGTCTAGCAACTATAGGTTCTCAATTGCAACATAAATGTTCTTGGAAAAACTTGTTTGTAAGTAGATGAAATATGAGTAGGCGCGATTTGTAGTGGAAACACCGAAACCAAAACAGTAGCATCAGTGTGAGTGCCATCGCTATGACTCATATTCCATCTGTTCAAACAACAATCTATCCATCGGGAGGACAACATGATTCAAACTCCCTATGTCCCATATTAGCTGTTGCCCAAACGGATTTATTTTAGCATTGAAATACGCCTAGATACATTCATTTCAGTGATAACTAATATGAGACGGAGGGAGTACTTAATTCCTATATTTATTGCAGGAAGCTGATACATCTCCATTGTATCTATATTTTTTGATTGTTCCATGCTATTATATTATCTGTTTTGGATGTTTTATATGCATTAATATGCTATTTTATATGATTTGTCGGACTAACTTATTAGCCTAGAGCCCAGTGCCAGTGCCAGTTCCTGTTTTTTCCTTGTTTTAGAGTTAGGCAGAAAAGGAATACCAAACAGAGTCCAAATGGAATGAAACTTTCGCGATGATTTTTCTTGAACCAAAAGACATCTAGAGGGCTTGGAGTGCATGTCAGGAACGCCATGAGGCGGCCACAAGTTCGGGAGGCACGCCCAGGGGTAGGGCGTGCCCCCACTCTTGTAGGCCCTTCGTGACTCCACCAACCTATTTCTTTCGCCTATATATTCTTAAATATCCAAAAACCTACCAGGAGAGCCACGAAACCACTTTTTCACCGCCGCAACCTTTTGTACCTGTGAGATCCCATCTACGGGCCTTTTCTGGCATCCTGCCGGAGGGGGATTCGATCACGGAGAGCTTCTGTCGGGTGGTAGGTGCGACATATGCCAACGGGTGGCTTATCATTGTGGGAGCCAGTAAGACATCGCCGGTGCCTGGAAACGGGATAAGGCGAAGACATGCACGCCGGCGGATCTTACCCAGCTTCGGGGCTCTCCGTGGAGATAACACCCCTACTGCTGCTCTGCGGGGTCTCCGCATGTTCACTAGATGAATCAAGTAGCTACACAACGCGCCTTGAGCTGTTTGGTGGGAGGAGGAAGAAGGGCACGACTAGCCTGCTTCTTCTCCTTGTGTGGTGTCTAGAACTAGCAGGGGGTCGAACCATTTGCATGGGTGCACCGGGGGGTTTATATAGGCCTACCCCCCCAGGGGTACAATGGTAATCCGCCTGGGCGCGGGGCCCAGCCGTCCGTGACTGCACTCGCCGGCTTCTGCGCCGGCTGCTGGAGCCCGCCGACTGCCGGCCCCTTGGTCGACAGGCAGGCCCCATTATCCAAGGCCCGGTCGGCGGCTGGTTACTGTGGCTTCATCTTGGTGACGTGGGCTTCGTCGTGGTAGGTGCGGCTACAATGCCGCCGCCTGTCGGGCGATCGCTGTAGCCTCACCACGTCTTGTCTCCTTAATGGGGCGTCTCCTTCGAGGGAGGCAGCAAGCCGGCTACGGGGAGCCGGCTCTGTCTTGGGCCGACTGGTTGGAGGCGTGGCCGCCTTTGGGCATCTCTATGCTCAAAGGGGCCCACCATCTGTGGGCCACGCTGGCGGCCCGTCGTGGGTGACACCAAAGTCAACATGGCAACAGTGCTGCGCCGGACGGGTCATGCCTACTCCGTACGGCGCATTGTGCCAGGCGTGCTCCGAGATTCGGGGGTGGCAGGCTTCACTGTAGCCACGCCCATCGCACCGCCGTTAGGTGGGTGCAAACTTTGAGGGTACGGTCTCGACCGCTTTATGGGAGCCGGCTTCTTGGAGTCGGCCTTCTCATGGCCCGCTTCTTGGAGTCGGCCTTCTCATGGCCGGCTTCTTGGAGTCGGCCTTCTCATGAGGGCTAAAGTCGGACCGCCTTCCGAAAGCCGGCCTGGGTGGCAGCCAGCAAGGGGAAGGCGGCCCCATGTCTTGGATTGTTGAGAGCCGGGCGGGCTCGTAATTTTTTCAGAAGGGCCAGGGGAAGCCGGCTAGGCTACCCATGGCTATTTACTCCGACAGTAGTCCCCGAAGCTGATCGAGCTCCGAGGCGAGCAGGGGGACGAGAAGCTTGGTCAGCTTCCCATCCTGAAGAACCGGCTTTGCGGGCGTATGCCGACTTCAGAGAGCCCCGCGTCTTGTAGGCGGGAGGAGGGGGGACCTGCGTGCTGACCACGGGCCCTCCCGCGGCCACGTGGCAGCGAGATCCTACGAGCGCATGCGCGCGACGGGACGCCGCCGTAGGCCTGGGCCCACCACTCGCGAGCCTTGGTCCGGGCGCGGATCTTCCATGGCCCACAGGGGCCGCTCGCCTTCCCGAGGCAATTTTGTTTCGCCGTTAAGGCTCAATAATCGCGGGACGTGGGGAGAGGGCACGATCGATCCCCACGCTTCCCCACACCGCGCCTCCTCGGCTCCGCCACGCGAGCCTATAAGTAGGGGGAGGAGGGAGAGCGACAGAGGTTCGCACGCTCTCTCTCGCTCCGCCCCTCCTAATCCTCGTTTCTTCCTCTTGTTGCCGCCGCAGCCTCCCGTCTCAGCGCCGCCGCGTCTCCACATCGCCTCGCTCCCATGGCGTTGTCAAGCTCGTGGGACGGCTCCAACGTCCATGAAGACCATGTGGAGTTCCTCCGCCAGACTCAGCGCCTGCCCGGCGCCAACCTCGTGCAGGTCCGCCTAGCGCCGGAGACGGAGATCTCGCCGGCGCCGGAGGAGGGCGAGCGGGTCGTCTTCCGCTCGCACTGCCTGCGCGGCTTCGGCCTTCCGGCGAGCGGATTTCTGCGCTCCTTCCTCGAGTTCTACAACCTCCAGCCGCATCACCTCACGCCCAATGCGGTGATGCTGCTGTCGGCCTTCGTCTCCCTCTGCGAAGGCTTCTTGGGGCTGCTCCCCACGCTGGAGCTCTGGGGAGAGTTCTTCCAGAGCAAACTCGGCACCGTCGTCGCCGGCGTGCCCGCACCCTGCGGGGCCTTCATCGCCATGAGGAGGGCGAGCGAGAACAATCCGTTCCCGTCCATCCCCCTAATCCAGTCGGTGAAGGTCTGGCAAAAATCGTACTTCTACGTGAGGAACGTCGCCGAGCAAGGAGACTACATCAACCTGCTGGCTTACGTAGCCGGCCCGCCGGCTGGGAGGCAGCCCTCGTGGGGTTTCCGGTCCCGGTCACTGTCTCCGGCCGGGAACGCCGCCGTCTCCCGGCTTCGGGTGATGATCCAGTCGGAAGGCCTGCGCGGGGCCGACTTGGTGGCCGCCTTCGTGGAGCGCCGGATTCTTCCTCTCCAAAGCCGGCCCCATATGATGTGTCAGATGAGCGGCCGCTTCGACCCAAGCCGGCTGAGCACATGGGAAATGCCCCACGCGGAGCTAGCGCTCATGGTTAATTACATCGCCAACTGCAAGCTCGCCGGGGACTGGCAATACGGCAAGGCGCCGTATTCTCGCGCCAATCCTCCGCCCGTGGTAAGCTTCTCTCTCTATCTTCTTTTTGTCGTCAGCCGGCTTCGTGACGGCCGGCTTCTGACCAGTCGGTTCTTTTGAGAAGAACCCTCTTCTTCCGCCGCCGGCCGGGGCGGCACGGTGGACGACGTTGACGACCCGGACTTGGGGGCGGCCGCCATGGAAGACGCCGTCGTGGGGGACAACGCCGAGCCCGGAGGCTCAAGGTTCACCGCGAGCTTCGAGGACTGGCCGGACGATGCTGAAGCCGAAGTCGCCCCGCGTCGCCAGCCGGCGGCCGACTATCAGGGCGCGGGCTCGTCCATCGCGCCGGCCGCCGGCGGCTCGCAGAAGCACCGGGCCGCTTCAGGCCTCTTCGGCAGTCGGCCGAAGAAGTCCAATCCCTCCACCGCGGCGACAAAACGAGACGAGGCGGCCGCGAAGGCGGCCCGCTTCCGCAAGGCGGTGAAGCAGCCTCAGGCGGTTTCAGCGTAAGTCGCCGATTGCCTGGTCGCATGCCCTTCATCATTCTCTTTCTCTTTGAATATTCTTCTTAACTTTTTCTCGCTTGCTGGACAGGGTGCCGCTTTCCCTTGAGCAGGGTCCGGGCGGCTCCGTCGTGGGGCCGACTGGAGGGTCTTCGAGCTCCCGCCGCGTGGACCCCCGCACCGATCTCAGGGAGGCCACAGAGCGGAACGCCCGCGAAGCGCGGGAGGAGCGCGAGGCGGCGGAGAAGGCGGCCGCCCAGGCGGCGAGGGAGCAGGCCGATCCTCTCCGAGCCGTAGCCCCCGACACCCCATTGTCCTTGGCGGAGGAGATCATCCCAGACCCGCCGCTGATGGAGAGGGGGGAGGACCCCGTGGCCTTCGCGAGGAGAGCGCCACCAGCAGCGCCAACCGGAGCGGGCCAAGGCGGCCAATCGTCAGCGGCGCCAGAGGGGCCGACCGGAGTTGAGCCAGAGAACAAAGCCGGCCTCGAGGTGCAGCCGGCGACGAGCCGGCGCGCAGGGGGAGGCGCCGCTCCGCTGGAGTTGCGCCGAGTCGCGGGCGTAGGCCAGTCGGCGGAAGATCTGGAGGCGGCCAGCACTGCCACGTCCAAGTGGACTCCCAGCGGGGGGACTGGCGAGCTGAATGTGGCGGCTCAAGGGGTCCGGAGCCGGATGCAAGCTCAGGCCGCCCTGCTGCAACAGTTCACCCAGGAGTTCTTGTCGACGCGAGCCACCATCCGGGTGAGTCCTTCGTTCTTGGCTGCTTTGCTTTCTTAATTTCTTCCGTGGGGACACGTCAGCGCACCCACTGGGTGTAGTCCCCGAGATTCGGGCCGACTGCCGCGTAGTCGGGTCGGATCTTTCTCGACGGCTACCTTACTTTGCTTTTTTCTGAACTTTCAGGAATATCACAACCTTCATGCTGCCGCCTTCAACTCCCAGGCTCAGGAGTTGAGCCGGAGGACCGACGACCTGGCCGACAGCCGAAGTAAGTGCTCGATCTTGTCTGTCTCCTGTGGGGGCGCGTCAGCGCACCCACTGGGTGTAGTCCTCGAGATTCGGGACCGACTGCTGCGCAGTCGGGTCGGATCTTTCTTGACGACTCTTTCCTTATTGGTTTTTCTTTTTATTTGTCTTCAGGGGCCAACGCCGACTTGAGGAAGGAGCTCGGCGAAGCGAAGGCCGCCCTTCATACCAAGGAGGCCGAGTACGCCGCCTTGGTCCAGGAATGGGATCGCCTAGCCAAGAAGCTGGCCGACCAAGAGGAGAGCCACAAGGTGGCCCTGCAGGCGGCGCGGGATAGCGAAGCCGCCTTGAAGGCGGAGTATGAGACCGAGGCGGCGAGCTGGTCTGAGACCCGGCGAGCCCTGGATGAAGGCTTCGGCCGGATCGAGGATTTGATCGATGGTAAGCCGCCTTCCTCGGCCCTCCCCTGCCCCTTGCCGCCTGGGTTTTTGGCTTATCTTGAGCTGCTGCTTGTTTTTTGGTGCAGACTACTTCCCCGGCTATTCCGCCTTCGCCGCCCAAAGCATTGAGGCCCATCGCGAGGCGCGCCGTCAGGCGGGGGCCAACATCGCGCCGGATGCGAACCGGACGCTTGAGGAGCAGCTCTTGGCTGTCCATGCACGGTTGCAGCCGGCTCATCGGATGCTTCGCCGGCTCCAACGCGCCGGGGCGCAAGTGTTGGCCGCCCTCTGGCCCAGCGAGACGATCCCCCGCACCCCAAGCCGAACTACCGACTGGCTAGAGGTCGCAGTCGGTCGCTTTGAGGCTTGGAAGGCGTCGGCGGCCCGCCTCGGAGCCGGGCGGGCGTTGGAGTTCGTTCGGGCTTGGTACCCAGGGCTGAGCCTGGACCAACTGCGCACTTGGCGGATGGAGGCCGACGCGGAGCTGGAGGAGGTGAGGCCGGCTATCACCCAACGAGCTTCAACGATCGCCGAGTGCACTGACATCAGCATTTTCGCACCCGAAATCGATGATGACGGTGTTGCTCAGCCGGAGGAGTGGTTCGGGCTGAACCCGGCGGTGGGCGAGGACTCGGCGGAGGAGATTGCCTCCAGCGACGAGGGCGAGGATGACGAAGAGGAGGACGGCGAAGACGTCGAGCCGGCTGGTGGAACAACCGGCCGACCTCAGGCCGACCGTGCCTCCAGCAACGAGGCGCGTGGAAGCGCGCCCTCTGCGGGAGGCGGCGACCAAGCCGAAGTTCGCCAGCCGGCCGCTCCTTCAGCCGGCACGACTGTCTCCGCCAACCAATCCGGCTCGTCAGCCGCTCCGCCAGCTTGACCTGCCGTCTTTATCTTTCCTACTTGTTGTCTTTTGAACAATCTTTGTTAAGTTTTCGCAGTTCCACCCACTGGGGGTGTGTCCAAACTATGTTGAATGCTGGCCTCTCGGAGGTCTTTTTATGTAAATATTATTATGTGCATGTTTGGTTTCCATTCGCGTATGCTTTTTATCCTTAAGCATTTTCCTTTGCCGCCTTCCCTCTTTGGGGAGGCAAGTACTTGAGCTTTCTTGGATTGAAGTGAAGTGAATGGAAACCGGCCGCCGGCTACTCTGGTAGCCATTCGGCGGTGGGAGAAAAACCGGCTTTTGTTATATTAGTCCGTTAGTCCCTAGTCGTTTTTCGTGTGGGCGCCCGTTCCTGCCTTTAACTCTTGCCAGCCAGACAGCCGGTTCTTCGAACTGCGACTTTTGGCAAGAGAAAGCTTGGGAGCCGGCACACTACTTGTCTGACTGCGGGTAGGACTTCTAACATAACTCCAGTCGGCCAGTCCCCGAGCCGACTAGTCGAACTCGGTGCCGGACGGAACAAGTAAATGAAATAACAAGGTCATAAGCATGATATTTTTCATTCATAAATAAGGGATGGCAGTCCCCGAGCCCTCCTCGGGGGACCTATTGTCTTGTACTTAGTACAAAAGTTAGCGTGATACATACTGCCTTTCAACTGTAAAATCTTCGAATGAGGTTGGCGTTCCATGGTCGTTCCGACTCCTTGCCGAAGTCGTCTCTCTTGCGTGCCTTCGGCTTCTGTGCGTCGATCAGGTAGTAGGAGTCGTTGCCTAGAGCTCTGCTGATGACGAAGGGGTCTTCCCAAGGGGCCGAGAGCTTGTGCTGACCGGTTGTTCGCTGGATCAGCCGGAGCACAAGATCGCCCTCTTGGAAGGATCTTGGCCTGACCTTCCGGCTGTAGTAGCGGCGCAAACCCTGCTGGTAGATGGCAGACCGGCTGAGGGCTAACAGCCGGCTTTCTTCCAGCAGGTCTACGCTGTCTTCTCGTGCTTCCTTGGCCTCCGCTTCCGTGTACATGGTTACTCGAGGCGAGTCGAACTCGATGTCAGGTGGAATGACCGCCTCGGCACCATACACAAGGAAGAAAGGGGTGAAGCCGGTTGACTTGTTTGGTGTAGTGCGCAGACTCCAGAGGACAGCCGGCAGCTCATCGAGCCAACAGCCGGCTGAGTGCTCCAGAGGTACGACCAGTCGAGGCTTGATACCGGAGAGGATGAGGCCGTTGGCTCGCTCGACCTGGCCGTTTGACTGCGGGTGGGCGACGGATGCTAAGTCCAGTCGGATACCTTGGGCTGCGCAGAAACGTGCCAAGGCTCCTTTGGCAAAATTCGTGCCATTGTCGGTGATGATGCTGTGTGGCACGCCGTACCGAGTTGTTATGTCTGTGATGAACGTCACCGCAGTCGGCCCATTCAGCTTCTTGATCGGCTTTGCTTCAATCCACTTGGTGAATTTGTCCACGGCGACGAGCAAATGCGTCATGCCGCCGCGCGCCATCTTGAATGGGCCCACCATGTCCAGTCCCCAAACGGCGAAAGGCCAAGTGAGGGGAATGGTCTTGAGTGCCGAAGCCGGCACGTGTTGCTTGGAGCTGAAGAGTTGGCATCCCTTGCAATGTTTGACTAATTCTTTGGCGTCGTCCAAAGCAGTCGGCCAGAAGAAACCATGGCGGAAGGCTTTAGCGACAAGTGATCTTGAGGCCGCATGGTGGCCGCATTCTCCTTGGTGAATGTCTCTGAGGATTGCAATGCCTTTCTCTTGCTCGACGCACCGTTGGAGGACTCCAGTGACACTGCGCCTGACGAGCTCTCTGTTGACGATTGTGTATGCTCTGGCTCGACGTTGGACTTGTCTTGCTTCTGTTTCGTGAGCTGGCAGGTCTTGGTTTATTAGGAAGTTGAGGATGGACTGAGCCCATGATGGACCCGTGACTTCTTCTACTGCCAATGTGGCTACTGCCACCAGGGTGGGCGGGCTGGGTGGTGAGATGCTGGAGTCGGCCGCCGGCTGTTGTGCTGGTGCAGTCCCCGGGCCGGCTACCGCAGTCCCCGAGCCGGTCGTGGCAGTCGCCGAGCCGGTTGCCGAAGTCCCCGAGCCGGGTGTGGCAGTCCCCGAGCCGATTGCCGAAGTCCCCGAGCCAGCTGCGGGAGTCTCGGCTGCTTGGTTCTTCGAGCCGGACCCGGCCGCATCGGGGTCAGGCGGCACAAAGATGGAGTCGGACTCTGGAGACGGCTTGATAGATGGTTTGAGGAGGCGCTGTAGAGCGACGCCGGTTGGTATTGCTTGCCGAGTAGAGCCTATTCGAGCCAGGGCATCGGCTGGCTCGTTGTCGGCCCACGGTACATGGAGGAACTCGCATCCTTCAAAGTATCCGCTGAGTTGTTGGACCAGGAAGCGGTAGCTGGCCATATTTGCGTCTTTGGCGTCCCAGTCGCTGGATGATTGCTGGACCACTAGGTCCGAGTCGCCATAACATAGGATCCGGCAAATGCCAAGTTCTTTGGCAAGCCGGAGCCCGTGTATGAGCGCCTCGTACTCGGCCACGTTGTTGGAGGCGGCAAAGTGGATCTGTAGCGTGTATCTGAGCTTGTCGCCTTTGGGAGAGGTAAGGACGACGCCGGCTCCCAAGCCGGTGCACATCTTGGACCCGTCGAAGTGCATGTGCCAATGGGTGGAGTCGGGAGCCGGCGGCAGGTACTGGGTCTCGGCCCAGTCGACGAGGAAGTCGGCCAGTGCTTGGGACTTGATGGCGGTGCGGGGCTGGTAGAAGATCGTGTAGGGGGCCAGCTCGATGGCCCATTTCGCCACCCGGCCGGATGCGTCCCGGCTGCCTATGATCTCGGCCAGCGGGGCGGTGCATACGACCGTGATGGGGTGCTCTTGAAAGTAGGGCTTTAGCTTCTTGGCAGTGAAGTACATGCCGTAACACATCTTCTGGTAGTGCGGGTAGTTTTGCTTTGAAGCGGACATCACCTCGCTCAAATAATACACCAGCCACTGAACCGGCTGGGCTCGGCCTTCTTCTCGGCGTTGGACTACGATGACGGTGCTGACCACCTGGCTGGTTGCGGCAATGTAAAGGAGCATGGGCTCTTTCTCAGTCGGCGCCGCCAGGACGGGCGGTGTGGCCAGCATCTTCTTCAGCTCGTGAAAAGCTTGGTCGGCCTGGTCGTTCCACTCGAAGTGAGTGCTCTTCTTCATGAGGCGGTAGAGGGGGAGAGCTTTCTCTCCGAGCCGGCTGATGAAGCGGTTTAAGGAGGCCAAGCGCCCGGTGAACTTCTGAATGTCTCGAAGCTTGGTGGGGATCGCCATTCTCTCGATGGCCTTGATCTTCACCGGGTTGCATTCGATGCCGTGTTCAGAGACCAGGAAGCCTAGGAGCTGGCCGGCTGGCACTCCGAACACGCATTTCTCGGGGTTGAGCTTGATTTGGAACCGGCGTAAGTTCTCAAACGTTTCCTTGAGGTCTCCCAGCAAGTTGCCGCGCTTCTCCGTCTTTACCATGATGTCGTCCACATAAACGTGAGCGTTTCTGCCGAGTTGCTTGAGGAGGCACTTCTGCATGCAACGCTGAAAAGTGGCACCGGCATTTCTCAAGCCGAATGTCATAGTCAGGTAGCAGAAGGCTCCAAATGGCGTGATGAAGGCGGTCTTCAGGCGGTCGTTCAGATCCAGCTTTATCTAGTGATATCCGGAGTAAGCATCCAAGAAACTCAACAGCTCGCATCCGGCTGTGGAGTCTATCACTTGGTCAATCCTTGGCAGGGCAAAGGGATCTTTGGGGCAGGACTTGTTGAGACTTGTGTAGTCTATGCACATGCGCCACTTGTTGTTCTTCTTCAGCACGAGGACCGGGTTGGCGAGCCACTCTGGAAAGAAAACTTCCATAATGAAGCTGGCTGCCAAAAGCCGGGCTATCTCCTCCCCTACAATCCTGCGTTTCTCCTCCGACAGTCGGCGAAGGGGTTGCTTGACTGGCTTTGCGTCTTCTCGAATGTGTAGTTTGTGCTCGGCGAATTTCCTCGGAACACCCGGCATGTCCTTGGGGGACCATGTGAAGATGTCCCGATTCTCATGGAGGAAATCGGCGAGCTCGCCTTCTTATTTGTTGTTCAGGTTTGCCCCGATGACGGCAAACCTCTCTGGGTGCTCGGGGTCAAGAGGTATCTTCTTCGTCTCCTTGGACGGCTGGAAAGATCCTTGAGCATCATGCTCCTTGGGGTCGGGGGACACGGCCGGCTGCTTGCCGGCTATGGCCACGACTCGGTCCAGCATCTTCTTCTCTTCGGCAATCACAAGGGACTCGGCTAACCGGCTGCTGGCTGCTGCGCACTCAGAGGACTTCTTGTAATTGCCGGCTATGGTTATGACGCCTTTGGTTCTTGGTATCTTCATCTTGAGGTATGCATAGTGGGGAACTGCCATGAATTTGGCCAAGGCAGGTCGGCCAAGCAATGCATGGTAAGGGCTCTCCAGGTCCACCACTTCAAACCAGATTGCTTCCTGGCGGAAATGCTCCTTGTCCCCAAAAAGTACATCGATCTTGATCTTGCCAATGGGGGCGTAGGATAGGCCGGGTACGATGCCATGAAACACTGTCCGAGTAGGTGTGAGCTGCTTCGTCTTGACGTTTAGCTTCTCCAGGGTGTCACGGTACAGGATGTTGATGCTGCTCCCGCCGTCTATCAACACACGGGAGAAGCGGGCGGCGCGTCTATCCGTTGCAAGGGTGGCTTCCAGGACCAAAGCGTAAGAGCCGGGAGACGGCATCACCTCTGGATGGTCAGCCCGGCTCCAGCTGATGGGCTTTTCTGACCAATGCATGTGTCCGGCGGGGTTGGCAGCGACCACGCTGACTTCCTGGTGCTCTCGGCGCCTACTGCGCCGGTCTTCGGGCTGGCTGGTGAAGACGATGTAGGTTGCTTGCTCGTCGGGGAACTCGTCGTGCACGGCTCCGACTGCGGGCCGAGCGGCCGGAGGCGGTGGGCTGGCAGGCGGAGGCGGCACGAGCCCCTCGCCCTTAGAGATTCGGGTGAGCCAATGGCACTTCCGGGTTGTGTGGTTGGACGGCTTTGCGCCGCTGTGGAATTTGCACGGGGCGTCGAGAGTTTGCTCGTAGGAGAAAGACGGCTGCCAAGCCGGCCTGCCGCCCTTGGGTTTCTTGGGCGCCGGACGCTCTTCAGGCGGCGCGTCTTCAACTGTGGCCACCTGCCGACTAGCAGGAGGTGGCGCGGGGCCCTTGCGCTTGTGGTTGTTCGAGTGGGGGTGTCGGCCGGAATCCCCAGCCGGCATCTTGGGCGCCGGGTTGAGTACCTTTCCGGACGCGTCTACCCGAAGCTCGGTCTTCATCGAGGAGTCGGCGGTGGCGTACTTGTCCGTTATGTCCAGAAGCCCGTCGAGGGTAGTCGGCTCGTCGCAGAGGAGCTTGTGCTTGAGGAGGGTGCCTTCTCGGCATCCGGCTGTGAAGTATTCTATGGCTTGCACCTCGTGCACCCCTTCGCAAGAGTTGCGGAGCTCGGCCCAACGCATGAGGTAGTGGACTCGGCGGGGCCTTGTACGCACAAGGAGAGCTGTCTGGGCTTGGGAGCCCTCTTGTAGGTGCTGGTGAAGTTGCGGATGAAAGCTTCGATGAAATCTAGCCAGTTGTTGATGCTGAGAGGCTTGAGGCTGTTGAGCCAGGTCCGCACCGTGCCTTGCAGCATGAGGGGCACGTACTTTACGGCAACGCGCCGGTTGCCGTTGGCTATGCTGACCGCCGTGGAGTAGTCGATTAGCCAATCTTCCGGCTTCACGGAGCCGTTGTACTTGGGCATGTCTCTTGGGAGCGAGAACCCTTTGGGGAAGGGCTCGTCGCGGATGCGGGGGCCGAAACAAGGCGGGCCGACATCGTCTTCTTCTTTCAGCGCCAGGGATCGCGCTAGGCGGTCGATCCGATGGCGGGCGTCGCTCTCGCCGACTCCTTCGTGGCGACCTAGTCGGCCGCTGAGAGTCGGGTGCGCCACCGGCGGCGGGGTGGGATATCTCTCTCCACGGGGTCGAGGCGGAAGCGGGTTGCCCCGCCATTCCATAGCTCGGGGATGGCCGTCTGCGTCTCGCTCGATGGAGATTCGGGTCCGGCTACGGCTGGCAGCCGGCTCTTTCTCGCGCCGCGCGCGGGTGTTGCTCGTAGCTGGCGTCCGGGACGTTGCGCCATGATCTCGGCGCGGGGGAGGGCTTCCCGCGCGGGCGTCCGCTTCGTGCCGCTGCGCGGCTGCGTCGATCAGTTGCTGGATGCGCCGGGTCATGTGGGGGAGGTCTTCGGCCTCCAAGCCGTCCAACTCGTCTACGGCCGCTTGGGCGGCACGCAAGTTCTCGAGCCGAGTGGCATAGACCGGGCGGTCGACTCCCAGCGTGTCGGCGATGACGGCGCCGCGTTGCTTGACAAGGCCGGCCCGGCTCGGCCCGCCTGGGGCCGGCGTGCCGAAGGCGGCGCGGTCAGCTTCGCGCTGGTAGGCCTCAGTGAGGTGTCTTACGGAGGCCAGCCTCC
This sequence comes from Triticum urartu, assembly GCF_003073215.2. Lineage (NCBI taxonomy): Eukaryota > Viridiplantae > Streptophyta > Magnoliopsida > Poales > Poaceae > Triticum > Triticum urartu. Next base: position 65,406,981 of record NC_053025.1, on the reverse strand, counting down.
GGCCCTCTGCGAGGAGGGCGAGGCGGCGTGCCTCCAGTGCTTCGTCATCGGCATCAGCCGGGAGGGGGGTGGACAAGTCATGGGCCGCCGCGTGCGGGGCGTCGTGGGCACTCTCGTCGGCCGGGCCGCCGTGGCCGACAACCATCACTTCGGTGGTGGCAGCGTCGCAGCCGTCGGCTCGAGGAAGCGGGTCGTTGTAGATCGTGACGTTGGTGGGGAAGGTGTCGAACGAGGCCGTGTCGGAGTCGACAGGCATCGGGTCGGTGGAGCCAACCGACTCCAGATCCACAGCGGGCTCGCTGGAGACATGGAGCTGATCGAGAAGGTTGGCGAGGTGGTCGGTGCCCGCATCGGAGGCGAGCTCGTCGGAGATGAGGGTTTCGTCGAGGAGATCGGCGAGGCTGCTCGCCGCGCAGATGCTGGTGACGCCTTGCAGCGCGTCGTGGCAAGCGCCATCGGGCATGCCGGGCTGGCTACGCTCGCTGGGGAGGAAGAGGGTTCCCGTCCAGAACAGGTCTCCGGACGACGGTGCATCTGGCCCCACGGTGGGCGCCAAATGTCGGGTGGTAGGTGCGACATATGCCAACGGGTGGCTTATCATTGTGGGAGCCAGTAAGACATCGCCGGTGCCTGGAAACGGGATAAGGCGAAGACATGCACGCCGGCGGATCTTACCCAGCTTCGGGGCTCTCCGTGGAGATAACACCCCTACTGCTGCTCTGCGGGGTCTCCGCATGTTCACTAGATGAATCAAGTAGCTACACAACGCGCCTTGAGCTGTTTGGTGGGAGGAGGAAGAAGGGCACGGCTAGCCTGCTTCTTCTCCTTGTGTGGTGTCTAGAACTAGCAGGGGGTCGAACCATTTGCATGGGTGCCCTGGGGGGTTTATATAGGCCTACCCCCCGGGGGTACAATGGTAATCCGTCTGGGCGCGGGGCCCAGCCGTCCGTGACTGCACTCGCCGGCTTCTGCGCCGGCTGCTGGGGCCCGCCGACTGGTGGGTCCCGCCGGCTGCCGGCCCCTTGGTCGACAGGCAGGCCCCATTGTCCAGGGCCCGGTCGGCGGCTGGTTACTGTGGCTTCATCTTGGTGATGTGGGCTTCGTCGTGGTAGGTGCGGCTACAATGCCGCCGCCCGTCGGGCGATCGCTGTAGCCTCACCGCGTCTTGTCTCCTTAATGGGGCGTCTCCTTCGAGGGAAGCGGCAAGCCGGCTGCGGGGAGCCGGCTCTGTCTTGGGCCGACTGGTTGGAGGCGTGGCCGCCTTCGGGCATCTCTCTGCTCAAAGGGGCCCACCATCTATGGGCCACGCTGGCGGCCCGTCGTGGGTGACACCAAAGTCAACATGGCAACAGTGCTGCGCCGGACGGGTCATGCCTACTCCGTACGGCACACTGTGCCAGGCGTGCTCCGGGATTCGGGGGTGGCAGGCTTCACTGTAGCCACGCCCCATCGCACCGCCGTTAGGTGGGTGCAAACTTTGAGGGTACGGTCTCGACCGCTTTATGGGAGCCGGCTTCTTGGAGTCGGCCTTCTCATGGCCCGCTTCTTGGAGTCGGCCTTCTCATGGCCGGCTTCTTGGAGTCGGCCTTGTCATGAGGGCTAAACTCGGACCGCCTTCCGAAAACCGGCCTGGGTGGCAGCCAGCAAGGGGAAGGCGGCCCCATGTCTTGGATTCTTGAGAGCCGGGCGGGCTCGTAATTTTTTCAGAAGGGCCAGGGGAAGCCGGCTAGGATACCCATGGCTATTTACTCCGACTGCTTCTATATCAACACCATTGCCTCTCCGATGAAGCGTGAGTAATTTACCATAGACCTACGGGTCCATAGCTAGTAGCTAGATGGCTTCTTCTCTCTCTTTGATTCTCAATACAAAGTTCTCCTCGATGTTCTTGGAGATCTATTCAATGTAATACTCTTTTGCGGTGTGTTTGCCGAGATCCGATGAATTGTGGATTTATGATCAGCTTATCTATGAATACTATTTGAATCTCCTCTGAATTCTTATATGCCTGATTTGATATCTTTGCAAGTCTCTTCGAACTACCGATTTGGTTTGGCCAACTAGATTGGTTTTTCTTTCAATGGGAGAAGTGCTTAGCTTTGGGTTCAATCTTGCGGTGCTCGATCCTAGTGACAGAAGGGGAACCGACACGTATTCTATTGTTGCCATCGAGGATAACAAGATGGGGTTTTCATCATATTGCTTAAGTTTATCCCGCTACATCATGTGGTCTTTCTTAATGTGTTACTCTGTTCTTATGAACTTAAGACTTTAGATGCAAGCAGGAGTCGGTCAATGTGTGGAGTAATAGTAGTAGAAGCAGGCAGGAGTCCGACTACTTGATACGGACGTGATGCCTATATTCATGATAATTGCCTTAGATATCGTCATAACTCTGTGCTTTTCTATCAATTGCTCGGCAGTAATTTGTTCACCCACCGTAATATTTTCTATCATGAGAGAAGCCTCTAGTGAAACCTATGCCCCCCCGGGTCTATTTTCCATCATATAAGTTTCCGATCTACAATTTCAGTTTCCTATTTACTTTCTTTGCAATCTTTTACTTTCTATTTCATAAACCAAAAATACCAAAAATATTACTTTATTGTTTATCCATCTATATCAGATCTCACTTTGCAAATAACTATGAAGGGATTGACAACCCCTTTGTCGCGTTGGGTGCAAGTTGGTGTTTGTTTGTGCAGGTATTCAGTGGCTTGTTGCGTTGTCTCCTACTAGATTGATACCTTGGTTCTCAAAAGTTGAGGGAAATACTTACTCTACTTTGATGCATCACCCTTTCCTCTTTAAGGGAAAAACCAACACAAGCTCAAGAGGTAGCAGGAAGAATTTCTGGCGCCGTTGCCGGGGAGATCTACGCCAAGCCGAGACATACCAAGTACCCATCATAAACTCTCATCCCTCACATTACATTATTTTCCATTCGCCTCTCATTTTCCCCTCCCCCACTTCTAAAACAATTTTCGAAAAGATTCGCCTTTTCTTCGACCCTCTTCCGTTCATCTTCTTTGCTTTATTTTTGTGTGCTCGTGTGTTGGATTGCTTGCTTTGTCACGATGGCTCAAGATAATACCAAATTGTGTGACTTTTCCAATACCAACAACAATGATTTTATTAGTACTCTGATTGATCCTGCTACTAATGCGGAATCTTGTGAAATTAATACCGCTTTGCTGAATCTTGTTATCAAAGATCAATTTTCTGGCCTTCCCAATGAAGATGTCGCATCTCATCTTAATAATTTCATTGATTTGTGTGATATGAAAAAGAAAAAAAGATGTGGATAATGATATTGTAAAATTGAAGCTATTTCCGTTCTCACTTTGAGATCGTGCTAAAACTTGGTTTTCATCTTTGCCTAAAAATAGTATTGATTCATGGAATAAGTGCAAGGATGCTTTTATCTCCAAGTATTTTCCTCCTGCTAAGAGCATCTCCCTTAGGAATGATATTATGAATTTTAAACAACTTGATCATGAACATGTTGGACAATCTTGGGAGAGGATCAAATTGATGATACGGAATTGCCCTACTCATGGTTTGAATTTGTGGATGATTATACAAATTTTTTCTGCCGGATTGAATTTTGCTTCTAGAAATCTTTCAGATTCGGCCGCGGGGGGTACTTTTATGGAAATTACTTTAGGAGAAGCTACTAAACTCCCAGATAATATTATGGTTAATTATTCTCAATGGCATACTGAAAGATCTTCCACCGGTAAAAAAAGTGCATGAGATTGAAGAGATTAATGTTTTGAGTGGAAAGATGGATGAGCTTATGAAATTATTTTCTACCAAGAGTGCTCCTACTGATCCTAATGATATTCCTTTGTCTACTTAGATTGAGGATAATAATGAATCTATGGATGTGAATTTTGTTGGTAGGAACAATTTTGGTAATAACGCGTATAGAGGTAATTTTAATCCTAGGCCATTTCCTAGTAATTCCTCTAATAATTATAGTAATTCGTACAACAATTCTTATGGAAATTATAATAAGATTACCTCTGATTTTGAGAATAGTGTTAAAATAATTTATGAGTTCGCAAAAGAATTTCAATGCTTTGATTGAAGAAAATTTGCTTAAGATTGATGATTTGGCTAGGAACGTGGATAGAATTTCTCTTGATGTTGATTCTATGAAACTTAGATCTATTACACCTAATCATGATATCAATGAGTCTCTCAAAGCCATGAGAATTTCCATTGATGAGTGCAAAGAAAGAACCGCTAAGATGTGTGCTAAAAAGGATTGGTTTATAAAAGTGTGTTCTTCTAGTTTCCGTGAGAATAATGATGAAGATCTTAAATTAATAGATGTGACTCCTATTGAATGTTTGTTTTCCAATGTAAATCTTGATAAATATGGGACTGGAGATGAGTCAACTTTAGTTAGAAGGCGTCACGGTGATTCAATGTTTTTAGATCTTGATGCAAAAATTGATAAAAGTGGGATTGGAGAGGTCAAAACTTTAAATAGCAATGAACCCACTCTTTTGGATTTCAAGGAATTTAATTATGATAACTGTTCTTTAATAGATTGTATTTCCTTGTAGCAATCCATGTTGAATTCTCCTCATGCTTATAATCAAAACAAAGCTTTTACTAAACAAATCGTTGATGCTATGATGCAATCTTTTGAAGAAAAGCTTGAATTGGAAGTTTCTATCCCTAGAAAACTTTATGATGAGTGGGAACCTACTATTAATATTAAGATTAAAGATTATGAATGCTATGCTTTGTGTGATTTGGGCGCTAGTGTTTCCACGATTCCAAAAACTTTATGTGATGTGTTAGGTTTCCGTGAATTTGATGATTGTTCCTTAAATTTGCATCTTCTGGATTCCACTATTAAGCAACCTATGGGAAGGATTAATGATGTTCTTATTGTTGCAAATAGGAATTATGTGCCCGTAGATTTCATTGTTCTTGATATAGATTGCAATCCTACATGTCCTATTATTCTTAGTAGACCTTTCCTTAGAATGATTGGTGCAATTATTGACACTACTGCAGGACGGTCCAAACGCGACACTACGATCAGAGACCCTTCGATGAAACTGCGTGCGATGCCATAATCACAAATTGTGGTGTAAAAGAACCGTCAAAAAAGGTGCAAAACATTTGCGATGGCGGAGCTATCAAACACAGTTCGGATTTTAGTTGCGTGTGCGATGCAGGGCATACGGTTCAGCTCAATGAACCGTTTGTGATGAGGAGGAACAAAAGAAACGGGCAGCATGATGAAGGCATGTGCGATATGGAGCATACGGTTCATTCAGATGAACTGTTTGTGATTAGGCAACACAAAAGAAACGGTCAGCCAGATCAAGGTGTGTGTGATACGCGGCAAACACGTTCGTAATCAGAAATGTGTGCGAAGACCAATAATAACACAGACGATTGATGCTAATAAGACGTGTGATTTGCTCTGTCTACAGTAGAATAACATGTATATATATAACTGAAATAAACATCCAATTACATAAGTGACTATACAGATCATTCGCACACACCTCAATAAACAATTGTGTGCATTCTAAAGTAGGAGAAACGATCGTCTAGTCATCTACTTCTTGTGATGCTGATACGTCTCCATCGTATCTACTTTTCCAAACACTTCTGCCCTTGTTTTGGACTCTAACTTGCATGATTTGAATGGAACTAACCCAGACTGACGCTGTTTTCAGCAGAATTACCATGGTGTTATTTATGTGCAGAAACAAAAGTTCTCGGAATGACCTGAAATTTCACGGAGCAACTTTTTGCAAAATATGAAAAATACCTGCAAAAGATGAAGGCCAGGGGGCCCACCACCTGTCCACAAGGGTGGTGGCGCGCCTGCCCCCCTACCTCGTGGGGCCCCTGGAGCTCCTCTGACCTCAACTCCAACTCTATATATTTGGTTTTGGGAGAAAAAAATCAGAGAGAAGGATTCATCGCGTTTTACGATACGGAGCCGCCGCCAAGCCCTAAAACCTCTCGGGAGGGCTGATCTGGAGTCTGTTCGGGGCTCCGGAGAGGGGAATTCGTCGCCATCGTCATCATCAACCATTCTCCATCACCAATTTCATGATGCTCACCGCCGTGCGTGAGTAATTACATCGTAGGCTTGCTGGACAGTGATGGTTGGATTGGATCTATCATGTAATAGAGTTAGTTTTGTTAGGGTTTGATCCCTAGTATCTACTATGTTCTGAGATTGATGTTGCTATGACTTTGCTATGCTTAATGCTTGTCACTAGGGCCCGAGTGCCATGATTTCAGATCTGAACCTATTATGTTTTCATCAATATATGAGAGTTCTAGATCCTATCTTGCAAGTCTATAGTCACCTATTATGTGTTATGATCCGTTAACCCCGAAGTGACAATAATCGGGATACTTACCGGTGATGACCGTAGTTTGAGGAGTTCATGTATTCACTATGTGTTAATGCTTTGTTCCGGTACTCTATTAAAAGGAGGCCTTAATATCCCTTAGTTTCCGTAAGGACCCCGCTGCCATGGGAGGGTAGGACAAAAGATGCCATGCAAGTTCTTTTCCATAAGCACGTATGACTATATTCGGAATTCATGCCTACATTATATCAGTGAACTGGAGCTAGTTCTGTGTCACCCTAGGTTATGATTGTTACATGATGAACCGCATCCAGCATAATTCTCCATCACTGATCCATTGCCTACGGGCTTTCCATATATTGTTCTTCGCTTATTTACTTTTCCGTTGCTATTGCTATCATCACTACAAAATACCAAAAACATTACTTTTGCTATTGTTACCTTTTGCTACCGTTACCACTACTATCATATTACTTTGGTACTAAACACTTTGCTATAGATATTAAGTTTCCAGGTGTGGTTGAATTGACAACTCAGCTGCTAATACTTGAGAATATTATTTGGCTCCCCTTGTGTCGAATCAATAAATTTGTGTTGAATACTCTACCCTCGAAAACTGTTGCGATCCCCTATACTTGTGGGTTATCAGACGCTCCCGCCACTGCTATGTGGCTCGATCCCTCATCTGGGTCAGGAAGAAGACAGTTCCTCATGTCAATGATCTGCATGTACATCTCGTAGCTTGTGTACGTGTCCATGGCCGCATACTTGACATGTTGTTCATCCAGTCTCTTATGCCACACACTGTGCCATGCATTCCTGTCCTTATTGCTCTCATTTTTCATCTTCATGTAGTAGGGGTCGATGATGGCCGAGGCGAGGTCAACTAGGGAGTTCAGTTTGTTTTTGTCGCTACCCCAGACCTTGTAGTGGCTTTGGATGTTGACAAGATTCGGGCATTTCAAGTCCGAAACCTTGAGCGCTTTTAGATCATTGGTGGTGTCCACCGTAGTGAAACTTTAGTCGGAGCTATTGATAAACCTGGAGAAATGCTCGCAAGGCCTTGTGGCAAGGTGGTAGTGGTAGACGAGGACGTCATGTTGCACGCACAACTGGGCGACGGCAACCTTTTGATCGTGCCCCGAACGACCGCTGGTGTACTCGAGGTCGAAGCCGACCACTCAGTACTTGTCCTCGGGAAGGAACTGCTCCATAGTTTGGATGGAGCTCTCCACCGAGACCGTATCATTCGTGTACACCACCGAGAGGGTCTTCCCCCTCACATGGGTGTCCACTACGTGATGCGTGGTGAACTGCACATCATTGTCGTCGTCGGCCGCTGGGAACGCCATTGGAGCCACGGGGAGCGCCATTGGAACCGCTAGATGTCCTCTCTGTATGTGTCCTCGTGGGTGTGCTTATTGTGTCGTGTGAGACGAGAGATGAAGGTAAATGGCCACAGGAACAAAAGGGGGCCGGGTGGCGTGGATTCTCGGCGCGTCCGCATGGCAGTTTTTGCAGCGGGTAACTGCATCGCCGCGCCGCACCCGGCACAACCGCTTGCACACGAACGTGCGTGATCGTGCGCCGGCCCCAAACACTGGCAGCGTGCGTGGAGGGACGAGGGCAGAGCACCCGGAGGGACGCGAGAGTAGAGTGCACGCGGCGGGATGCGAGCAGAGCGCGTTGCGGCCGCCTGAACCGCAAGCAACCACACGCATAGAGCAGTTGAACAGGCAGGAAATGGTCGCCTACAAGCCGGCCAACAGTTGCGTCGCTGCGTAGAGAGCGGCCGTGTGCTACCACCTCTGACTAGTCTATAGTCTCCTTTATATTCTGTGTCATACTTTGCCCTCAAATTTAACCAATAAAATGTTAATGCATGTTTTAAAAATTATATAATTGGAAACTATGTTCAAATTCAAATCCAACTATATAATCTTTGGCGACATGCACTCATATTTTATTACTTAAATCATACTTATAGACCAGGACGGTGGTGTAGTAGGTAATTAAATCAAAAACATTTTTTATTAACCGTATGTGTACATGGTCTTTCGTCCTCCTCTTGCACGTCTTGTCACCCTGCTGCCGCAGATGGCTTACAGCGCAAGCTTGCGCAACGCGCGGGGGCATTCTTTTGGCCAAACGGTGGCGCCAATGAATCATCGGTGAGCCCGTTCCCGTGCAACCTCGCAGGTTCCCGCACAAGCTTCCAGCCCGACTCGGTGAAATCCCCCGAAATCCCAATGCTTATCGGCCTGCTATATAAACCCCCACGGTCGGCGAGTCCTGCGTCACATTTTCCCCTCCCTCCCTGTAGCTTATCTCGTCTACTTCTCCCACAATCGCCAATGGCACCGGTCCGTCGTCGTCGCTCAGCCACTTCGCTGTCATCAGAGGATAGCTCCAGCTGGGAGGCTACACCATGGCGGCGGCGCAGTACCCGGTTTAGTGTAGTGCGCGTGGCATCCCTGTTGGGTGTGCGTGGAACACCCACCACACGCTCCGCCGCCAGTGCCCGTCAGCAGCTGTAGCCGGCCGCCGTTGCCTCCACACCATCGTCGAAAGCCAGGGCCATCGCGTGCTCCGTCGCTGCGGCCCGAAGGTGGGAGGTGGTCGTCATGGCCTCCACCCCACTGCCGGCCACTGTGGCCATCACTCGCTCCGCCACCGCGGCCCGAAGGCGGGAGGTGGTGGTCGTGGCCGCCACCCCGTCGTCGGCCGCCGTGGTCGCCAGCCCACCGTCGACCGTCGGGGTCATCACCTGCTCCGCTACCGCCGCCTAAAGGCAGGAGGCAGAGGTGGATGCCTGCACGTGTGTCAGCGACCTTTCATGCTACACCGAGTTCCTGCGGGAGGAGGAGTGCCTTGTCGAGCACGCAAAGAGCCTTACCGTCGCCGTGGCCGCGGCACACACCGCCTCAGAGGCGAGGAATCAGGTGATCTAAGAGGAGAACTAGCGCTTCGAGGGGTCGTCTGGAGCGGCAGAGGGCGTTCGAGGTGAGCGTCGCTGAAGCTGCAACAGTGGCAGGCACCGTATTGCGGTTGCCCAGCTCGTCGCTAGGCTCCTCCTCCGCCGCCTCTTACTAAGCATGCTCGGTAGAGGAGAGGCATCCGGAAGTAGTACAAAGCCCCTCCGCAGTAGTAGTAGTAGTATTTAGGGTCTATTTTGTTCAGTTCATCTGACTATAGATGTGGTGGAACAGTACAATGTACTTAAAATTAGCTAGTATATATAGTTGAACTAGCTATTTCAGTACGTGGTTGGTAACAATTGGGGAAAATTTTGGTCGGTTCGGCTGTTAAGTTGAACTGTTTGTATAAATTAAGAACGACTGCTTAATCTATGAATGAAATCTATGCTTAATTACTGAATTTTAGTTGCAAAAATTAGATACTGCTAGTGATTTTTAGCTTCATATTTTGACAAATCGCAGTGTTACAAGGATTGGCAAATCTTACCAAATGTTTTGTACGTGGTTGCACACGGGTCATCCAAAACAACCGTTTCCATTAAAGGGATGCACAAATCATGCGCTGCTCTCACTTTGCGTACAGGTGTTCTATCTAAAACGTTTGCGATCAAGAGCAGTAGAAATCCTGCTCGGCACATTTTCATTTGGCTTCCTGGGGAAGCTGTCGGTTTGCATATGGGTGTTCTAACTAAAATGTTTGCAATGATTGTTTTACATTTAAAAAGCGAATTAAACTGTGGCTTGGGCACCATTAATGGAGAGGATGTGAGCAAGGCGGGCGGCCATGGAAGTCAAAGGGCTCGCTTCCCAGTGAGCCTGCGCAGCGTACAGCTCGCACACTTCGCAGTGAGCCTGTGCATTCTAGGACAACTTGCACGCCTCTCGGTTAGCTTGTGCACCAGACGGCGCTCGCATGCCTCCCATTCAGTCAAGGTCAAGCAGTTGTCCGCACGGCACCTCCTACAGCCATTAAAACCAAGACACGTGGTGTCACGTCAATGGTTAACAGAACGCACACGGTTTGAATTATACAAACATTTGAGATATTAAAGTGGCAGCTGTTTTTTCAAAATGCCTTTGTTGGCTATCATTATTCGAGTGCGCCTTCTCTCAAAATGGACACAAAAAATACCACAGCATGTCGGCTGCCATTCCATGATAGCATGCCAAGTTTCATGAATTTCAGATGAGTTTTGGATTTACTAGAATTTAAAAACCAGGCATCTCAATGTTTTGCCGGCAATCAACGGTGCCCTTGTCTTTGAAATTCATTCCCATTTCTTGCATGGGACCTAAGCATGCACCCAAGGACACATATTTGATTTTTCAACCAATTTATATGCACTGGAGCGTGTGCATGTAGTTCAAATTTGAATTATGCACATAAATGCATTGAAAACTTAGTTAATGCATAAAAATGTCCAAACGAACCCCGAAAAATCACAAAAATTGACACAAGACTCATGTTGTTCTATGTTGACATGAGAAAAAATTTGGAAGCAATAAGAGGCAGTGGATATCGTTTCGTCCCCAAAGGTGGGACGTTCCCTACTGAAACCATGGTGCTTGTTGTGAGAAAATCTGATTTGTGAGAATTATATACCCAAACCTGCCCCAAACGGGACAAAAATTTTACTACGGCATGTTGACGCCGCTCCATGAAAGCATTCCAAGTTTCATGAATTTCAGACGAGTTTTGGATTTACTAGAATTTAAAAAACGAGGCATCTCAATGTTTTGCCGGCAATCAATGGTGCCTTGGTGTTCGAAATTCATTCCCATTTCTTGCGGGACCTAAGCATGCACCCAAGGACACAGATTTGATTTTTCAACCAATTTATATGCACTGGAGCATGTGCATGTAGTTCAAATTTGAATTATGCACATAAATGCATTGAAAACTCAGTTAATGCATAAAACTGTCCAAACAAACCCCGAAAAATCACAAAAAATCACACAACACTCTTGTTTTTCTATGTTGACACGAGAAATAATTGAAAGCAATAAGAGGCAATGGATATCGTTTCGTCCCCAAAGGTGGGACGTTCTCTACCGAAAACCATCATGCTTGTTGTGAGAAACTCCGGTTTGTGAGAAGCATATACCCAAACCTGCCCCAAATGGGACAAAAAATTTACCAGGGCATGTTAATGCCGCTCCATGATAGCATGCCAAGTTTCATGAATTTCAGACGGGTTTTGGATTTACTAGAATTTAAGAACCAGGCATCTCAACGTTTTGCCGGCAATCAACGGTGCCCTGGTGTCTGAAATTCATTCCCATTTCTTGCATGGGACCTGAGCATGCACCCAAGGACACAGATATGATTTTTCAACCAATTTATATGCACTGGAGCATGTGCATGTAGTTCAAATTTGAATTATGCACATAAATGCATTGAAAACTCAGTTAATGCATAAAAATGTCCAAACGAGCCCCGAAAAATCACAAAAAATCACGCAACACTCATGTTGTTCTATATTGACATGAGAAAATTTTGAAAGCAATAAGAGGCAATGGATATCGGTTCGTCCCCAAAGGTGGGACATTCCCTACCAAAAACCATCATGCTTGTTGTGAGAAACTCCGGTTTGTGAGAAGCATATACCCAAACCTGCCCCAAATGGGACAAAAATTTACCACGGCATGTTAACGCCGCTCCATGATAGCATGCCAAGTTTCATGAATTTCAGACGGGTTTTGAATTTACTAGAATTGAAAAACCATGCATCTCAATGTTTTGCCGGCAATCAACGGTGCCCTGGTGTTTGAAATTCATTCCCATTTCTTGCATGGGACCTAAGCATGCACCCAAGGACACATATTTGATTTTTCAACCAATTTATATGCAATGGAGCATGTGCATGTAGTTCAAATTTGAATTATGCACATAAATGCATTGAAAACTCAGTTAATGCATAAAAATGTCCAAACGAACACCGGAAAATCACAAAAAATCACACAACACTCCTGTTGTTCTATGTTGACATGAGAAAAAAACTAAAAGCAATAAGAGGCAATGGATATCATTTCGTCCCCAAAGGTGGGACGTTCCCTACCGAAAACCATCATGCTTGTTGTGAGAACCTCCGGTTTGTCAGAAGCATATACCCAAACCTGCCCCCAAATGGGACAAATTTTGTACCACGGCATGTTGATGCCGCTCCATGATAGCATGCCAAGTTTCATGAATTTCAGATGGGTTTTGGATTTACTAGAATTTAAAAACCAGGCATCTCAACGTTTTGCCGGCAATCAATGGTGCCCTAGTGTTTGAAATTCATTCCCATTTCTTCCATGGGACCTAAGCATGCACCCAAGGACATAGATTTGATTTTTTTTCAACCAATTTATATGCACTAGAGCATGTGCATGTAGTTCAAATTTGAATTATGCACATAAATGCATTGAAAACTCAATTAATGCATAAAAATGTCCAAACGAACCCCGAAAAATCACAAATATTCACACAACACTCATGTTGTTCTATGTTGACACGAGAAAAAATTTGAAAGCAATAAGAGGCAATGGATATCTTTTCGTCCCCAAAGGTGGGACGTTCCCTACCGAAAATCATCATTCTTGTTGTGAGAAGCTCCTGTTTGTGAGAAGCATATACCCAAACCTGCCCCAAATGGGACAAAATCTTACCACGGCATGTTGATGTTGCTCCATGATAGCATGCCAAGTTTCATGAATTTCAGACGGGTTTTGGATTTACTATAATTTAAAAACCAGGCATCTCAATGTTTTACCGGCAATCAACGGTGCCCTGGTGTTTGGAATTCATTCCCATTTCTTGCATGGGACCTAACCATGCACCCAAGGACACAAATTTAATATTTCAACCAATTTATATGCCATGGAGCATGTGCATGCAGTTCAAATTTGAATTATGCACCTGAAATGGCTAGAAAACCAATTTAATGTATAAAATGTTCAATTGAACCCTGAATAATTCCAATTCTTTTACGACACACATATAGTTGCATGTTCACTCCAGATAAATGGTCTAGCAATTCAAACACCGTCCATTGCCGCTGTGACCCCATTATATAATTCAAATCAAGATGAAAAATCAAGTAGATCGCACACAGTTTATTATCAGCAACCATGTGAGATGTAGCATAAAATATCCTGGAGCACCGTCGGTGTATAGTATGCCTATGGCTTACGCGAGAAGGTGTGTCAGCTACAGTCCACATCCGGCGTCTCAAGCACACTAGCTCACTCCCCAAATACCATTTCACTATTCAATCATCGCCGGTGAAAGATGGGAACATGGACCCGCGTCGTGAGGGAAACTTCGGTAGCCCACTCCAGCGAGAGTGCGGCCGTAGATGCCATTCACGTGCTAACAAGGTGCATGAGCGCGGCCGCAATCTGTGATCGGGCGGCAAAGGCAGCCCAAATGGTCACTGTTGCTTCTCAGGTGGCGGCAGAAACATCTGCCTCGGGGATAGCAACTGGCTAGAGAGGCACAGCAGCTATCCATTCTGCAGCGGCGGCCTTAGCCCTGATGGAGGCCGCCCACGACCATGTCGAGGCCGCCCACGCCCAGCTCCTGGAGGTCACCGCACAAATCGAACGAAGTTGCTTCTCCGACAACAGTCGGCAACCCACAGCCGAAGAGCTGGCAATCGCCGAGAGCGTCCGAGCAGTCGTCCGTTCCTCCACCGTATACCTTGCGACTACGGAGCCCGTCCAAGCCCAGATCGCGTCCGCCCATGCCCAGCTCATGGCGGCCTTTTCCAAAGAGATGGCGGACGCGGATGGCGAGATGCTTGCCGAGTATGGTGTGATGGATGCCATTGAGCCCCTTCCCCATGAGACCGTCGGGCGTGAGCAGGACATGGAGGCGGCGGCAGAGATCGACGAGCACCAGCCGTAGTAGTACTCTTTGTTTTGTTTAATTAAGAGCGCCAGTCTTTAATTTGTTAGAGTAATGTTTAGGTCAGCTAGCTCTGTTTAATTGCTGAACTTGCTCGATTAAGAAGTGTATGTGTGTTGTAGTCTCCTTTGTGTACCCAAATTATGCAATGACGTGGATGACCACTATAACCATGGAAGTTCGAACCAAAAATTTTGACGTTCAAACTCGTCACACATGGGTGAAGCCATCTGAATCGTTTGTGATGTCCACATATCGTACACAGTTTTGAATAAGGGACCGTGTCTGATGACACTTTGCGCGCCAGTTTTTTGGCTGAAGCGATTCCAAATTTTTGGCTTCCGCGGAAATATCTACCTCCCCGCCCCCTCCCCTTACCAAAAGCCACATTTCCCCTCTTTCTGCCTTCCTTTCCAAGTTGAAACCTTCACTCCTTGCTTGCAGTGCCACCTCCTCATCGGCGACCCTCCTTCACGCTGCTCGGCCTCGTCTATCCAGGTAGGTAATCCACACCCGACCCCCATCCTCCTCCTTCCACATCCCACATGCCCCGACCGCCGGCGCGAGCGCGACACCTTCCACCCAAATCACCGACCCCTCCACCAAATAAGTGCCTCCCTAAGCCATGGTGCATGCAGTATAGCCAGGATCTCAAGGAGCATTTGGCAGCAGAGAAGAAAACCGCGGCCGCACGCACGGATGAGGTCACGATGGCTGCCATTCGTGCCGACCCTCAGATCTTGGAGGAGCACCTTGCCATTTTCTAGCTACACCGGTTAAGCATGCTCGGTTTACCCGTTGCATGTGCTACTCCTGCCTTTCCTTCACAAATTCTAGTGAATTGTGCTATCTAATTTTTACCATGCAATCTGGTGCTCTAGTGTATATGTTATATATGCCGTGCAGTGTGGTGATCACTTATTTACTGTTTTGTTAATTAGTTGTCATCTTCAGTTAACTGTTTGGTTCAATTATTCAAATGTGATGTTCAATTCTTCAGGCTGCAATTTTGTATTGTCTTCCATGTGAGAAATAAATCAAATTTATCTTTACAAAATACATGAGAAACGAATACAATTGCTATATTTCCAAGTTGTCAAGCATGCTTGGTTTGGTTATACATTGTGCAATGTGGTGCTCAGTTAACGTTTGGTTCATTTGTGTAGTGGTGTTTAGTTAACTGTTTGGTTCAATTCTGCAATGCGATGTTCAATAGTTGTGGGTGCATTCTGTTATTGTATACCATGTGAGGAATAAATTGAATTTGGTTGTAGTAAATACATGAGAAACAAATACAATTGCTACAATTGGTTGTAGTTAACTGTTTGGTTAACTGTCTAATCTTCTATTAGGAGTATGTTATATTATGCAATGTGGTGCTTAGTTAATGTTTGGTTCATTTGTTGTGG
Source organism: Triticum urartu (assembly GCF_003073215.2). NCBI lineage: Eukaryota > Viridiplantae > Streptophyta > Magnoliopsida > Poales > Poaceae > Triticum > Triticum urartu. Next base: position 65,391,341 of record NC_053025.1, on the reverse strand, counting down.
TGTTTGGTTAACTGTTTGGTTCAATTCTGCAATTCGATGTCCAATTGCCGTGGGTAGAATTTTGTATTGTTGTGCATGTGAGGAATAAATCAAATTTGGCTGCACTTAATACATGAGAAACATATACAAGTGCTATATTTCCTAGTTCTTAATCATGCTTGGTTTGGGTAAATGAGTTTTCCATGTGGCTTGAATTAATCTGATGAATCTGCAATGTGCTTATTTTTCATCAACATATTTTTACTGATAGCATGTGAACCCTTACTTAACCTGATGACTAACTACCTTATATGTGTTGCAGGGAAACAATGGGAAGCAGCGAGGTTTACAATCGAGGTTAGCACGTGCATGGTCCGTTCTCTAATAGGACATTATTGTGCAATTGCAGGAACCATTCTAATATTTTGTTTTTTAACAATTTGGTCTTGCACATGTAGGTCCCACTGTCAGAGGTTTTGACCCACTATTCGATCCTTTTTGCATATGGGGAAATAAGTTGTCCATGAATATCAATCAAATCAAGAAACTCAGAAAGATTGTTAGGATAAAGAAATTAGAGACAAAAAACAACAAGATCTTTGTCTGCACAATGAAGAAGACATCAGTTCACTACAAGATGGTGCTAACTATTATACCTTGCTTTTTTATTCCTTTGCCCCATTTCCAATATAGAGAAGATATTTATGCACATCCTTGTTTTCGGGCCTTTCCAAAGCAGTTCACTGATGATTACCTCTCAAACCACCTCTATGGTCAGGAGGCGAGGAAGGTATTCATACAACACCCATGGTTCAATGTTGAAGTGTTCCTGAAGAGGATGAAGGACGGACGGTCAATCATCCACAAGCACTGGCCTAAAGTTGCAAAGACCTTCAACATGAATGAAGGCTCAATATTTGCCTTCCACTTCAGCAGTTTTCCAGATGAGATGCATCTGTCTATATACCGTCTATGATGCTAATTTTGAAAGGTTCTACATGTTGCATGTGGAACTTACTGCTGGTGCAGTTGTGTAATGGGGTAGCTGAGTGCTGAAGCTATATCATGTTGTACTCTGATGTATTTCAATTATGAAATTCTACTTCCTTAATATGGAAATGAAATATATTGTGTGCTTAATATGAAATGTCAATTAGATTAATAAATGGATTATGAATAATCAGATAATTAGCCTGCTAATGGCGAATTAGCCTGCTAATTGGGTTTTGCTATTCCAAAAAGTTGTTGAAAAAATACGGTGGGCGATGACCTCAGGCAATGCACACAGTTTCTAGGAATAAACCGTGTTGGATCAATGAACAATCACACACGACTTTCTCTTTAAAACTGTTTGTGTTATGCCACCTTGCGCAAACGTTTACCACATAAAAACTGTGTGATGGATAGCCTTTGCCACACAGTTTCTTCTACAGACCGTGTGTGATACATTCAATAACGCAAACGATTTAACGGGAAAATTGTGTGTGATATACCTGTGAACGGAAACGTTTTCTTTGGAGCGACTGTGTGGGATGTACATACTATTGGAAATATGCCCTAGAGGCAATAATAAAATGGTTATTATTATATTTCCTTGTTCATGATAATTGTCTATTGTTCATGCTATAATTGTATTAACCAGAAACCGTAACACACGTGTGAATACATAGATCGTAATATGTCCCTAGTAAGCCTCTAGTTGACTAGCTCGTTGATCAATAGATGGTCATGGTTTCCTGACCATGGACATTGGATGTCATTGATAACGGGATCACATCATTAGGAGAATGATGTGATGGACAAGACCCAATCTTAAGCGTACCACAAGATCGTGTAGTTCGTTTGCTAAAGCTTTTCTAATGTCAAGTATCATTTCCTTAGACCATGAGATTGTGCAACTCCCGGATACCGTAGGAATGCTTTGGGTGTACCAAACGTCACACCGTAACTGGGTGGCTATAAAGGTGCACTACAGGTATCTCCGAAAGTGTCTGTTGGGTTGGCACGAATCGAGACTAGGATTTGTCACTCCGAATGACGGAGAGGTATCTCTGGGCTCACTCGGTAATGCATCATCATAATGAGATCAATGTGACTAAGGAGTTAGCCACGGGATCATGCGTTACGGAATGAGTAAAGAGACTTGCCAGTAACAAGATTGAACAAGGTATGGGGATACCGACGATCGAATCTCGGGCAAGTAACATAGCGATAGACAAATGGAATTGTATATGGGATTGATTGAATCCCCGACATCGTGGTTCATCCGATGAGATCATCGTGGAACATGTGGGAGCCAATATGGGTATCCAAATCCCGCTATTGGTTATTGGCCGGAGAGATGTCTCGGTCATGTCTGCATGGTTCCCGAACACGTAGGGTCTACACACTTAAGGTCCAGTGATGCTAGAGTTGTTATGGAAATAGTATGTGGTTACCGAAGGTTGTTCGGAGTCCCGGATGAGATCCCGGATGTGACAAGGAGTTCCAGAATGGTCCGGAGATAAAGATCGATATATTGGACGAAGGGTATTGGAGTCCGGAATTGTTCTGGGGGTACCGGGTGACGACCAGCGTGTACGAAAGGGGTTTCGGAGGCCCCGGCAAGCGTTGGGGGCCTTATGGGCCAAGGGGAGGGGGCACATCAGCCCACTAAGGGGCTGAGCGCCCCTCCCACCCCATCTCACGTAACTTGGAGAGGTGGGGTGCCTCCCCTAGGGCAGCCACCCCTCCCGGCTTGGGGGGCAAGTTTTCCAGGGGTGGGGGCGCCCAAACCCATCTAGGGTTTCCTCTGTGGCCGCCGCCCCTACCCTAGGGAAACCCTAGGGCGCCTCCTCCTCCCCCCTTCCCCCCTATATATAGTGAGGAAGAGAGAGGGCAGCCGCTCCCTTCCCCTGGCGCAGCCCTCTCCCTCTCCTACACCTCCTCCTCCTCCATAGCGCTTGGCGAAGCCCTGCCGGAGAACCATGAGCTCCATCACCACCATGCCGTCGTGCTGTCAGAGTTCTCCCTCAACTTCTCCTCTCCCCTTGCTGGATCAAGAAGGAGGAGACATTCCCGGGCTGTACGTGTGTTGAACGCGGAGGCGCCGTTGTTCGGCGCTTAGATCGGAATCGGTCGCGATCTGAATCGCTGCGAGTACGACTCCACCAACCGCGTTCTTGTAACGATTCCTCTTAGCGGTCTTCAAGGGTATGAAGATGCACTCCCTCTCTTTCGTTGCTAGTATCTCCTAGATTGATCTTGGTGACACGTAGGAAATTTTTTGAATTATTGCGACGTTCCCCAACAGTGGCATCATGAGATAGGTCTATGCGTAGATTCTATGCATGAGTAGAACACAAAGCAGTTGTGGGCGATGATTTGTTCAATTTGCTTACCGTTACTAGTCTTATCTTGATCCGGCGGCATTGTGGGATGAAGCGGCCCGGACCGACCTTACACGTACACTTACGTGAGACTGGCTCCACCGACTGACATGCACTTGATGCATAAGGTGGCTGGCGGGTGTCTGTCTCTCCTACTTTAGTCGGATCGGATTCGATGAAAAGGGTCCTTATGAAGGGTAAATAGCAATTGGTATATCATCGTTGTGGTTTTGCGTAGGTAAGAAACGTTCTTTCTAGAAACCCATAGCAGCCACGTAAAACATGCAACAACAATTAGAGGACGTCTAACTTATTTTTGCAGGGTATGCTATGTGATGTGATATGGCCAAAAAGATGTGATGAATGATATATGTGATGTATGAGATTGATCATGTTCTTTTAATAGGAATCACGACTTGCATGTCGATGAGTATGACAACCGGCAGGAGCCATAGGAGTTGTCTTAATTTATTTATGACATGCGTGTCAATGAAAACGCCATGTGATTACTTTACTTTATTGCTAACTGTTAGCCATAGTAGTAGAAGTAATAGTTGGCGAGGCAACTTCATGAAGACACGATGATGGAGATCATGGTGTCATGCCAGTGACGATGGTGTTCATGTCGCGCCTCGAAGATGGAGATCAAAGGCGCAAGATGATATTGGCCATATCATGTCACTTTATGATTTGCATGTGATGTTTGTCATGTTTACATCTTATTTGCTTAGAATGACGGTAGAAAAAATAAGACGATCCCTCACTAAAATTTCAAGAAAGTGTTCCCCCTAACTGTGCACCGTTGCGAAGGCTCGTTGTTTCGAAGCACCACATGATGATCGGGTGTGATAGATTCTAACGTTCGAATACAACGGGTGTAAGCCAGATTTACACATGCAAAACACTTAGGTTGACTTGACGAGCCTAGCATGTACAGACATAGCCTCGGAACACGAGAGACCGAAAGGTCGAACATGAGTCGTATAGTAGATACGATCAACATGGAGATGTTCACCGTTGATGACTAGTCCGTCTCACGTGATGATCGGACATGGCCTAGTCGATTCGGATCATGTATCACTTAGATGACTAGAGGGATGTCTATCTGAGTGGGAGTTCATTGAATAATTTGATTAGATGAACTTAATTATCATGAACATAGTCTAAGTTGTCTTTGCAAATTATGTTGTGGATTAAGAGTTCGCGCTTTAGCTCTTTGTTTTAATACGTTCCTAGAGAAAGACTAAGTTGAAAGATATTGTAAGCAATTGTGCAGACTAGGGCCATAGTCTGAGGATTGTCCTCACTGCTACACAGAAGGCTTCTGTCCTTGATGCACCGCTCAGTGTGCTAACCCCTCTGGCGTCGTTTGTCGATCATGTGAACATCTGGTAGACACGTTCTGATGACTACCTGATAGTTTAGTGCGCCATGCTTTACGGCTCAGAGTAGGGGCTCCAAAAGCGTTTTGAACGCCATAGAACATATGAGATGTTCGAAGAGCTAAAATTGGTATTTCAGGCTCATGCCCGTGTTGAGAGGTTGAGACCTCTGACAAGACCTTTGCCTACAAGATGGAGGAGAATAGCTCAGCCAGTGAGCATGTGCTCAGAATATCTGGGTACTTCAATCACTTGAATCAAGTGGGAGTTAATCTTCCAGATAAGAGAGTGATTGACAAAAGTTATCCAGTCGCTATCACCAAGCTACTAGAGTTTCGTGATGAACTATAACATGCAAGGGAAGATAATCCCGGAGCTGTTCATCGTGCTTAAGGCCGTAAAGGTAGAAATAAAGTAGGAGCATCAAGTGTTGATGGTTAACAAGAGCACTAGTTTCAAAGAAGGGCAAGGGCAAGAAGGGAAACTTCTTGAATGGCAAGCCAGTTGCCGCTCCAGTGAAGACACCCAAGAACCCAAACCTGAGACAAAGTGCTTCTATTAGGGGAACGGTCACTAGTAGCGGAACTGCCTCAAATACTTGGTAGATAAGAATGCTATCAACTCCAACAAAAGTATATTTGATATATGTGTGTTATTGACGTGTACCTTACTAGTACTCCTAGTAGCACCTGGGTATTAGATACCGGTTGAATTGATAATATTGGTAACTCGAAACAAAAGCTACGGAATTAACGGAGACTAGCTAAGGGAGAGGTGACGATGTGTGTTGGAAGTGTTTCCAAGGTTGATGTGATCACCATCGCACGCTCCCTCTACCTTCGGGATTAGTGTTGAACCTAGATAAATGTTGTTTGCATTGGTGTCTACGTTGAGCATGAACATGATTAGATCATGTTTATTGCAATACAGTTATTCATTTAAGTCAGAGAATAATGGTTATTCTATTTACATGAATAATACCTTCTATGGTCATGCACCCAATGTGAATGGTTTATTGAATCCCGGTCGTAGTTATACACATGTTCATAACATTGATGCCAAAAGATGTAGAGTTGATAATGATAGTACCACTTTCATGTGGCACTGCCGCTTAGGTCATATTGGTGTAAAGCGCATGAAAGAACCTCCATGCTAATGGACTTTTGAAGTCACTTGATTTTGAATCAGTTGACACATGCGAACCATGCCTCTTTGGCAAGATGACTAAAACCCGTTCTTTGGAACAATGGAACGGGCAAGTGACTTGTTGGAAATCATACATGTTGATGTGTGCGGTCCGATGAGTGTTGGCGCACATGGTGGATATCATTATTTTCTCACCTTCACCGGTGAATTGAGTATATATGGGTATATTTACTTAATGAAGCATAAGTCTCAAATGTTTGAAAAGTTCAAGCAATTTTAGACTTACGCTGAGAATCATCGTAGCAAGAAGATCAAGTACCTTCGATCTGATCAAAGGGAAACTATCTGAGTTATGAGTTTGGCAATCACTAAAGACAAGGTGGAATCGTTTCACAGTTGACGCCACCTGGAACACCATAGCATGATGGTGTGTCTGAACGTCGTAATCGAACCTTATTGGATATGGTGTATGATGTCTCTTACCAATCTACCACTATTTTTGGGAGTTATGCATTAAAGACATTTACATTCACTTTAAATAGGGCACCATCTAAGTCCGTGGAGATGACACCGTATGAACTATGGTTTGGCAAGAAACCAAAGTTGTTGTTTCTTAAGGTTTGGGGCTACGATGCTTATGTCGATAGGCTTCGGTCAGAAAAGCTTGAACCCAAAGCGAAAAATTGTATCTTCATAGAATACCCAAACAAGACGATTGGGTATACCTTCTATCTCAGATCTGAGGGCAAAGTGTTTGTCGCTAAGAACAGGTCCTTTCTCGAGAAAGAGTTTCTCTTGAAAGAATTGAGTGGGAGGAAGATATAACTTGATGAGGTTGTTGAACCTTCACTTCAATCAGAGTAGTGCAACACAGAAAGATGTTTCTGTGGCAACTACGTCAGTTGAAGAGAAAGCTAATGATGATGATCATGAAGCTTCAGATCAAATTACTATCGAACCTCGTAGGTTGACAAGGGTGTGTACAACTTCTCAGTGGTAACCCTGTCTTAAAGGTCATGTTGTTGGACAACGATGAACCTATGAGCTATAAAGAAGCGATGGTGGGCCCAGATTCCAACAAATGGCTAGAAGCCATGAAATCCGAGATAGGATCTACGTATGAGAACAAAGTATGGCCTTTGGTGGACTTGCCCGATGAACGGCAAGCCATTGAGAATAAATGGATCTTTAAGAAGAAGACAGACGCTGATGGTAATGTCACCATTTGTGAAGCTCGACTTGTCTCAAAGAAGTTTCCGACAAGTTCAAGGAGTTGCCTATGATGAGACTGAGGGAGTCCAGGATTAAGGGGTCCTCGGACAGCCGGACTATATACTTTGGCCGGACTGTTGGACTATGAAGATACAAGATTGAAGGCTTCGCCCCATGTCCGGGTGGGACTCTCCTTTGCGTGGAAGGCAAGCTTCGCGATTCGGATATGTAGATCTCCTTCTTTGTAACCGACTCTGTGTGACCCTAGCCCCCTCCGGTGTCTATATAAACCGGAGGGTTTAGTCCGTCGGACAACAACAATCATAATCATATGCTAGCTTCTAGGGTTTAGCCTCTATGATCTCGTGGTAGATCAACTCTTGTAATAATCATATCATCAAGATCAATCAAGCAGGAAGTAGGGTATTGTTGGGGATCGTAGCAGAAATTTAAAATTTTCTACGCATCACCAAGATCAATCTATGGAGTAATCTAGCAACGAGGGGAAGGGGAGTGCATCTACATACCATTGTAGATCGCTAAGTGGAAGCGTTGCAAGAACGCGGATGAAGGAGTCGTACTCGTAGCGATTCAGATCGCGGTTGATTCCGATCTAAGCGCCGAACCACGGCGCCTCCGCGTTCAACACGCGTGCAGCCCGGTGACGTCTCCTACGCCTTGATCCAGCAAGGGGAGAAGGAGAGGTTGGGGAAGACTCCATCCAGCAGCAGCACGACGGCATGGTGGTGAAGGAGGAGCGTGGCAATCCTGCAGGGCTTCGCCAAGCACCGCGGGAGAAGAGGAGGACTTGGGAGAGGGGGAGGGCTGCGCCAGAACTTGGGTGCGGCTGCCAGTAACGCCCTCGATGCGGCTATAGCTCCCACGTGTCGAGGCACGACTTAGAGACATAACCACATTGAAAGCAATGTCGCAAGTCAGGCAATCATTACAACATCCCATGTAATATATAATAAAAGGGGAAGATCATAGTTGGCTTACACTCGCCACGTCACATCAAAGTACATAAATAACATCCATCATACAAACACTCATGGCCCTACTACGGCGCCAAAATAGAAGAAAAAAACCCAACATGCGACACGGTCCCAATCACCCCCAACTGGGCACCACTACTGATCATCGGGAAAGGAAACGTAGTATCGCTGAGAGTCTTCGTCGAACTCCCACTTGAGCTCATACTCGTCACCTGGAGCGGAATCACCTAGACCTGCATCTGGAGTTATAGTATCTGTGAGCCACAGGGACTCAGCAATCTCGCACCCTCGCGATCAAGACTATTTAAGCTTATAGGAAGGGGTGAGGAAAAAAATATGTGGAGCTGCAGCAAGCGACTAGCATATATGGTGGCTAACTTATACGCAAAAGAGAGCGAGAAGAGGAGGCAAAGTGCGAGCGAGAATCTAGAAGAACAACCTGCGCAAGCATTACTCCAACATCGTGTCCACTTCCCGGACCCCGCCGAGAAGAGGCCATCACGGCAACACACTCAGTTGATTCATTTTAATTAATTAAGGTTCAAGTTATCTACAACCGGACATTAACAAATTCCCATATGCCCATAACCACGGGCACGGCTTTCGAAAGTTCAATCCCCGCAGGGGAGTCCCAACTTAGCCCGTGACAAGCTCTCACGGTCAACGAAGGAATAGACCTCCTCCCAAGACATTCTGATCAGACTCGGTATCTCGGTAACTCAAGACACTTCGACAGGTTAAAACAAGACCAGCAACACCGCCCGAATGTGCCGACAAATCCCAATAGGAGCTGCACATATCTCTTTCTCAGGGCACACTCAGATTGTCTAAACTTCCAGTAGGCCAGCCCAGAGTTGCCCCTGGTAGCCACCGGCGGCTGACGGTTTGGACCAACACTCAGAGGAGCACTGGCCCGGGGGGGTTAAAACAAGATGACCCTTGAGTCTGCAGAACCCAAGGGAAAGAAAAGGGCTAGGTGGCAAATGGTAAAACCAAGGTTGGGCATTGCTGGACAAGCTTTAATCAAGGCGAAATATCAAGGGGTTCCCATTATAACCCAACCGCGTAAGGAACGCAAAATCCGGGAACATAACACCGATATGACGGAAAACTAGGGCGGCAAGAGTGGAACAAAACACTAGGCGAGAGGCCGAGCCTTCCACCCTTTAACAAGTATATAGATGCATTAAGATAACATAGCAATATAATAATATCCCAACAAATAAATAAATGTTCCAACAAGGAACGGCCTCCAATCTTCACCTGCAACTAGCAACGCTATAAGAGGGGCTGAGCAAAGCGGTTACATAGCCAATCAACGGTTTGCTAGGACATGGTGGATTAGAGTTTCAACATGGCAATTGGGAGGCTGACAAGCAAATGGTAGGCATCGTAGCATTGGCAAAGCAAAAGAGCGAGCAAACTAGCATAGCAAAGATAGTAGTGATTTCGAGGGTATGATCATCTTGCCTGCACAGTTGTCAGAGTTGACTGGATCCTCACAAGCAAACTCAACGGGCTCCTCGGTAGCGAACTCGTCTCCCGACTCTACCCAAAAAAGACAAACAAGCAACAAGGATACAATCAACTACGTGCAAGACCAAGCAATATGATGAAATGATGATATGCTATGCGGGATGCGATGCGGGATGCAAAATGCAAGATATGACAAGAAATGCATGAACCTGGCCTCAACTTGGAATTCTCAGGGTGCCACTGGAAAGATGAGATGAAATCGCTTGAAAACGATATAAGATCACCGGAATCGGAGTTACGGTTTGGAAATGGCAAGCGTTTTAAGAATGACACCGGTCTGCGATTTACAGCAAGTAGGCATCTAAATGCAATGCAACAAACATGCTACAGCCACCACACATGACAACAAAATACATGGCAGGGATGCACACAATATGCTTAACAAAAGACTAGCACTGAGCCACGGCCAATTCGTCCAATATGAGGTTCAAACAAGCATGGCAAAAACGCAAATGCAAAACAGATTCCAGACTTAGTGAAATTAACACTTGTCTGAAATTTCAGATCACGAAGCCCTCTTCGGAGCAGCAAAACAACATGACACATGACCTGATTAAGACAAGTAAGAACATGGCATGGAGCTACTCGACAAGCTTAACAAAAGACCCAAAGTGACCTGGGGCCAAAAGGGTCCACAAAATATACTAATGGGCACACGAACATAGCAAAAGCACAATCAGTTTTCAGACTTAGTGAAAACTGAGACATGCTGAAATATAACTCACGAAGGCATGTAAACGAGCTCGATGCGCTCACTACGGTGCAAGTCACGGCAAGGCAAGCATACATAGATTAAGAAGGCATAAAATTCTAGCTAGAAATGGCAAGAAGAATGGCATAGCAAGCACGGATCAACTACAATAGCATCGGCAAAATCGCAAACAAGTTGACGATCTGCCTAGATTCACAACGAAGCAAAAGTAGAGCTTGATTGACTCAAGCTAGGGTGCTCCATAATTGCAAAAAAAGACATGGATGGATAGAGCATAACATGATTAACAAAACTCCTTTACTGATCATCCTCAAAAGAGGCACGGATCACTAGGAAACAAGCTGAACATATGGCATCATGAACTAAAATATCCCAGACTTAGTGAAAACAACTAAGTCTCTGAAAACAGATTTACCGGGTGCCTTACTTTGCAAGCTTGCACAAGTCACCACACACATCCTAAAACTGCATGGGTTGCACCTCTGGAAAGAAGACAAAATCCTTAACAAAACATATGAAGGACTCACAGGCATAGCATGCACACAATAATCATGGCAAAAATGACAAAAGTCTAAGATGAACTAGCAGATCTGACAATTAACTCACGAAGCCTCCTTCTACCAGCATTTTGAGAATCAAGATGAGCTCAAATGAAAATGATGCAATGGAATTAAGTGATGTACTCGTCGAGACGAACATTTTGATATATTGTATGCCCAAATCGGAGCTACGGATGCGGAGATACGGCCGGTCAAAGTAGGCATAAAAATACTGGGAGGAGAGGGAAAAGTCAACCCTAGGTATTTTAGATCTCAGATCTGCACTGTAGCACGCACGGTTCCCGAGGTCTCCGGCGAGGCCGCTCTTCGGCGGGGAGGAGAAGGGGGCCGGGGCCGGCCGGAGGAAGGCGTGGGGAGGCGGCTCCGGCGAGCTCCCGTGGCGGCGGCGAGGCTTGGCGTCGGCGGCGGCGGTCGGCGAAGCGGGCGGCGGGCGGCGCGGCCGGCGGAGCGGGCGGCGGGCGGCGGATGGCAGAGCGGGCGGCGGGCGGTGCGGAGGATATGGCGTCGGGGTGCGGGCGAGGTCGGCCCGGGCGGGAGCGGCGGAGGGCCTGCCCTGGGCCTTCGGGCCCGGCGGCAGTGGAAGGCGGCGGCGCCACTTGGCGCGGCCCGGTTGGACGAAGGCAGCGGCGGACACTGTCCGGCCGGGGGCGGACGTGTCCGTCGGTGGCGGGGATCTGTTTTTTTAGGGTTGGACGGGGAGAGATCCGAGATCCGAAAACGGGGGGGCTATTTATAGGCATAAGTGGAGCTAGGAGAGTCCAAATGAGGTGCGGTTTTCGGCCACGCGATCGTGATCGAACGCTCTAGATGATGGAGCTGAGTTTGGTGGGTTTTGGGCCAAATTGAAGGGGTGTTGGGCTGCAACACACACGAGGCCTTTTCGGTCCCTCGGTTAACCGTTGGAGTATCAAACGAAGTCCAATTGATACGAAATTTGACAGGCGGTCTACCGGTAGTAAACCAAGGCCGCATGACAAGTCTCGGTCCAATCCGGAAATGTTTAATCCCCACACATGAAAGAGAGCTAGAAATGGCCACCGCAGGAGAACGAAGCGCCGGAATGCAAAACGGACAACGGGGAAAATGCTCGAATGCATGAGATGAACACGTATGCAAATGCAATGCACATGATGACATGATATGAGATGCATGAAAACGAAAACAACACACGGAGACAAAGACCCGAACCCGAGAAAATAAATATAACTTAACGCCAGAAACGGCAAGAGTTGGAGTACAAATAGGGAAGGTTACATCCGGGGTGTTACAACACTCCACCACTACGAAAAGATCTCGTCTCGAGATCTAGGACTGAAAGAACTCCGGGTACTCAGAACGGAGGTGATCCTCGCGTTCCCAGGTAGCTTCACGGTCGGAATGGTGTGACCACTTTACTTTGAGAAATTTGATTGACTTGTTGCGAGTCTTGCGTTCAGTCTCTTCGAGAATAGCAACTGGGTGCTCACGATAAGAGAGATCTTCTTGGAGCTCAATGTCCTCGAAGTTGACGGTGAGGTCAGGAGTCTTGAAGCACTTTCGAAGCTGAGAGACATGGAACACGTCATGAACATTTGCAAAGTTTGAAGGAAGCTCGAGTTGATAGGCGAGGTCGCCTCTCTTGCTGACAATCTTGAAAGGTCCCACGTATCTAGGGGCAAGCTTCCCTTTGATACCGAAGCGACGAGTACCTTTCATAGGAGAGACACGGAGGTAAACATGATCTCCGATCTCGAAAGCCAAATCACAATGCTTACTATCATAGTAGCTCTTCTGGCGGGATTGGGCTGCTTTGAGGTTATCACAAATGACTTTGCACATTTCTTCTGCTTCTGTGATTAAGTCATTACCCAGCAGCTGACGTTCACCGGTTTCAAACCAGTTGAGAGGGGTACGGCACTTCCTGCCATACAGAATTTCAAATGGGGCCTTGCCCGAACTTGCTTGAAAACTATTGTTGTAGGAGAATTCAGCATAAGGAAGACAATCCTCCCACTTCATGCCGAAGGAGATCACACAAGCCCTGAGCATATCTTCAAGAATCTGGTTGACACGCTCGACTTGACCGCTTGTTTGAGGATGGAAAGCAGTGCTGAAGCGGATGTTAGTGCCCATGGCCTTCTGGAAAGAATCCCAAAACTTGGAGGTAAAGATGCTGCCACGGTCTGAAGATATCACTTGAGGAATACCGTGCAGAGAGACAATGCGAGAGGTATAGAGTTCTGCCAATTGAGCTGCAGTGATCGACTCTTTGATAGGCAGAAAGTGAGCCACTTTGGTGAGCTTGTCGATGACAACGAATATAGCATCATTGCCACGCTTGGACTTTGGAAACCCAGTCACGAAGTCCATTTCAATGTTGTCAAACTTCCATTCTGGAATAGCAAGAGGTTGGAGGAGACCTGCTGGCCTTTGGTGTTCTGCCTTCACTCTTCTGCAGACATCACATTCATTCACGAATTGAGCGATCTCACACTTCATTCGAGTCCACCAATAAGCTTGCTTGAGGTCCTGATACATCTTCGTGCTCCCAGGGTGGATGGAGAGGAGAGAATTGTGAGCCTCGTTCATGATCACTTTACGAAGTTCACCTTTGGGCACAACAATACGATCCTCAAAGAAGAGAGTGTCCTTGTCATCAAGGCGGTAGCACTTGTACTTGGACTGACTCTTGGCAATCCCAATCTTCACCTTTTTCACCATAGCATCAAGAAGCTGGGCTTGGCGAATCTGGTCTTCTAAGGTAGGAGAGACTTGAAGGTTGGCGAGGAAACCTTGAGGAAAAACTTGCAGATTAAGTTTGCGGAAAGCTTCACAAAGCTCGGGTTGATAAGGCTTGAGAATCAGACTGTTGCAGTAGGACTTTCTGCTCAAAGCGTCAGCAATCACATTGGCCTTGCCTGGAGTGTACTCAATACTCGGATTATACTCTTGAATCATTTCGACCCATCGAGTCTGCCTTAGGTTGAGATTAGGCTGAGTGAAGATGTACTTGAGACTCTTGTGATCAGTGAAAATGTCCACTTTTCTTCCCAATAGAAGATGTCTCCAAGTCAAAAGAGCATGCACAACTGCCGCCAACTCGAGATCATGAGTGGGGTAGTTCTTCTCATTAGGCTTCAACTGGCGAGATGTATAAGCAACAACTTTCTTCTCTTGCATCAATACTGCGCCAAGACCTTGGAGAGAGGCATCACAAAAGACCTCGTACGGCTTGGATTCATCAGGCGGAGTCAGAACTGGAGCGGTGATCAATTTCTCTTTCAAAGTGCTGAAAGCAATATCACACTCCGGAGACCAAACGTACTTGACGTGCTTCTGAAGAAGATTTGAGAGAGGCTTCGCGATCTTAGAAAAGTTTGCAATGAATCTTCGGCAATAGCTTGCGAGACCGAGAAAACTGCGGAGTTGCTTCACGTTCTGAGGAGGTTCCCAATTCACAATTGCAGACACCTTCTCGGGATTCACGGAAATGCCCTTGGAAGAGATGATATGACCAAGATAAAGAACCTCATCGAGCCAAAATTCACACTTGGAGAACTTGGCATAGAACTGATGTTCCCTGAGCTTATCGAGAACCAAACGCAAGTGCTTGGCATGATCTTCCTTGTTCTTCGAGAAAACCAGAATGTCGTCAAGATAGACCAAAACAAAGTCATTGGTGTAGGCGTTCAAGATGAAGTTCATCATGCGAGAGAACGTCGGAGGAGCGTTGGCGAGGCCAAAAGACATGACAGTGTATTCATATGAACCAAAGCTTGTTCTGAATGCTGTCTTGGGAATATCTTCTTCACGAATGCGAATCTGGTGATAACCCATACGGAGATCAAGCTTGGAGAATACTTGAGCACCTTTGAGTTGTTCGAACAGCTCATTGATGTTGGGAAGTGGGTATTTGTTCTTGATGGTCTTCTTGTTCACTGGACGGTAATCAACACAAAGTCGGTCCGTTCGATCCTTCTTCTTCACAAAAAGAACACCACAACCCCACGGAGAAGAACTAGGCCGGATGAGACCCATTCTTTCTTGCTCATCGAGTTGCTTCTTCAGCTCCTTCAACTCTTGAGGTCCGAGCTTGTAAGGACGTTTGCACACAGGTTCCGTGCCAGGCTCAAGTTCAATAACGAATTCAACTGGCCGGTGCGGAGGCATTCCTGGGAGCTCTTCTGGAAAGACGTCTTGATATTCGCAAACGACTGGAATTTGAGAGATGGCATCCAATTCACCCTTCTCATTGAGAGGAAACAGACGAATGGTATTATCCCGAGCGGCAAAGACAATTACATCCTCAGACGAATGAGTCAATTGAATCTGCCTGGCTACACAATCAAGCTGAGCCTTGTGCTTAGAAAGCCAATCCATCCCGAGAATAAGATCAATATCTGAGTTACCAAGGATCATTGGGGAAGCCAGAAACTTGAAATCACCCATCGAGATAGAAATATCCGGAACTTCGTAGTTAGCAAGCAAGCATCTACCTGGAGAGATGACTGCTAATGGCTTATGCATGACTTGAGAAAACCACCCATGCTTAGATGCAAAAGGTCTGGAAATGTAGCAATGCGATGCACCCGTGTCAAAAAGAACTTTTGCAGGAATATCATTAACAGGAAGGTTACCCATGATCACATCTGACAAGTCCTCTGCCTAGGCTGCATTCACCATATTGACCTTGGCGAACTTGGGGTTATGCTTGACCATAGATGTACTTGCCGATCTGACAGGAGGAGGAGGAAGACGCCTCTGGTTGAGACACTTGTTGGCATAGTGACCCTTCTGTTGGCACTTGTTGCACGTGACCTCAGAAAGCGGACGATGATACGGAGCACTCGATCTTGGAGCTTGAGACGAAGTCTTGTTCTGAAGGCCGGGGTGGGGGGGGGGGGAAGAACCACTACCACCTTTGCTCTTCTGCTGAAACGGCTGACGGAACGGAGGAGGAGGAAGCCAAAACTTCTGCTGCTTGGCCACTTGAGTAGAGGAAGAAGGAGTAACATCTCTGACTCGCTTCCTGGAAGCATCACACCTCAACTGAGCAGCCTCTTGCTTCAGTGCCATGTTGTAGAACTCATCGTACCTCAAGGGTTCAAAGAGGACAAGAGCGAGCTGAATATCTTCTCTGAGACCACCCCTGAACTGGTATATCATGCTCTTCTCATCAGGAACATCCTGCTTGGCAAAGCGGGCAAGCTTCTAGAACAATTTGTTGTAGTCATAGACAGACAAAGAGCCTTGCTTCAGATTGCGGAATTCCTCACGCTTGCTTTCAACCACGCTCTGCGGAATATGATGAGCTCGGAAATCTCGACGGAAATCATCCCAAGTGATAACACGTCCACCTCTGGAGTCCTTGTACTGCTGGAACCATTCTGCAGCTTGATCTTTGAGTTGGAAGGAAGCGAACTTGACAAAGTCCTTAGGCCTGACGTTACTGCACTCGAAATGCTTACACAGGTCCACAAGCCAATCGTTAGCATCGGTTGCCTCAACACAATTGCTGAAAGTATTTGGCCCGTTAGCAAGGAACTAGTTGAGTGTAGCAAAGTGACTCTGATTGCTGCCTTGATTCCCTTGACTGCCTTGATTGCACTCTTGAAGAATTTGCATGATCAGCTGAGTGTTTGCATTGGTTGCGGCCATCACAGCTTGCCATGCCTCTGGAGGAGGTGGAGGCGGTGGCGGATCTTGATTCTGATTCTGACTGGTGCTCTTAGCGGGAGCCATCCTGAAGAGGTTGACCACCATTAGCACATCGACAGATAAATATTGAAGCTGAATCCAGCAGAATGAAAATTGTAACATATAGTCTTCACATCCGAACAAAATGAACGAATGCATTCCTCTTCAAATGGTCACATATCCATAAATTGAGAAGCCACGTAGAATTAAGGTAGAGAAATAAATCAACAAGGTACGGATCAAGAACGAATAATCGGTAAGAAATCCCAATCTCAAACCAATATCCGTGGAAGAAGAACTAGAGCTACTAGAATTCCCACCTATGAAACTCCCGAACCTTTCCGGTTATGCAATCAGGTGTTGGGGATACAGGGGAAGCATAATATCTCACCCAAACTAGCAAATCCTACATTTAGTTGTATCCATCCTTCAACACATAACCAAGAAACCTTCGGAAACCATCTACCTCAACCTTCGAAAAGCATCCGTTATACAAGTTATGGCGATACTCCCGAACTCCCACCCCAGTACTAGGTGGCGTAGAGGTTATCTCACCAACGAACTACATAAAAGAGATTTTCGATGTCGACGAACATATCTCAAGTATTCCAGAATTGCAACGATAAAATTATGATGACAACACCTCGGAGCTCAACTCCCCGGGACACTTCCACTAAACCCCTGACAGGAGGCACCAAGACAATGTTCTCATCATAAGCCATCGGAACGATTCCAAGATACTCGCGTGATCCTAAAAAAATTTTTAGTGAAATTTGAGAAGAGAAGAGTCAAAACTCTACATCAGGATGCCTTACCAGAGAGATGAGGAGACTGGGAAGTAAAAAGAATTCCTAATCTCTCTGATATATAATTCCTAAAAGACTCAAAACATTTTTCTAGACACAACTCGGCTGCTAAAAACAATCAAGCAATGGGGCTCCTAAGGTCGGGGAAGGCTCTGATTACCAACTTGTAACGCCCTCGATGCGGCTATAGCTCCCACGTGTCGAGGCACGACTTAGAGACATAACCGCATTGAAAGCAATGTCGCAAGTCAGGCAATCATTACAACATCCCATGTAATATATAATAAAAGGGGAAGAACATAGTTGGCTTACACTCGCCATGTCACATCAAAGTACATAAATAACATCCATCATACAAACACTCATGGCCTGACTACGGCGCCAAAATAGAAGAAAAAAACCCAACATGCGACACAGTCCCAATCACCCCCAACTGGGCACCACTACTGATCATCGGGAAAGGAAACGTAGTATCGCTGAGAGTCTTCGTCGAACTCCCACTTGAGCTCGTACTCGTCACCTGGAGCGGAATCACCTGGACCTGCATCTGGAGTTATAGTATCTGTGAGCCACAGGGACTCAGCAATCTCGCACCCTCGCGATCAAGACTATTTAAGCTTATAGGAAGGGGTGAGGAAAAAATATGTGGAGCTGCAGCAAGCGACTAGCATATATGGTGGCTAACTTATTCACAAAAGAGAGCGAGAAGAGGAGGCAAAGCGCGAGCGAGAATCTAGAAGAACAACCTGCGCAAGCATTACTCCAACATCGTGTCCACTTCCCGGACCCCGCCGAGAAGAGGCCATCACGGCAACACACTCAGTTGATTCATTTTAATTAATTAAGGTTCAAGTTATCTACAACCGGACATTAACAAATTCCCATCTGCCCATAACCGCGGGCACGGCTTTCGAAAGTTCAATCCCTGCAAGGGAGTCCCAACTTAGCCCATGACAAGCTCTCACGGTCAACGAAGGAATAGACCTCCTCCCAAGACATTCCGATCGGACTCGGTATCTCGGTAACTCAAGACACTTCGACAGGTTAAAACAAGACCAGCAACACCGCCCGAATGTGCCGACAAATCCCGATAGGAGCTGCACATATCTCTTTCTCAGGGCACACTCAGATTGTCTAAACTTCCGGTAGGCCAGCCCAGAGTTGCCCCTGGTAGCCACCGGCGGCTGACGGTTTGGACCAACACTCAGAGGAGCACTGGCCCGGGGGGGTTAAAACAAGATGACCCTTGAGTCTGCAGAACCCAAGGGAAAGAAAAGGGCTAGGTGGCAAATGGTAAAACCAAGGTTGGGCATTGCTGGACAAGCTTTAATCAAGGCGAAATATCAAGGGGTTCCCATTATAACCCAACCGCGTAAGGAACGCAAAATCCGGGAACATAACACCGATATGATGGAAAACTAGGGCGGCAAGAGTGGAACAAAACACTAGGCGAGAGGTCGAGCCTTCCACCCTTTGACAAGTATATAGATGCATTAAGATAACATAGCAATATAATAATATCCCAACAAGTAAATAAATGTTCCAACAAGGAACGGCCTCCAATCTTCACCTGCAACTAGCAACGCTATAAGAGGGGCTGAGCAAAGCGGTTACATAGCCAATCAACGGTTTGCTAGGACATGGTGGATTAGAGTTTCAACATGGCAATTGGGAGGCTGACAAGCAAATGGTAGGCATCGTAGCATTGGCAAAGCAAAAGAGCGAGCAAACTAGCATAGCAAAGATAGTAGTGATTTCGAGGGTATGATCATCTTGCCTGCACAGTTGTCAGAGTTGACTGGATCCTCACAAGCAAACTCAACGGGCTCCTCGGTAGTGAACTCGTCTCCTGGCTCTACCCAAAAAAGACAAACAAGCAACAAGGATACAATCAACCACGTGCAAGACCAAGCAATATGATGAAATGATGATATGCTATGCGGGATGCGATACGGGATGCAAAATGCAAGATATGACAGGAAATGCATGAACCTGGCCTCAACTTGGAATTCTCAGGGTGCCACTGGAAAGATGAGATGAAATCGCTTGAAAACGATATAAGATCACCGGAATCGGAGTTATGGTTTGGAAATGGCAAGCGTTTTAAGAATGACACCGGTCTGCGATTTACAGCAAGTAGGCATCTAAATGCAATGCAACGAACATGCTACAGCCACCACACATGACAACAAAATACATGGCAGGGATGCACACAAGATGCTTAAAAAAAGACTAGCACTGAGCCACGGCCAATTCGTCCAATATGAGGTTCAAACAAGCATGGCAAAAACGCAAATGCAAAACAGATTCCAGACTTAGTGAAACTAACACTTGTCTGAAATTTCAGATCACGAAGCCCTCTTCGGAGCAGCAAAACAACATGACACATGACCTGATTAAGACAAGTAAGAACATGGCATGGAGCTACTCGACAAGCTTAACAAAAGACCCAAAGTGACCTGGGGCCAAAAGGGTTCACAAAATATACTAATGGGCACACGAACATAGCAAAAGCACAATCAGTTTTCAGACTTAGTGAAAACTGAGACATGCTGAAATATAACTCACGAAGGCATGTAAACGAGCTCGATGCGCTCACTACGGTGCAAGTCACGGCAAGGCAAGAATACATACATTAAGAAGGCATAAAATTCTAGCTATACATGGCAAGAACAATGGCATAGCAAGCACGAATCAACTACAATAGCATCGGCAAAATCGCAAACAAGTTGACGATCTGCCTAGATTCACAACGAAGCAAAAGTAGAGCTCGATTGACTCAAGCTAGGGTGCTCCATAATTGAAAACAAAGACATGGATGGATAGAGAATAACATGATTAACAAAACTCCTTTACTGATCATCCTCAAAAGAGGCACGGATCACTAGGAAACAAGCTGAACATATGGCATCATGAACTAAAATATCCAAGACTTAGTGAAAACAACTAAGTCTCTGAAAACAGATTTACCGGGTGCCTTACTTTGCAAGCTTGCACAAGTCACCACACACATCCTAAAGCTGCATGGGTTGCACCTCTAGAAAGAAGACAAAATCCTTAACAAAACATATGAAGGACTCACAGGCATAGCATGCACACAATAATCATGGCAACAATGACAAAAGTCTAAGATGAACTAGCAGATCTGACAATTAACTCACGAAGCCTCCTTCTACCAGCATTTTGGGAATCAAGATGAGCTCAAATGAAAATGATGCAATGGAATGAAATGATGTACTCGTCGAGACAAACATTTTGATATATTGTATGCCCAAATCGGAGCTACGGATGCGGAGATACGGCCGGTCAAAGTAGGCATAAAAATACTGGGAGGAGAGGGAAAAGTCAACCCTAGGTATTTTAGATCTCAGATCTGCACTGTAGCACGCACGGTTCCCGAGGTCTCCGGCGAGGCCGCTCGTCGGCGGGGAGGAGAAGGGGGCCGGGGCCGGCCGGAGGAAGGCGTGGGGAGGCGGCTCCGGCGAGCTCCCGTGGCGGCGGCAAGGCTTGGCGGCGGCGGCGGCGGTCGGCGAAGCGGGCGGCTCGCGGGCGGCGGGCGGCGCGGCCGGCGGAGCGGGCGGCGGGCGGCGCGGAGGAGATGGCGGCAGGGTGCGGGCGAGGTCGGCCCGGGCGGGAGCGGCGGAGGGCCTGCCCTGGGCCTTCGGGCCCGGCGGCGGTGGAAGGCGGCGGCTCCACTTGGCGCGACCCGGTTGGACGAAGGCGGCGGCGGACACTGTCCGGCCGGGGGCGGACGTGTCCGTCGGTGGCGGGGATCTGTTTTTTTTTAGGGTTGAACGGGGAGAGATCCGAGATCCGAAAACGGGGGGGGCTATTTATAGGCATAAGTGGAGCTAGGAGAGTCCAAATGAGGTGCGGTTTTCGGCCACGCGATCGTGATCGAACGCTCTATATGATGGAGCTGAGTTTGGTGGGTTTTGGGCCAAATTGAAGGGGTGTTGGGCTGCAACACACACGAGGCCTTTTCGGTCCCTCGGTTAACCGTTGGAGTATCAAACGAAGTCCAATTGATACAAAACTTGACAGGCGGTCTACCGGTAGTAAACCAAGGCCGCATGACAAGTCTCGGTCCAATCCGGAAATGTTTAATCCCCACACACGAAAGAAATCTAGAAATGGCCACCGGAGGAGAACGAAGCGCCGGAATGCAAAACGGACAATGGGGAAAATGCTCGAATGCATGAGATGAACACGTATGCAAATGCAATGCACATGATGACATGATATGAGATGCATGAAAACGAAAACAACACACGGAGACAAAGACCCGAACCCGAGAAAATAAATATAACTTAACGCCGGAAACGGCAAGAGTTGGAGTACAAATAGGGAAGGTTACATCCGGGGTGTTACACTGCCCTCCCACCCCCCACATATATATAGGGGCAAGGGAGAGGGGGGGCGGCCCCTCAGATCCAATCTGAGGAGGGGGCGGCGGCCAGGGGGGTTGCCTTGCCCCCCAAGGCAAGGGGGGCGCCCCCCCCTTTAGGGTTTCCCCAAACCCTAGGTGCATGGGCCCTAGGGGGAGGCACCCAGCCCACTAAGGGGCTAGTCCCTCTCCACACACAGCCCATAGGGCCCTCCGGGGCAGGTGGATCCTCCCGGTGGACCCCCGGAACCCCTCCAGTGGTCCCGGTACAATACCGGTAACCCCCGAATTATTCCGGTGACCGTATGATGACTTCCCATATATAAATCTTTACCTCCGGACCATTCCGGAACTCCTCGTGACGTCCGGGATCTCATCTGGGACTCCGAACAACATTCGGTGACCACGTACATACTTTCCCTATAACCCTAGCGTCATCGAACCTTAAGTGTGTAGACCCTACGGGTTCGGGAGTCATGCAGACATGGCCGAGACAACTCTCCGGTCAATAACCAACAGCGGGATCTGGATACCCATGTTGGCTCCCACATGCTCCACGATGATCTCATCGGATGAACCACGATGTCAAGGATTCAATCAATCCCGTATAAAATTCCCTTTGTCCATCGGTACGATACTTGCCCGGGATTCGATCGTCGGTATCCCGATACCTTGTTCAATCTCATTACCGGCAAGTCTCTTTACTCGTTCCATAACACATCATCCCGTGATCAACTCCTTGATCAAATTGTGCACATTATGATGATGTCCTACCGAGTGGGCCCAGAGATACCTCTCCGTTTACACGGAGTGACAAATCCCAGTCTCGATTCGTGCCAACCCAACAGACACTTTCGGAGATACCTGTAGTGAACCTTTATAGCCACCCAGTTATGTTGTGACGTTTGGTACACCCAAAGCATTTCTACGGTATCCGGGAGTTGCACAATCTCATGGTCTAAGGAAATGATACTTGACATTAGAAAAGCTTTAGCATACGAACTACACGATCTTGTGCTAGGCTTAGGATTGGGTCTTGTCCATCACATCATTCTCCTAATGATGTGATCCCGTTATCAACGACATCCAATGTCCATGGTCAGGAAACTGTAACCATCTATTGATCAACGAGCTAGTCGACTAGAGGCTTACTAGGGACATGGTGTTGTCTATGTATCCACACATGTATCTGAGTTTCCTATCAATACAATTATAGCATGGATAATAAACGATTATCATGAACAATGAAATATAATAATAATAACTAATTTATTATTGCCTCTAGGGCATATTTCCAACAGTCTCCCACTTGCACTAGAGTCAATAATCTAGTTCACATCGCCATGTGATTAAACACTCACAGGTCACATCGCCATGTGACCAACATCCAAATAGTCTACTAGACTCGATGAACTAGTTCACATCACTATGTGATAAACACTCAAAGAGTTCTGGGTTTGATCATGTTATGCTTGTGAGAGAGGTTGTAGTCAACGGGTCTTGCCATATTCACATCCCTATGTATTTGGCAAAACTTTATGTCATATCGTAGATGCTGCTACCACGTTCCACTTGGAGCTATTCCAAATTGTTGCTCCATTATACGTATCTGGTATCTCTACTCAGAGCTATCCGGATAAGTGTTAAGCTTGCATCGACGTAACTCTTTACGTCGAACTCTTTATCACCTCCATAACCGAGAAACATTTCCTTATTCTTCTAAGGACAATTTTGACCGCTATCTGAAGATCCAGTCCTAGATCACCTTTGTACCCTGTTGTCAGACATGTGGCAAGGCACACATCAGGTGTGGTACTCAGCATGGCATACCGTATAGAGCCTATGACAAGAGCATAGGGGACGACCTTCGTCCTTCCTCTTTCTTCTGTCGTGGTCAATCTTTGAGTCTTACTCAACTTCACACCTTACAACTCAGGTAAGGACCCCTTCTTTGACTGATCTATTTTGAACTCCTTCAAAAACATGTCAAGGTGTGCGTTCTTTGAAAGTATCATCAGGCGTCTTGATCTATCTCTATAGATCTTGATGCCCAATATGTAAGCAGCTTTATCCAGGTCTTCCTTTGAAAAACACTCTTCAAACAACCGTTTATGCTTTCCAGAAATTCTACATTATTTCGGATCTACAATATGTCATCCACATATACTTATCAGAAATGTTGTAGTGCTCCCACTCACTTTCTTGTAAATGCAAGTTTATAGCAAACATTGTATAAACCTAAAAGCTTTGATCACTCTATCAAAGCATGTATTCTGACTTCGAGATGCTTGCTCTAGTCCATAGAAGGATTGCTGGAGATAGCATACCTTTTAGCATCCTTAGGATTGACAAAACCTTTTATTGTATCACATACAACTTTTTCTTACGAAAACTGGTAAGAAAACTTGTTTTGTCATCCATCTATCAGATTTCATAATTGAAAAATACAGCTAATGCTAACATGATTCCGACGGACTTAAGCATCGCTACGGGTGAGAAATTCTCATCATAGTCAACTCCTTGAACTTGTGAAAAGACTCTTTCCCACAAGTCGAGCTTCATAAACGGTAACATTACCGCCCACGTCCGTCTTCTTCTTAAAGATCCATTTATCTCAATGGCTTGCCGATCATCGGGCAAGTCCACCAAAGTCCATACTTTGTTCTAATACATGGATCCTATCTTGGATTTCATGGCTTCTAACCATTTGTCGGAATACGGGCCCACCATCGCTTCTCCATAGCTTGTAGGTTCATTGTTGTCCAACAACATGATATCTGAGACAGGATTACTGTACCACTCAGGAGTAGTACATATCCTTGTCGACCTATGAGGTTCGATAGCAACTTGATCCGAAGCTTCATGATCACTATCATAAACTTCCTCTTCAACAGACGTAGGCGCCACAGAATACATCTTTCTGTGTTGCATCACTCTCTGGTTGAAGTAAAGGTTCGACAACCTCATCAAGTTCTATCTTCCTCCCACTCAATTCTTTCGAGAGAAACTCCTTCTCAAGAAAGGACCCGTTCTTAGGGACAAACAATTTGCCCTCAGATCTGAGATAGAAGGTATACCCCCTGTTCAAGAATCCATCCGATTAACCAGTTAACTTGCCGATTAATCCCTACTCATAGGGTCCCCGAGTAGCCGATTACCCAATAAATCGTCCGATTAATTGATTAAATGGCCGATTAACTTGCCGATTAGCCTATTAATCCCCTACTCACCAGCCGACCGAGCAGCTACCAGTTAACGATTTCCTCAACAATGGGTATACCCAACTGTCACCTTTGGGTATCCTATGAAGATGTGTTTGTCCGCTTTGGGTTCGAGCTTCTCCGGTTCAAGCCTTAAGCATTGCAGCCCCAAACATTAAGAAACGACAACTTTGGTTTCTTGCCAAACCAATGTTCATACGACATCGTCTCAACGGACTTATATGGTGTCCTATCTAAAGTGAATGCAGCTGTCTCTAATGCATAACCTCAAAATAATAGCGGTAGATCGGTAAGAGACATCATAGATCGCACCATATCTCATAAGGTTCGATTACGACATCCAGACACACCATTACCTTGTGGTGTTCCAGGTGGCTTCAACTGTGAAAAAATTCCACAATGTCTTAAGTGTTTACCAAACTCATAACTCAGAAATTCTCATTGATCAGATCGTAGGAATTTGATCTTCTTGTTATGATGATTTTTAACTTCACTCTGAAATCGCTTGAACTTTTCAAACGTTTCAGACTTGTGCTTCATTAAGTAAATATACCTATATCTACTCAAATCGTCAGTGAAGATGAGAAAATAGCGATATCCACCTCACGCTTCAATTCTCATTGGATCACACGCATCAGCATGTATGATTTCCAACAAGTCACTTGCCCGTTTCATTGTACCTGAAAACGGGGTCTTAGTCATCCTGCCCATGAGGCATGGCTCGCATGTGTCAAGCGATTCAAAATCAAGTGACTCCAAACATCCATCGATATGGAGTTTCTTCATGCATCTTACGCCAATATGACCTGAGCGGCAGTGCCACAAGAAAGTGGTACTATCATTATTAACTCTACATCTTTTGGCGTGAACATGTGTATTATCATGACCGAGATTCAATGAACCATTCACATAGGGTGCATGACCATGAAATGTATTATTCATGTAAACAGAATAACCATTATTCTCTAACTTAAATGAATAACCGTATTGCAATGAACATGATCTAATCATATTCATGCTCAACGTAGACACCTGATAACATTTATCTAGGTTCAATACTAATCCCGAAGGTAGATGGAGCGTGCGATGGTGACCTCATCAACTTTGGAAACACTTCCAACACATATCGTCACCTCGCCCTTAGCCAGTCTCCGTTTCGTCCGTAGCTTTTGCTTCAAGTCACCAATAATAGCAACTGAATCAGTATCCAATACCCAGGTGCTACCAGGAGTACTAGTGAGGTACACATTAATAACATGTATATACTTTGTTGAAGTTGCCAGCCTTCTTATCTACCATGCATTTGGGGTAATTCCACTACCAGTGACCGTTCCCTTTACAATAGAAGCACTTAGTCTCGGGTTTAGGTTTAACCTTGGGTTCCTTCACTGGAGTGGCAACTGGTTTGCCATCCATGAAGTTTCCCTTCTAGCCCTTGCTCTTCTTGAAACCAGTGGTCTTGTTAAACCATCAACACTTGATGCTCCTTCTTGATTTCTACCTTTTGCGGTCTTAAGCACCGCGAATAGCTCCGGGATCAACTCCATCCCTTGCATGTCATAGTTCATCACGAAGATCTAGTAGCTTAGTGATAGTGGCTAGAGAACTCTATCAATCACTATCTTATCTGGAAGTTTAACTCCCACTTGATTTAAGTGATTGTAGCACCCAGACATTCTGAGCACATGCTCACTAGCTGAGCTATTCTCCTCCATCTTGTTGGCAAAAGAACTTGTCAGAGGTCTCACACCTCTCAACACGGGCATGAGCCTGAAATCCCAATTTCAGCTCTTGGAACATCTCATATGTTTTATGGCGTTCAAAACGTCATTGGAATCCCGATTCTAAGCCGTAAAGTATGGTGCACTAAACTATCAAGTAGTCATCAGGATGTGTCTGTCAGGTGTTCACAACATCCACAGACGATGTTGTAGGGGTTTACACATCGAGCGGTGCATCAAAGATGTAAGCCTTCTGTGTAGCAGTGAGGACACTCCTCGGACTACGGACCTAGTCCACATCATTGCTTACAATATCTTTCAACTTAATCTTTCTCTAGGAATGTATTGAAATAGGGAGCTACAACGTGAGCTATTTATCTACAACATATTTGCAAAGACAATTTAGACTATGTTCATGATAATTGAGTTCATCTAATCAAATTATTTAATGAACTCCCACTCAGATAGACATCCCTCTAGTCATCTAAGTGAAACATGATCTGAATCGACTAGGCCGTGTCAGATCATCACGTGAGACGGACTAGTCATCAACGGTGAACATCTCATGTTGATCGTATCTTCTATACGACTCATGTTCGACCTTTCGGTCTTCCGTGTTCCGAGGCCATGTCTGTACATGCTAGGCTCGTCAAGTCAACCTAAGTGTTTCGCATGTGTCCCAACGCCATGTCTGTACATGCTAGGCTCGTCAACACCCGTTGTATTCGAACGTTAGAATCTATCACACCCGATCATCACGTGGTGCTTCGAAACAACGAACCTTCTCAACGGTGCATAGTTAGGGGGAACACTTTTCTTGAAATTTTAGTGAGGGGTCATCTTATTTAAGCTACCGTCGTTCTAAGCAAATAAGATGTAAAACATGATAAACATCACATGTAATCAAATAATGACATGATATGGCCAATATCATTTTGCTCCTTTTGATCTCCATCTTCGGGGCTCCATGATCATCGTTGTCACCGGCATGACACCATGATCTCCATCATCATGATCTCAATCATTGTGTCTTCTTGAAGTTGTCTCGTCATCTATTACTTCTACTACTATGGCTAATGCTTTAGCAATAAAGTAAAGTAATTACAAGATGTTTAAGTTGACACACAGGTCATAAATAAATTAAGACAACTCCTATGGCTCCTGCCGGTTGTCATACTCATCGACATGCAAGTCGTGATTCCTATTACAAGAACATGATCAATCTCATACATCACATATATCATTCATCACATCCTTTTGGCCATATCACATCACAAGGCATATGCTGCAAAAACAAGTTAAACGTCCTCTAATTGTTGTTGCAAGTTTTTACGTGGTTGCTATAGGTTTCTAGCAAGAACGTTTCTTACCTACGCCAAAACCACAACGTGATATGCCAATTTCTATTTACCCTTCATAAGGACCCTTTTCATCGAATCCGATCCGACTAAAGTGGGAGAGACAGACACCCGCTAGCCACCTTATGCAACTAGTGCATGTCAGTCGGTGGAACCAGTCTCACGTAAGCGTACGTGTAAGGCCGGTCCGGGACGCTTCATCCCACGATGCCGCCGAATCAAGATAAGACTAGTAATGGCAAGTAAATTGACAATATCGACGCCCACAACTGCTTTGTGTTCTACTCGTGCATAGAAACTACGCATAGACCTAGCTCATGATGCCACTGTTGGGGATCGTAGCAGAAATTTAAAATTTTCTACGCATCACCAAGATCAATCTATGGAGTAATCTAGCAACGAGGGGAAGGGGAGTGCATCTACATACCCTTGTAGATCTCTAAGAGGAAGCGTTTCAAGAACGTGGATGAAGGAGTCGTACTCGTAGCGATTCAGATCGCGGTTGATTCCGATCTAAGCGCCGAACCACGGCACCTCCGCGTTCAACACACGTGAAGCCCGGTGACGTCTCCTATGCCTTGATCCAGCAAGGGGAGAAGGAGAGGTTGGGGAAGACTCCATCCAGCAGCAACACGACGGCATGGTGGTGAAGGAGGAGCCTGGCAATCCTGCAGGGCTTCACCAAGCACCGCGGGAGAAGAGGAGGACTTGGGAGAGGGGGAGGGCTGCGCCAGAACTTGGGTGCGGCTGCCCTCCCACCCCCCACATATATATAGGGGCAAGGGAGAGGGGGGCCGGCCCCCTCAGATCCAATCTGAGGAGGGGGCAGCGGCCAGGGGGGTTGCCTTGCCCCCCAAGGCAAGGGGGCGCCCCCCCTTTAGGGTTCCCCCAAACCCTAGGCGCATGGGCCCTAGGGGGGAGGCACCCAGCCCACTAAGGGGCTGGTCCCTCTCCACACACAGCCCATAGGGCCCTCCGGGGCAGGTGGACCCTCCCGGTGGACCCCCGGAACCCCTCCAGTGGTCCCGGTACAATACCGGTAACCCCTGAATTATTCTGGTGACCGTATGATGACTTCCCATATATAAATCTTTACCTCCGGACCATTCCGGAACTCCTCGTGATGTCCGGGATCTCATCCGGGACTCCGAACAACATTCGGTGACCACGTACATACTTTCCCTATAACCCTAGCATCATCGAACCTTAAGTGTGTAGACCCTATGGGTTCGGGAGTCATGCAGACATGGCCGAGACAACTCTCCGGTCAATAACCAACAGCGGGATCTGGATACCCATGTTGGCTCCCACATGCTCTGTCGGATTTCGGGTTCCAGCAGACCCTTGAGGTTCGAACACTGGGGTGCGCGCGGAGATTTCGCCTTCTACCTACCTACACCCCTCCGCCTCGCTAAGATCTAAGCTATGGAAAGAACAGCACAAGAGACACAGGGTTTATAATGGTTCGGGCCACCGTTGTGGTGTAATACCCTACTCCAGTGTGTGGTGTGGTGGATTGCCTCTTGGGCTGATGATGATGCGCAATACAAGGAAGAACAGCCTCGCGAGGGTCTGTTCTTGGCTGAGGGGATGAACTGCTAGGAGGAGTTCAGTCACCCTTCTCTCTCTCTCTCTTCTCGATTCTCTCTCTCTGATTTCCCTCTCTCCGATTCCGATATCGATTTCTTGTCTCGATCCGATTCCGATCTCCATCCCTCTACCCTATGGGCGGCTAGTCCTATTTATAGGCACAAAGGCCCTGGGCCTCTTCCCAAATATTGAGCGGGAAGGGCGCCAACAATTGGCCATTTTGAAGGGGAACATCTGGTACACTTATCCTGACTAAAGTTGGTCCTCGCCTGCCAAAGGCTCTGGTGGTGACGCTGGCTTGGGCTCCACAATGACTTCCTCCCTGCCGTTGGACTGGTCTTGGTCTCGTTGCACCGAAACGGGTGCCTTTGCTTGATGCTCTCGCCTGCGCTTGCTCCCTTTGCACCAAAGAGGAAAGGAGGACACTGCGCGGCTGGCGCCCGCCTGGCGCCTTGGTCGTCATGGCTTGCGTCACGGGCACCTCGTGAGGTACCCCGCCTTGATCTCTCCGCCTCCTCGCGAGCCAGCCTGATGAGGCCGTGCCTGAGGAAGCTCCGTGTCGTCCGCCCCGCGAGGCTTGGCCCCTCGCGAGGGTCTTGGGTCTGTGTTGATGAAGATGGGCCGTGCTGGGCCCCCCCTTTGAGCCATGCCGCAGGCTGCAGGCAGGCAAGTCTGTGGACCCCCGTTCCCAGAACGCCGATAGTAGCCCCCGGGCCCAAGGCACGCCCGGACTTGGCCGTGCAGGGAGGCGAAAGGGCAAGAGCGAAGCGCCGCGGGCCCTAACAGCCTGCGGCCTTGGGCGCCACATGGCGGTCGATTGGACGTGGGCGTCTCCACTTCCCCACGGCGCCTCGGCAACTGCACTTATTGGACAAGTCCCTGCAGGCAAAGCGGGTCATGATTACCTGCGATCATGGAGGTCGGCGGTTGGCCTTCGCCGGCCATAAGTACGGAATGGCGCGCGCCCTTCCAGTCCATCCCTTCTTGCTTCTCCTTCTTCCCGGTCCTTGCTCCGTCTTGCTGCGATGGCTCCGATCCACCGGTTCTCGACGGCAGAGAAGGGAAAGGCTCCCCGAGAGGAACCAGACCCACTCCCGCCGAAGAAACGGCTCGCCCTCCGTGGCCGAGACGAGGGGGCCCATCAGGTGGTGTCGAGGCCCTGGTGCGAGCGGCCACCGCCGGGGTTCCCGCTTCCCTTGTACGCCCACATCGAGGGCTCTGAAGGAGTCGATGCCGATCGCCACGGGCGGCGCCGCCGTCAGCGCCGACGGGTCACGAAGGTGTGGGTCGTCCCCCCTGGGGTCCACACCGAGGGCTCCTCCTGAGAGTTCGTGCTCCACGCCGCCATGCCTCCTCGGTCTTGGATTTGCCTTCCTCCCTTCTTCGCCTCCATCATCCCGCAGGGAGAAATCCTAGAGCTTTGGCTGCAGCACGCCGGCTGCAGCACCCTCGCGACCGAGGCAGAGGTCGCGGTCGTTGCCCCGGGCGAGGTCTTCATGACCCGAGGCTGGAGTGAAATCGCCCGGGTTTGCAGGACAAGAGGCGCCTTCGCGATCCACTTGGAGTACGACGGTGCTTCGGTGATGTTCTTCAAGGTCTTCGATGCGAACGGGCACCGGCTGGAGTGCTGCCCCGGGAGAGGTGGTCGGGACCCTGCTACGGCAAGGACTGGGCCCGCCGACCGCTCCCTTGGCGGCTCCTCAGGCGGCGGAGGCGGAGGAGGGTCCAGCGACTCCGGCGAGCTCTTCGTGACTCCGGAGACGAGCGATGACAGCTACGAGCCCCGAGCCGGTGCCGCTCCTGGAGCAGGGCGGGCTCGTCAGGCCGTCGCCGACTCTGATTTGGATGGGGTTGGCGCCGGTGCTTGACGGTCCACTGTTGATGATGGCGTCTTTTGCAGGGGCGCGTGTAGTTAGCGTCCTTTTAGGATCTGTTCCCTGCGAGGAATCAAAGACACGTCTCGTGGGGGCTTGTAAGGTGCCTGTGATCCTGTTTTGTTAATATAACCCTTGTCGTAGAATTGTGCGAGTTGCTCATTCCGTCTTAGCTCGGTTCTCCCTTTCGAACCTCACGAGGGCTTGGTGCTCTGCGCCGACAGGTCCCAGTCCCAAGGCGGCTTCAGCCGTCGTTGGTATGCCAGGTCGCGATGCCGTGGTCAAGGCCAGGAGGTGAGCGACCCGGGGTCCGGTAAGAGCCCCTGAGTCGCGATGCTCAGGAGGTCCCCTTTGGCGCTCAAGCAGCCGTCGTTCGGTGAGAAATGAGAGCGGCATCGCTAACACGGGATTGCATTAGGTGCGGGGATGGTGCCACGGTAGCTGGTGCTTGCGGGTGGTGACTTATCTCGAGAATCAGGGACCGCTCTCTGGTGTGTCGCCGGGTCCGTGCATCGGCAGGCGTGAGGTTGCTCGGCGAGGTCCTCGCGTGTCCCTTCCCTCTCGCCTTTGCTCCCCTTTCTGCTCTACATCCTCGGGTCCCGGCTCTCGAGCGAGTCTCAGCCGTCGCTGGTATGCCAGGTCGCGATGCCGTGGACAAGGCCAGAGGGTGAGGGCTAGAGAGCCAGTAGGAGCCCTGAGTCACGATGCTCAGGCACCCCCCCCCCTTTAACGTGCAAGAGGTTCGTGCAGATGAGAGTGAAGGAGACACCGCAAGGGCCTCGCCTGATGCAACTCCTTTAGGAGATCCTGTAGACCCATCATAGAAAGAACGAGGGGTTGCCATGACAATTGACAGTCAGCCGTTGGTTGCTTCCGAGGGGCGATGAGGCACTGAAGGTTTGACGAGGTGGCGCCATGAGGTGGCGCCGCGAAGGAGTGGATTCATTCAAATAGATGCTGGGAAGGCGGACATCACTGGGTCAGACCCGAGCGACTTGGGGATGATGCAGCCCATGGGGCGCCCCCAACAAAGTAAGCTAACAACATGAAACGAAAGGGATACATGCCGCAGGGACGGACCCACGCGGCCTGGGAATAATGCAGCCCTGGGGGGGCGCTCCCAGCTAGAAATGAAACTTGAAAGATGTCACCTGATGATGTTGAGGACGAAGGAGTGTTGGTGTAGCAGACTCGGTGGGCTGCGGAAACCGATCCTCACGAGCCCCCAGGCCCAGGGGCCTCGGGAGGCTCCGGAGGCGCTGGTGGCTCCTCGCGGACCATCTCCATCTCCGCCAGGGCTGCGGAATGCCTGGCCTCTTGAGCCTCCATGATGCCCCTCATGAGGCGCTGGTACGTGGCAGCCGCGTTCGGCAAGCCATAAGGCATGCGAACATAGCTGTGGGGTGGACCTTCGCAGCACCCCACTCGCGAGGGCCAGAGGCGCTCCAGGGAGGCGACTCGATTGAGCCCTGGTATGTCGATGCAGACGCGCAGCCCACCATCCTCGCCTGGATGGGGAGCCACAACTGGTAGGCGGCGGCCGCCTTTCATGACTCTTGACTCCTGTAGCTCCTGAATGGCCATGATGACGAACTCCTGAGGGTCTGGCCCTCCTTGCCTTACTCCTTCTTGAGGGAAACGTGCTTCGAAACACGCCTTCATGTGGTGCCCAAGCGCCTCCCTCGTGACCTTAGCCAGGTCGGTGGCCCTCCAGGGGAGAGCCCCTGAGCCCTGCCTGAGGAGGGCGCCGGGCGCGCTTTCCTATGCGATGGAAGGAGGTTTCCCCTGGGAAGGCGCAGGCCCTGAGGGGCCTGCCTCCTGCGGGGCCGGGCCGGATGATGTCTTCTTCTTCTTGGGGGCGGTCTCGGGAAGCCTCCTGCTTCCGCGATCCGGGTCTTCCAGTGATGCGGCCTGAAAGGCTCGTTCCAGGGAACACACCGCGTCCTTCTCTTCACAGGGCATCGTGATGACTCCGCCACTTCCTGGCATCTTGAGGACGTTGTAGCCGTGGTGAGTTACGGCCATGAACTTGGCCAGCGCTGGGTACCCAAGGATGGCATTGTACGGCAGGCGAATGTGAGCGACGTCGAAGTCGATGAGCTCGGTGCGGTAGTTGTCACGTGCCCCGAAGGTGACAGGGAGGCAGACCTGCCCAATCGGGACCGTGGAGCCGTCGGTGACTCCGGAGAAAGGCTTGGTTGGCTGAAACTGGTTGTAGGGCACTTGGAGATTGTTAAATGTTTCCACGGACAGGACGTTGAGCCCTGCCCCGCCATTGATGAGGGTCCTGGTGACCACCACGTTGCTGATGATTGGGGAACAAAGCATCGGGAGGACTCCGGCTGTGGCCGCACACTTGAGCTGATCTGCTGAGCTAAACGTGATGGCGCACGCCGACCACCTGAGAGGGCGCGTGGCTTCGAGCTTGGGGAGGACTGCATTCACTTCACGGGCGAACTGCTTGAAGATGCGTTGAGAGGCTAGGGCTTGAGCCCCGCCCAGGATGCAGGCGATCGCGCGCGGCTCCTGGAAGCCCCCAGCCCCCTCGTCCTGATGGCGGTCCTCGTTTCTCCTTGGCTGCGGCGGCAGCGGAGGGAGGCCTGCGTTGCCTTCCGGGCGATCCTCACGAGGCTGATTCCTCCAGTCTCCCTCACGAGGCGGGTCTTGCCAGCGATCCTCGCGAGGTTGATCGCGCCACCCTTGGCGCGGGCAGCAGTCTTCCCAGCGTCCTGCGTTCCTTCCTCCTGCTCGACCGTAGCCCCAGTCACCGCGGTCGGGGCGATGGCCGATCCTTCCTTCTCGCACGGCTCGGAGCTCTTGACATTCGTTGGTGTTGTGGGTGTGGAGGTCGTGGTACACACAGTACCGACTGCCCTTGAAAGATTCGGGCTGATCTCTGCCCCGCTTGGTGTCTGGTTCTGCCGCGAGCACGGCAGCCCCCTTGCGCTTCACATCCTTGGCCTTGGGCTTCTTCTCTTCTGGGTCTACGGCAAGCAGCTCGAGGAGGGAGAGACGCCCTTCCTCAGCCCTGGCGCACTTGGTTGCCAAGTTGAACAACTCCAAGGAAGTGCATAGGTCTTCATGCATCGCCAGCTCCTCCTTCATCTTGATATCGCGCACGCCGTCGGAGAAGGCTGAGATGATGGCCTCCTCGGTCACCTTGGGAATCTTGAGGCGTGCGTTGTTGAAGCGCTAGATGTACTTCTGCAGGGTCTCTCCGGGTTGTTGCTTGATGCGGCGCATGTCGCTCACGGCGGGTGGCCGGTCGCGAGTACCTTGGAAGTTGGCGATGAAGCGGGTGCGCATCTTGTCCCAGGAGGAGATTGTGCCTGGAGCCAGGTTCAGGAGCCAGGTGCGGGCCCCGTCCTTGAGCGCCATGGGAAACCAGTTCGCCATGACCTTCTTGTCTCCGTTGGCAGCTTCGATGCCCAGCTCATAGAGCTGGAGGAACTCCGCAGGGTCGGCCGTGCCATCGTAACGAGGAGGCAGGTCTGGCTTGAACTTGCCGGGCCACGCGACGCTGCGTAGCTCGGTGGTGAACGCACGGCAGCCTGCTGTGGCCACGGGAGGCCTTGGGTGGCGGAGAGCTTGGTCTTGCATGTCCCCACGCGCTGCATCTGGGAGCAGCGCGGGGTCTTGACGTGCGGGAGCAGGAGCATGGTCACGACATGCTGGAGCAGGGAGCGCCCGGGCAGCTTCTTGCGGGCGAGGAACTTCTTGGCAGCTCTGCTCTTGCCGCGCTGGCACCTGACGGAGCGGGTTCCGCCCAGGGGCCATGCGCCTTGGAGCCATGGCGCCTTCTTGAGGAGGAGGCGGCTGGGGCACCCCCGGAGCTTCGTCGCCCGTGCGGGGCGGGGTGCGGTGCAGCGGAACGGACGGCGCAGGAGAGCCCCCTGCGGCGCGGACGAGCTCGGCGACGCGGTCGAGCCATTCTTCATAGACGTCGTCGACGGGACGGTAGCGCAGGAGCTCGTTTGCCGCGATGAGCGCAGCTCGAGCCTCCATGGGTGCGCGGAGCGCGCGGGACGAAGAACCAGCTAGGGTGAGCAAGGGAGTAGCGGTGCAGCCGTCTTGCCGCACGGACGGATGCTGAGACGACGCTTGCTGCTCGTCCCCCGCCGGGCCGGTGGCGGCGTTGACGGCAGGTGACGGGGAACGGCGAGGACGCCCACCGACAGGAGCCGTCTGGGCGATGCGGGAAGCGAGAGCGGCCCAGCCCTCGGCGCGGGCCCGACGAGCGTCAGACATGGACGCGATGGTCGGAGGAGAACGGGGTGGTGGAAGACGAATTCCGGCGCACCCCTACCTGGCGCGCCAAATGTTGGATTTCGGGTTCCGGCAAACCCTTGAGGTTCGAACACTTTGGTGCGCGTGGAGATTTCGCCTTCTACCTACCTGCACCCCTCCGCCTCGCTAAGATCTAAGCTATGGAAAGAACAGCACAAGAGACACAGGGTTTATACTGGTTCGGGCCACCGCTGTGGTGTAATACCCTACTCCAGTGTGTGGTGTGGTGGATTGCCTCTTGGGCTGATGATGATGAGCAATACAAGGAAGAATAACCTCGCGAGGGTCTGTTCTTGGCTGAAGGGATGAACTGCTAGGAGGAGTTCAGTCACCCTTCTCTCTCTCTCTGCTCGATTCTCTCTCTCTGATTTCCCTCTCTCCGATTCCGATCTCGATTTCTTGTCTCGATCCGATTCCGATCTCCATCCCTCTACCCTGTGGGTGGCTAGTCGTATTTATAGGCAAAGGCCCTGGGCCTCTTCCCAAATATTGAGCGGGAAGGGCGCCAACAATTGGCCATTTTGAAGGGGAACATCTGGTACACTTATCCTGACTAAAGTTGGTCCTCGCCTGCCAAAGGCTCTGGTGGTGACGCTGGCTTGGGCTCCACAATGACTTCCTCCCTGCCGTTGGACTGGTCTTGGTCTCGTTGCACCGAAACGGGTGCCTTTGCTTGATGCTCTCGCCTGCGCTTGCTCCCTTTGCACCAAAGAGGAAAGGAGGACACTGCGCGGGCTGGCGCCCGCCTGGCACCCTTGGTCGTCATGGCTTGCGTCACGGGCACCTCGTGAGGTACCCCGCCTTGATCTCTCCGCCTCCTCGCGAGCCAGCCTGATGAGGCCGTGTCTGAGGAAGCTCCGTGTCGTCCGCCCCGTGAGGCTTGGCCCCTCGCGAGGGTCTTGGGTCTGTGTTGATGAAGATGGGACGTGCTGGGCCCCCCTTTGAGCCACGCCGCAGGCCGCAGGCAGGCAAGTCTGGGGACCCCCATTCCCAGAACGCCAACATGCTCCATGATGATCTCATCGGATGAACCACGATGTCAAGGATTCAATCAATCCCGTATACAATTCCCTTTGTCCATCGGTACGATACTTGCCCGAGATTCGATCGTCGGTATCCCGATACCTTGTTCAACCTCGTTACCCGCAAGTCTCTTTACTCGTTCCATAACACATCATCCCGTGATCAACTCCTTGATCACATTGTGCACATTATGATGATGTCCTACCGAGTGGGCCCAGAGATACCTCTCCGTTTACACGGAGTGACAAATCCCAGTCTCGATTCGTGCCAACCCAACAGACACTTTCGGAGATACCTGTAGTGAACCTTTATAGCCACACAGTTACGTTGTGACGTTTGGTACACCCAAAGCATTCCTACGGTATCTGGGAGTTTCACAATCTCATGGTCTA
This sequence comes from Triticum urartu, assembly GCF_003073215.2. Classification (NCBI taxonomy): domain Eukaryota; kingdom Viridiplantae; phylum Streptophyta; class Magnoliopsida; order Poales; family Poaceae; genus Triticum; species Triticum urartu. The sequence continues at coordinate 65,354,116 of NC_053025.1, read as the reverse complement.
AGGAAATGATACTTGACATTAGAAAAGCTTTAGCATACAAACTACACGATCTTGTGCTAGGCTTAGGATTGGGTCTTGTCCATCACATCATTCTCCTAATGATGTGATCCCGTTATCAACGACATCCAATGTCCATGGTCAGGAAACTGTAACCATCTATTGATCAACGAGCTAGTCAAGTAGAGGCTTACTAGGGACATGGTGTTGTCTATGTATCCACACATGTATCTGAGTTTCCTATCAATACAATTCTAGCATGGATAATAAACGATTATCATGAACAATGAAATATAATAATAATAACTAATTTGTTATTGCCTCTAGGGCATATTTCCAACAGGTATTACCTCCATCGAGAGGGCCCGAACCGGGTAAACATTGTGTCCCCCGCCTCCTGTTACCATCAGCCTTAGATGCACAATTCGGGACCCCCTACCCGAGATCCGCCAGTTTTGACACCGACATTGGTGCTTTCATTGAGAGTTCCATTGTGCCTTCATGTAAAGGCTTGATGGCTCCTTCGCTAATCGGCAAAAATGTGATCCAGGGTGAGGTTTTTCTCCCGGAAAAATCTTCATATTCGGCGGCTTTGTACTGCGGGCCAACTCCCTTGGCCATCTGGAGCAGATCGAGAGCTACGCCCCTGGCCACCAGATCAGGTTTGGAAGCTTGAACTATACTGCCGACATCCACGGAGACTTGATCTTCGACGGATTCAAGCCCATGTTAGGTGCGCCGCACGGTCACGACGAGCATGACTTAGCTCTGCCGTCGGACGGTGTTCGGGAGATCACACTTGTGGCTACTCCGGCCCTCAATCCGGAGCAGATCGTGTCGTCCGAGGACGGGTGGATGGACCCCGCCACGGAGGCCGCACACTCAGTGGCGATAGAGCCGAATACTGACTTCACCTCCTATGAGACATGTGTTACCGGACCCTTGGATTCGTCCCCGGCCACAGGTTCCGAACCGCTTGCGTCCGTTCCTATCGAATCTGATTGGGCACCGATCATGGAGTTTACCTCTGCGGATATATTTCAGCACTCGCCCTTGGGCGGTGTGCTAAATTCATTGAGGTCTCTCTCCTTGTCAAGAGACCCTTGGCCGAACTATGTCCAGCTTGAGTGGGAAGCAGACGACGAAGAAATTCATTCCCCACCCACCACCCACTTAATAGCCACTGTCGACGACTTAACCGACATGCTTGATTTCGGCTCCAAAGACATCGACGGTACGGATGACGATGCAGGAGAAGAACAGGAACCACCGCCCACAGGGCGCTGGACAGCCACCTCATCATATGATATATATATATATATATATGGTGGACACCCCCAAAGAAAGCAATGGCAATAAGGCAACAGAGGGTAATCCCCTCGAGAAGCAATCTAAGCAATGGCATCATCGACACCGCTCTAAGCCCCGCCATAATAAAAACAGCGATACCGGCACAAGAGACAATAACAATGCAGACAGTGCTGAAGACAAAGACAATCCCCTCTAGCCAGGCTTCGAGCGGGAGGATGAGCAAGCCAGCCCTAATGAACAGGGGACATACGGAGAATCAGGGGATGACAATTACATGCCCCTCTCCGAAGACGAGGTGAGCCTTGATGACGAAGAATTCATCGTGCCCGAGGATCCCGTCGAGCAGGAGCGCTTCAAGCGCCGGCTTATAGCCACAGCAAAAAGCGTGAAGAAAAAGCAGCAGCAGCTTCAAGCTGATCAAGATCTGCTAGCGGATAGATGGACCGAGGTCCTGGCAGCCGAGGAATACGAACTCGAGCGCCCAACCAAAAGTTACCCAAAGCGTGGGTTGCTATCCTAACTCGACGAGGAAGCATTAAAGCCTACACTACCAGCGTATGATGCGGCGGACCGGCCACCTCGTGGCCGAGACAAAGCGGCGCATCAGCCCGAAGTCCAGCCCGCACCCTGTCGCCAGTCAAACAAAAACACCAAGGCCCGGGGCTACACGCAGGACCTGCGAGACGTATTGGAAAACAAAGCAGGACATACAAGATCAATCTACGGATCATGGGGGCGCGCCCCAATGCGTGACGACGACCGTCACGCTGGATATACTAAAAGCAAATCCGGCCGGGCCGAATATAGCAGACAAGACTCGTATGAACTGCATTGTGATATAGCCTGCCACAGAGGCGCCGCACACCCCCTATGCTTCACCGATGAAGTAATGGATCACGAATTCCCATAAGGGTTTAAACACGTGAACATTGAATCATATGATGGTACTACAGACCCCGCGGTATGGATAGAGGATTTCTTCCTCCACATTCACATGGCCCGCAGGGATGATCTACACGCCATCAAGTATCTCCCACTAAAACTCAAAGGGCCGGCTCAGCATTGGCTGAATAGCTTGCCGGCAAGCTCCATCGGAAGTTGGGAGAACCTGGCAGACGCATTCCTGGACAACTTCCAGGGCACTTATGTGCGACCACCGGATGCTGATGATTTAAGTCACATAACCCAATAGCCCGGAGAGTCAGCCAGGAATTTCTGGACTCGGTTCCTAACTAAATAGAACCAAATTGTCAACTGTCCGAATGCCGAAGCCCTAGCGGCCTTTAAAACAACATCCGTGACGAGTGGCTTTCCTGACATCTCGTCCAAGAGAAGCCAAAATCTATGGCAGCCCTCACGACACTCATGACCCGCTTTTGCACGGGCGAGGATAGCTGGTTGGCCCGTAGCAACAACATAGCAAGAATTCCTGGCAGATCAGAGGCCAGAGATAGCAACGGCAAACCCCAACGCAACAAACACAAGCATCTCAAAAATGGTGGTAACGCCAAAGATACAACAGTCAATGCCGGATTTAGTGGCTCTAAGTCCGGTCAGCGGAAAAGGTCATTCAAAAATGACAATTCGGGCCCATCCAGTCTGGACCGCATACTCGATCGTCCATGCCAAATTCATGGCACCCCAAGAACACCAGCCAATCACACCAACAGAGAATGCTGGGTCTTCAAACAAGCCGGCAGGTCAGGTGCCAAAAACAAGGAGAAGGGGTCTCAAAGCGATTATGGCAACGAGGAGCCCAGATCACCGAATACAGGAGGGCAAAAGAAATTTCCCTCGCAAATCCAAATGGTGAACGTGGTAAACGCCACCCACACTCCCAACCCGGACCGGATGCGCACCCTTAGGGATGTCGACTTAACAGAACCAGTCGCCCCACAATACAAACTAGGGCCGATCACCTACAACCGCACGGATCGTCTGGTTAATACCAATCAGGGCAACTCAGCCGCACTAGTCCTCGACCCGATAATTGACGGGTTCCACCTCACACGAATCCTTATGGATGGAGGCAGCAGTCTAAACCTGCTTTACCAGGACACAGTGCGCAAGATGGGCATCGATCATTCGATGATCAAGCCCACTAAAGCCACCTTTAAAGGTATTATACCAGGTGTGGAGGCCAGCTGTACAGGCTCCATCGCCCTTGAGGTAGTCTTCGGATCACCGGGCAATTACCGTGCCGAAGAGTTAATCTTCGACAGCGTCCCCTTTCGCGGTGATTATCAGGCACTGCTCGGACGAACCGCGTTCGCTCGATTCAACGCGGTGCCACATTATGCCTACCGTAAGCTCAAGATGCCCGGTCTGCACGGCATCATCATAGTTAATGGCAAGGCCGAACTCCCCCTCGGTACCAAAGAGTATATTGTTGCTTTAACAGCAGAAGCAACGAGTGGCACCTTTTAATCGAACCTCGAGTCGACGGCCAAGCTCCCGAACACCGCCAAAGGACTCCGAACTACTTTGCGGCAGGATAGCCCGGCTTGTCCAGAGCTCAATTAAACACTCCGGTGAAAGCCAGGACAGGCCACATACTGCGGCTCATCCGCTCTATGGCACACAAACAGTTCTTTCATTTTCTTTATAGGTTCATTCTTGCCCAAGCAAGGACCGGCGATACGGAAACAGCTCGAATGCGCAAGGGAACCCTTAGATATTCCCCTCGATGACCATCCGACTGCACTCCGGATCCGCACACAGCTTCTTCCCGCCTGGTCTCAGTATGTTCCGCAGTCACTTTCTCTTTTTATTACTTTACATGTACTCATACGCGTCGACGTATTATTCAAATAAACCATGTGGATTTATATGACGCCTATCTGTCGTTATCTCTTATTGAAATTCTTTTGTCAAATGGCATCTGTACACCGCGATATGCTTTAATATGCCAGGGGCTTCATTTTACCCATAATACGGCAATAAAGTCCGAACACCTTCATGGTAGTTCAGCACCCCGAACTTATAGCATTATATGCATCAGCATCAAATCATGTCTTGGGTCAAATGTTTGGTTTGCCCGGCTCCCATGTTTTGCTGCCTTACGTTCCGCTATATCGGCTAAGGCGGCACAGGGAGAACTACAGCGATTGTGTCCCGGTTCTTCCGGACGAGCACCTCAGTAGAGAAAGCCGAAAACTGACTGTCATGATACAGCGAGAGCTGGTCAGCTGTTCGAGAGGTTGTAAAATCTTTAAGGATTCCTCCCGCATAATGCCATAACCAATGCAGCGTGCGATGGATCGGCTTTTCTTCCGATCAGGTGCTTATAGAGCCCCTCATGTGGTCTTCCGAACACCAGGGGCTGCGCCTACCTTCCTTTTATAAAGCTCCTATGGCTAAGTGAGAGTGATAAAGCCCTATAGTCCGATTGCCTGGTTCGTTGTGCTGAACACCTCCTTCCAAGGACCCAAAACTGGGATAAAGAGTGATCAGGTTTATCCCGAACAGGGCCGTACTTCCTACGTGGGGGCAGAAGCCGACGACTGACCAACTCTCAGGATTAATATATAAAACGGCCGCGCAGGAGGATAAACTTTCATATAACAGGCAATAAATAATAGAAATGACCTTGTTCAACATTACAAAGAACAACATGATTGTATTCATGGAAATATAATGTCCTTGGTGCATTGCTCCGCCGCAAGGCAGGATCCTTTCAGGACACTTTCATAATATAACTCAGGCTTGCGGTGCTCCTTTCCCTCCGGCGTTCCCTCGGTCACCAGCTTTTCAGCATCCATCTTCCCCCAGTGCACCTTTGCGTGGGCGAAGGCCATTCGCACACCCTCTATACAGACCGACCGCTTGACGACGTCAAGTCGAGGGCAGGCACTCACAAGCCGCTTCACGAGCCCAAAGTAGCTGCTTGGAATCGGCTCAGCGGGCCATAGCGAGATAATCAAATCCTTCATGGCTAGCCCCGCCACCTTATGCAGTTCGATCAGCTATTTCAGTTGATCGGAAAAACGCACCAGACAATTCGGTGCCAGATACTGTGACCAGAAGAGCTTATCCGCAGTGTTCCTTTCTTCGGCTCGATAGAATTGTGCGGCATCAGATATGCTGCGTGGCAGCTCCGCAAATACCCTTGGAGAAATCCAAACTCAAGATTAGAAACATGATTTTCTCCCCCAAACACTTGCCATACATGGAACAAGCCTTACCTGCCGCGATCTCCCTCGCCTCTTGGATCTCCTGCAAGGCACCTTGGGTTTCCCCCTGGGCATCGCATGCGGCCTGATGAGCCTTGGTAAGTTCGGATTCCTTCTCCGTTAGACTCTGCTCCAAGGCCTCGCATCTTCTCACGACCTCTTGAAGCTCTTGCTCAGCTTCAATAACCCTGGCCCCGTGCTTCTGACGAGGAGCCTGCTCTGCGGCTGCCTTTCTCTCGGCCTCGGCAACAGCCTTCTTAAGAGCCTCAACTTCGGTCATCGCCCCTGGCAGAAATCATAAAACATATTTTCAATTTGTTTTCACAGAACATGAGCAAGGTTTGTGCATACCTTGTTTATCCTCCAACTGCCTTTTCAACTGGCCCAATTCTTCTGTGGCCCGCTCCAGACTTTGATTTAGTCCGAAGACCTCCGCAGTATGAGAGGCGGCAGTCGCTACAGACGTCTGTTTATAAAAGAAGAGAGGTAAATGTCATCAAGTGAGTCTCCTGCGAACATAGATTTGATCCTCTGTCCGGTTCTTTCTCTCACCGAACAGTGTATCAGGGGCTACCATCTATACTGTGACACTCTTCGAAACCTCATAAAACATACCTCAAATCCTCTTATAAGGCTAATACAGGCTTCATTCAGTCCACTCTCCGCAAACTGGATCTTCTCAATCACTGCACCCATAACGGCATGGTGTTTACCGATGATGGAGGCGCTTTTCAGCGCCGCCAATAAAGTATCCAGCACCTCTGGTTGGACAGAGGTTGCCGGTGGAACATGTACATCCCCTCTAGCCGAGGGAGGTCGCATGCCTGACTCTGGAACCATATTGGTCTCCGAATTGCGTCCGGCTGGGGGACGAATTCAAGATGGCTCCCAACGACGCCGCCCATGGGAGCCTTCTCTCCCATGTGTCCAGCCCCTGAAGTTTGACCTCCTGGCGCCACCTTGGCAATCTCCCCCCCCCCCTCCTTGGCCTGGGTCCTCCTGTGACAAAGCCTCGGTGTCATTCACATGTTTGGGGGAAGGGGCCTTCGGGGGTGTCCCTCTCTCCATAGCATACGAGCCTAGCAAATCCTCCGACGAGGATTGCTCCGCGCGGGACCTCGCCGGACTGCAAAAAGTATGGCCCAGATTAAAATATTGTGCCATGATGAGTCTGGACGCATAAATGTGTTCGGATTTTATATACTCACGAGTTCACCAGGGGCTGAGCCCTGGGATCCTACTCCGGGTTGCTATCAGTGGCGGTGGACTCCTCTGGAAGAGGAGTTTTTCCCTTCTTAGGCGACTCGGCCTCCAACGATGTGGAGGCTGTCCTTTTCTTTCTTCCCCTCGCTGGGGATTCGTCTTCCTCCTCCTCCTCGTCCTCTTTGGAGGAATAATGGGCATTGGAGTCTTCGGATATCGTGTCCGAGGCACCACGATGACGGAGGCCGACCCTGGTCTTCTTGGCCCCTCTCTCGGCCTTCTTCTTTGGCGCCTTGTAGGGCACCGGGACCAGCATCTTCGTTAGAAGCAGGCCGGCCGGTTCTTCAGGTAGCGGGGTCGGACAATAGATCCTCCTCGCCTTCTTCGTCCAACCCTAGGAGAGTTGTGGAAAACACATTAAGTGTTTCCCTTGGGTTATGCGAATAAAACTTATAATGGCTTACCGAACTTGCGGAGCGGGACGGTGGTACCCACGGTCCTCGGCTGAGTCTGGCCATGATTTGTCGGACTTAAAAAGCACCTTCCATATATCTTTGTGTGAGGAGCCAAAGAGCTCTCGCAGGGTCTGGTGCTTGGCCGGGTCGAATTCCCATAAATTGCAAGCCCGGTGTTGACAAGGAAGGATCCGGCGAACTAACATCACCTGGACTACATTGACAAGTTTGATATTCTTGTCTTCCATATTCTTGATGCGCGTCTGGAGCGCCGACAACTCGTCGGACGAAGACCAATCCAGGCCCTTCTTGGGCCAGTACGTAAGCCATAGGGGGGCTCCGGATCGGAATTCAGGAGCAGCGGCCCATTTCGTGCCGCGCGGCTCAGTGATGTAAAACCACTGCTGCTGCCACCCTTTGACGGAATCATTGAAAGTACATGTTGGCCATGTGACGTTGGGCATCTTGCTCACCATGGCGCCTCCGCACTCGGCGTGCTCACCGCCCACTACCTTGGGCTTCACATTAAAGATCTTCAGCCATAAGCCGAAGTGTGGCGAGATGCGGAGAAAGGCCTCGCACGCGACAATGAACATCGAGATGTTGAGGAAGGAATTGGGGGATGGATCATGAAAATCGATCCCATAGTAATACATGATGCCACGAACGAATGGGTGGAGGGGAAACCCCAGCCCACGGACAAAATGAGGGAGGAAAACAACCCTCTCATGGGGTTCTGGAGTAGGGACGATCTGTCCTGCCGTCGGGAGACGGTGGCTGACTTTCCGGGCCAGGTACCCGGCCTCCCGAAGCTTTTTGATATCCCTCTCCCGGACGGTAGAGGCCATCCATTTGCCTCCTGCTCCGGATCCAGAAATTTTCGGAAGGCCTTTGTGGCGAAGAGGACGAACGCTTGGGCGCTGAGGCTCAAGCAGAGAGGAATGGATAAAGCAGAAGAAGAAGGTGTGGGTGAAAAGGGGGAGTCCTTATCTCCTTATAAAGGCGACAGGGATCCAGCGCCTCCCCACTTGCCCGGTAAACTCGCTTATTCCCCAAGCGTCGCGCTAAAGACGCGATTGGATTACCCATGCCCGTATTGATGAGAATCCCGAGATAGAGGGACACGATCTCTGCTTCGAGAAGACATGCCCATAAAACCGCCTTGCGACATGCGCAGTAGCTGGTTAGGGAGAATGGTTCGAATAAAGACCGGATCGTGGCGTGGGTTCATGTTAGGAAAAGTTGTCGGCGGATTAGATTTGTGGAATATTGTACTCTCTATGATGGTATGCAGGATTTGTTTTGCAGAACCGGACACGGTCCTTGTGTTCAAAATCTTCTATGGAGTATTCAGAGAAGGAACCCGCCTTGCAATGCCGAAGACAATCTGCGCGCCGGACTTATCGTCATTGAAGCCTGGTTTAGGGGCTACTGAGGGAGTCCGGGATTAAGGGGTCCTTAGACAGCCGGACTATATACTTTGGCCAGACTGTTGGACTATGAAGATACAAGATTGAAGGCTTCGTCCCATGTCCGGGTGGGGCTCTCCTTTGCGTGGAAGGAAAGCTTGGCGATTCGGATATGTAGATCTCCTTCTCTGTAACCGACTCTGTGTAACTCTAGCCCCCTCCGGTGTCTATATAAACCGGAGGGTTTAGTCCGTAGGACAACAACAATCATAATCATAGGCTAGCTTCTAGGGTTTAGCCTCTACGATCTCGTGGTAGATCAACTCTTGTAATACCCATATCATCAAGATCAATCAAGTAGGAAGTAGGGTATTACCTCCATCGAGAGGGCCCAAACCTGGGTAAACATTGTGTCCCCCGCCTCCTGTTACCATCAGCCTTAGACGCACAGTTCAGGACCCCCTACCCGAGATCCGCCGGTTTTGACACCGACAGAGACTCTCTCAATCATAGCGATGCTAAAGTCTGTTAAAACTATGTTAGCAGTTGCTGCATTTTCATTTAGAAATCAGGCAGATGGATGTCAAAACAGTTTCCTTGATGGTTTTCGTGAGGAAAGGTTGTATGTGATGCAACCAAAAGGTTTTTGTCAATCCTAAGGATGCTAAAAGGTATGCAAACTCTAGCGATCCTTCTATGGACTGGAGCAAGCATCTCAGAGTTGGAACATATGCTTTGATGAGGCGATCAAAGCATTTGGGTTTATACAAAGTTTGCAAGAAACTTGTATTTGCAAGAAAGTGAGTGGGAGCACTACAACATTTTTGATAGGTATATATGGATGACATATTGTTGATCAGAAATGATGTAGAATTTCTAGAAAGCATAAATGGTTGTTTGAATGGAGTTTTCCAAAGGAAGAACTGTGTAAAACTGCTTACATGTTGGGTATCAAGATCTATAGAGATAGATCAAGACGCCTGATAAGACTTTCACAGAGCACATACCTTGACATGATCTTGAAGGACTTCTAGATGGATCAGTCAAAGAAGTAGTTCTTGCCTGAGTTGTGAGGTGTGAAGTTAAGACTTGAAGCTCGGCCACGGCAGAAGAAAGAGAAAGGACGAAAGTCGTCCCCTATGCCTTAGCCATAGGCTCTATACGATATGTCATGTTGTGTACCGCGATGTGCCTTGCCACGTGTCTGGCAAGGGGGTACAAGAGTGATCCAGGAGTGGATCATTGGATAGCAGTCAAAATTGTCCTTAGGAATACGGAAATGTTTCTCGGTTATGGAGGTGATAAAGAGTTCGGCGTAAAGAGTTACGTCGATGCAAGCTTTAACATCTATCCAGATGACTCTGAGTAGAAAACCGGATACGTATAGTGGAGCAACCATTTGGAATAGCTCCAAGTGGAGCATAGTAGCAACATCTACAATATGAAATCGAGATTTGCGAAGAACACGCGGATCTGAATGTTGCAGACCCGTTGACTAAAACCTCTCTCGTAAGCATAACATGATCAAACCCTAGAACTCATTGAGTGTTAAACACATGGTGATGTGAACTATATTATTGACTCTAGTAAACTCTTTTGGTATTAGTCACATGACAATGTGAACTATGAGTGTTAATCCCATGGCGATGTGAACTAGATTATTGACTCTAGTGCAAGTGGGAGACTGTTGGAAATATGCCCTAGAGGCAATAATAAAATGGTTATTATTATATTTCCTTGTTCATAATAATTGTCTATTGTTCATGCTATAATTGTATTAACCGGAAACCGTAACACATGTGTGAATACATAGATCGTAATATGTCCCTAGCAAGCCTCTAGTTGACTAGCTCGTTGATCAATAGATGGTCATGGTTTCCTGACCATGGACATTGGATGTCATTGATAACGGGATCACATCATTAGGAGAATGATCTGATGGACAAGACCCAATCTTAAGCGTAGCACAAGATCGTGTAGTTCGTTTGCTAAACCTTTTCTAATGTCAAGTATCATTTCCTTAGACCATGAGATTGTGCAACTCCCGGATACCGTAGGAATGCTTTGGGTGTACCAAACGTCACAATGTAACTGGGTGGCTATAAAGGTGCACTACAGGTATCTCCGAAAGTGTTTGTTGGGTTGGCACGAATCGAGACTGGGATTTGCCACTCCGTATGATGGAGAGGTATCTCTGGGCCCACTTGGTAATGCATCATCATAATAGCTCAATGTGACTAAGGATTTAGCCACGGGATCATGCGTTACGGAACGAGTAAAGAGACTTGCCAGTAACAAGATTGAACGAGGTATGGGGATACCGACGATCGAATCTCGGGCACGTAACATACCGATAGACAAAGGGAATTGTATACGGGATTGATTGAATCACCGACATCGTGGTTCATCCGATGAGATCATCGTGGAACATGTGGGAGCCAATATGGGTATCCAGATCCCGCTATTGGTTATTGGCCGGAGAGATGCTCGGTCATGTCTGCATGGTTCCCGAACCCGTAGGGTCTACACACTTAAGGTTCGATGACGTTAGAGTTGTTATGGGAAATAGTATGTGGTTACCGAAGGTTGTTCGGAGTCCCGGATGAGATCCCAGATGTGACGAGGAGTTCTGGAATGGTCCAGAGGTGAAGATCGATATATTGGACGAAGGGTATTGGAGTCCGGAATTGTTCCGGGGGTACCGGGTGACGACCAGCGTGTCCGAAAGGGGTTTCGGAGGCCCCCGCAAGCGTTGGGGGTCTTATGGGCCAAGGGGAGGGGGCACATCAGCCCACTAAGGGGCTGAGCACCCCTCCCACCCAATCTCAAATAACCTGGAGAGGTGGGGGCGCCTCCCCTAGGGCAGCCACCCCTCCCGGCTTGGGGGGCAAGTTTCCTAGGGGTGGGGGCGCCCAAACCCATCTAGGGTTTCCTCTGTGGCCGCCGCCCCTACCCTAGGGAAACCCTAGGGCGCCTCCTCCTCCCCCCTTCCCCCTATATATAGTGAGGGAGAGAGAGGGCAGCCGCACCCTTCCCCTGGTGCAGCCCTCTCCCTCTCCTACACCTCCTCCTCCTCCGTAGCGCTTGGCGAAGCCCTGCCGGAGAACCACAAGCTCCATCACCACCACGTCGTCATGCTGTCAGAGTTCTCCCTCAACTTCTCCTCTCCCCTTGCTGGATCAAGAAGGAGGAGACGTTCCCGGGTTTTACGTGTGTTGAATGCGGAGGCGCCATTGTTCGGCGCTTAGATCGGAATCGACCGTGATTTGAATCGCTGCGTGTACGACTCCACCAACCACGTTCTTGTAACGCTTCCGCTTAGCAATCTTCAAGGGTATGAAGATGCACTCCCTCTCTCTTGTTGCTAGTATCTCCTAGATTGATCTTGGTGACACGTAGGAATTTTTTTGAATTATTGCTACGTTCCCCAACACATACGAATGGAAAGGTTTAGCGGGGACTGACAGTGTGGGATGTACTTGCGACCAGAAACAATTTCACCGTATAATTGTATTTCTTTAGCTCTATTGTACGTATTTTCGTATTTGAGCGCTCGCCGAGCGCACACGTTCTCATTTTGCCGAGCGTGCCTGCCAGGGGGGCATATCCCCGACGGTTTCTGGGTCGTGTGGGAAGGACCCCCTATCGCCCACACTCACTTGGCGACGGTTCCAAATGCCGTCGCGGAAAGGGGTTAAAAACTGTTTGTTTAGGACCGACGCGCACTAGTGTGATATGCAAGAAGGAAACATTAGATTTCAATTTCCGTTAAGGAAAGGCATGGCACACTTCCCTAGAAAGAAAATTAAATTGACTTATGAAACTATTATGAGAGCCACTTATGGATTGCATGCCAAAGATGATAACACTTAGATCTATTCATGTTTTATGCCTAGCTAAGGGCGTTAAACAATAGCACTTGTTGGGAGGCAGCCCAATTTTATTTTTCTTTTTTTCTTTTTAGGTCCTGTTTTGCAATAAATAATTCATCTAGCCTCTAGTTAGATGTGGTTTTCTGTTTTAGTTAGTGTTTGTGCCAAGTAAGACCTTTGGGATAGCCTACGGTGATAGTTGATTTGATCTTGCTGAAAAACAGAAACTCTTGCGCTCACGAAAACAATTCTCATTTTTAGCTGAAGAGTGGTCTTTAGTTTATTATTTTTGCAGAAGATTAATAGACAAATTGCTTAGGACTTCCTAATTTCTCAGGATTTTTGGAGTTTCAGAAGTATTCTAAATATTCGGATTGCTACAGACTGTTCTGTTTTTGACAGATTCTATTTTTTCGCGTGTTGTTTGCTTATTTTGATGAATCTATGGCTAGTATCGGGGGGTATGAACCATGGAAAAGTTGTAATACAGTAGATATTACACCAATATAAATAAAGAATGAGTTCACAACAGTACCGAAAGTGGTGATTTATTTTATACTAACGGAGCTTACGAGATTTTCTGTTTAGTTTGTGTTGTGAAGTTTTCAAGTTTTGGGTAAGGATTTGATGGACTATGGACTAAGTGAAAGAAATACGCCCTAGAGGCAATAATAAAGTTGTTATTTATATTCCCTTATATCATGATAACTGTTTATTATTCATGCTAGAATTGTATTAACCGGAAACTTGATACATGTGTGGATACATAGACAAAACAAAGTGTCCCTAGTATGCCTCTACTAGACTAGCTCGTTAATCAAAGATGGTTAAGTTTCCTGACCATAGAAATGTGTTGCCATTTGATGAAAGGGGTCACATCATTAGAGAATTATGTCATGGACAAGACCCATCCATTAGCTTAGCATAATGATCGTTAAGTTTTATTGCTATTGCTTTCTTCATGACTTATACATATTCCTTTGACTATGAGATTATGCAACTCCCGAATACCGGAGGAACACCTTGTGTGCTATCAAACGTCACAACATAACTGGGTGATTATAAAGATGCTCTACATGTGTCTCCGAAGGTGTTTGTTGGGTTGGCATAGACCGATATTAGGATTTGTCACTCCGAGTATCGGAGAGGTATCTCTGGGCCCTCTCGGTAATGCACATCACAATAAGCCTTGCAAGCAATGTGACTAATGAGTTAGTTACGGGATGATGCATTATGGAATGAGTAAAGAGAGGTAATGAGATTGAACTAGGTATGAGGATACCGACGATCGAATCTCAGGCAAGTAACATACCGTTGACAAAGGGAATGACGTATATTGTCATTGCAGTTTGACCGATAAAGATCTTCGTAGAATATGTAGGAGCCAATATGAGCATCCAGGTTCTGTTGTTGGTTATTGATCGGAGATATTTCTCGGTCACGTCTACATAATTCTCGAACCTGTAGGGTCCGCATGCTTAACGTTCGATGATGATTTGTATTATGAGTTATGTGTTTTGGTGACCGAAGATTGTTCGGAGTCTCGGATGAGATCACGGACATGACGAGGATTCTCGAAATAGTCGAGAGGTAAAGATTGATATATTGGACGATGGTATTCAGACACCGGAATGGTTTCGGGACGTTTCGGATATTTATCGAAGTATCGAGGGGTTACTGAAACCCCCCGGGGAAGTATTGGGCCTACATGGGCCATAAGGGAGAGAGAGGGGAGTCCTCAAGGGGTGCCCCCCGAAGGGAGTCCGAATTGGACATGGGGGAGGGGGCGCGACCCCCTTTCCTTCTCCCTCTTCCTCTCCGTCCCTTTTTCCCCTCCGAAAGAAAGGAAAGGAGGAGCGACTAAGATTGGGAGTCCTAGTTGGTTCCCCCCCCCCACCCACTTGGGCGCGCCCCTAGGGCCGGCCTCCTCCCCTCCTCCTTTATATACGGGGCAGGGGGGCACCACCAAAGCACAACAGTTGTTTCTTAGCCATGTGCAGTGCCCCCCTCCACAGTTTACTCCTCCGGTCATATTGTCGTAGTGCTTAGGCGAAGCCCTGCACGATCACATCACCATCACCGTCACCACGCCGTCGTGCTGACGAAACTCTCCCTCAACACTTTGCTAGATCAAGAGTTCGAGGTATGTCATCGAGCTGAACGTGTGCTGAACTCGAAGGTGTCGTATGTTCGGTACTTGATCGGTTGGATCGCGAAGATGTTCGACTACATCAACCACGTTAACCTAACACTTCCGCTTTTGGTCTACGAGGGTACGTGGACACACCCTCCTCTCTCGTTGCTATGCATCTCCTAGATAGATCTTGCGTGATCGTAGAATTTTTTTTGAAATTGCATGCTACGTTCCCTAACACATTGGTCGAGGCACCCTTTATATCCTTGCAAAGAAGCATCGCATCACTAGAGTGACTAGACGGGTGGGTTGTAAGGGCATCTCCAATGGCAACCCGCAAATTTCCTCCCGCATCCATTCACGAACAGGGGGCCCGTCCATGGACATGAATACAGGAGGCCGTCATCCAACTATAGCCGCATACATTTTAAACTCTTTCTCAACAAACCGGATGAAACTCGTGCAAACAAGGCAGAAATCTCCGCGCGCACCCCAGTGTTCGAACCTCAAGGGTCTGCCGGAACCCGAAACCCGACATTTGGCGCGCCAGGTAGGGGTGCGCCGGGATTCGTCTTCCACCACCCCGTTCTCCTCCGACCATCACGCCCATGTCTGACGCTCGTCGGGCCCGCGCCGAGCGCCGGGCCACACTCGCTTCCCGCGTCGCCCAGACGGCCCCTGTCGGCGGGCGTCCTCGCCATTCCCCGTCACCTGCCGTCAAGGCCGCCGCCGGCCCGGCGGGGGACGAGCAGCAAGCATCGTCCCAGCATCCGTCCGTGCGGCAAGACGGCCGCACCGCGACTCCCTCGCCCACCCCAGCTGGTTCTTCGTCCCGCGCGCTCCGCGCGCCCATGGAGGCTCGGGCTGCACTCATCGCGGCAAACGAGCTCCTGCGCTACCGTCCCGTCGACGACGTCTACGAAGAATGGCTCGACCGCGTCGCCGAGCTCGTCCGCGCCGCAGGGGGCTCTCCTGCGCCGTCCGTTCCACTGCACCGCACCCCGCCCCGCGCGGGCGATGAAGCTCCGGCGGTGCCCCGGCCGCCTCCTCCTCAGGAAGGCGCCATGGCTCCTAGGCGCGTGGCCCCTGGGCGGAACCCGCTCCGTCAGGTGCCAGCGCGGCAGGAGCAGAGCTGTCAAGAAGTCCCTCGCCCGCAAGAAGCTGCCCGGGCGCTCCCTGCTCCAGCACGTCGCGACCATGATCCTGCTCCCGCGCACCAAGACCCCGCGCTGCTCCTAGCTGCAGCGCGTGGGGACATGCAAGACCAAGCTCCCCGCCATCCAAGGCCTCCCGTGGCCACAGCAAGCTGCCGCGCCTTCACCGCCGAGCTACGCAGCGTCGCGTGGCCCGGCAAGTTCAAGCCAGACTTGCCCCCTCGCTACGACGGCACGGCTGACCCTGCGGAGTTCCTCCAGCTCTACGAGCTGGGCATCGAAGCTGCCAACGGAGACGAGAAGGTCATGGCGAACTGGTTCCCCATGGCGCTCAAGGACGGGGCCCGCACCTGGCTCCTGAACCTGGCTCCAGGCACAATCTCCTCCTGGAACGAGATGCGCACCCGCTTCATCGCCAACTTCCAGGGCACTCGCGACCGGCCACCCGCCGTGAGCGACATGCGCCGCATCAAGCAACAGCCCGGGGAGACCCTGCAGAAGTACTTCCAGCGCTTCAACAACGCACGCCTCAAGATTCCCAAGGTGACTGAGGAGGCCATCATCTCGGCCTTCTCCGACGGCGTGCGCGACGTCAAGATGAAGGAGGAGCTGGCGATGCATGAAGACCTGTGCACTTCCCTGGAGCTGTTCAACCTGGCAACCAAGTGCGCCAGGGCTGAGGAAGGGCGTCTCTCCCTCCTCGAGCTGCCTGCCGCAGACCCAGAAGAGAAGAAGCCCAAGGCCAAGAATGTGAAGCGCAAGGGGGCTGCCGTGCTCGCGGCAGAACCAGACACCAAGCGGGGCAGAGATCAGCCCGAACCTTCCAAGGGCAGCCGGTACTGTGTGTACCACGACCTCCACACCCACAACACCAACGAATCTCAAGAGCTCCGAGCCGTGCGAGAAGGAAGGATCGGCCGTCGCCCTGACCGCAGTGACCGGGGCTACGGTCGAGGAGGAGGAAGGAACGCAGGACGCTGGGAAGACCGTGGCCCGCGCCAAGGGTGGCGCGATCAACCTCGCGAGGATCGCTGGCAAGACCCGCCTCGCAAGGGAGGCTGGAGAGATCAGCCTCGCGAGGGAGACTAGAGGGATCAGCCTCGCGAGGATCGCCCGCAAGGCAACGCAGGCCTCCCACCGCTGCCGCCGCAGCCAAGGAGAAACGAGGACCGCCACCAGGACGAGGGGGCTGGGGGCTTCCAGGAGCCGCGCACGATCGCCTGCATCCTGGGCGGGGCACAAGTCCCAGCCTCTCAGTGCATCTTCAAGCAGTTCGCCCGCGAAGTGAACGCAGTCCTCCCCAGGCTCGAAGCCACGCGCCCTCTCAGGTGGTCGGCGTGCGCCATCACGTTCAGCTCAGCAGATCAGCTCAAGTGTGCAGCTACAGCCAGAGTCCTCCCGATGCTTTGTTCCCCAATCATCAGCAACATGGTGGTCACCAAGACCCTCATCGATGGCGGGGCAGGGCTCAACGTCCTGTCCGTGGAAACATTCAACAACCTCCAAGTGCCCCACAGCCAGCTTCAGCCAACCAAGCCTTTCTCCGGTATCACCGACGGCTCCACGTCCCGATTGGGCAGGTCCGCCTCCCTGTCACCTTCGGGGCACGTGACAACTACCGCACCGAGCTCATCGACTTCGACGTCGCTCACATTCGCCTGCCGTACAATGCCATCCTTGGATACCCAGCACTGGCCAAGTTCATGGCCGTAACTCACCACGGCTACAACATCCTCAAGATGTCAGGAAGCGGCGGAGTCATCACGGTGCCCTGTGAAGAGAAGGACGCGGTGTGTTCCCTGGAACGAGCCTTTCAGGCCGCGTCACTGGAAGACCCAGATCGTGGAAGCAAGAGGCCTCCCGAGACCACCCCTAAGAAGAAGAAGACATCATCCGGCCCGACCACTCAGGAGGCAGGCCCCTCTAGGCCCGCGCCTGCCTAGGGGGAACCTCCTTCCATCGCATAGGAAAGCGCGCCCGGCGCCCTCCTCAGGCAAGGCTCGGGGGCTCTCCCCTGGAGGGCCACCGACCTAGCTAGGGTCACGAGGGAGACGCTTGGGCACCACATGGAGGCGTGTTTCGAAGCACGTTTCCCTCAAGAAGGAGCAAGGCAAGGAGATCCATACCCTCAGGAGTTCGTCAGCGAGGCCATTCAGGAGCTACAGGAGTCAAGAGTCATGAAAGGCGGCCGCCGCCTACCAGCAGTGGCTCCCCATCCAGGCGAGGATGGTGGGCTGGGCGTCTGCGTCGACATACCAGGGCTCAACCGAGTCGCCTCCCTGGAGCGCCTCTGGCCCTCGCGAGTGGGGCGCTGCGGAGGCCCACCCCACAGCTATGTTCGCATGCCTTACGGCTTGCCGAACGCGGCTGACACGTACCAGCGCCTCATGAGGGGCATCACGGAGGCACGAGAGGCCAGGCGTTCCGCAGCCCTGGCAGGGATGGAGATGGCCCACGAGGAGCCGCCAGCGCCTCCGGAGCCTCCTGAGGCCCCTGGGCCTGGGGGCTCGTGAGGATCGGCCCCCGCAGCCCACCGAGCCTTCTACACCAACGCTCCTTCGTCCTCAACATCATCAGGTGACATCTTTCGAGTTTTATATCCAGCTGGGAGCGCCCCCCCCCCCAGGGCTGCATTATTCCCAGGCCGCGTGGGTCCGTCCCTGCGGCGTGTATCCCTTTTTTATTCCATGTTGTTATCTTACCTTGTTGGGGGCGCCCCTCGGGCTGCATGACCCCCCAAGTCGCTCGGGCCTGACCCAGTGATGTCCGCATTCCCAGCATCTATTTGAACGAATCCACTCCTTCGCGGCTAATGTGTTTTACCTAGTTGCCTGCTCAGCTGACGCCAACTAATGGAGCTGCTCCCAAATGGCACGATGCTTACGCATGGGTCCATCCCTGCAACGCCGACAAACCTGGATGGCTGAGCTCTGGCCGCGGCAGCCCCGCATAGCATCACCTCGTCAAGCCTTCAGTGCCTCACTACCCCTCGGAAGCAACCAACGGCGGACTGTCAATTGTCATGGCAACCCCTTGTTTTTTCTATGATGGACCTGCAGGACCTCCTGAAGGAGCTGCGTCAGGCGAGGCCCTTGCGGTGTCTCCTTCGCTCTCATCCGCGCGAACCGCTTGCACGTTAAAGGGGGGGTGCCTGAGCATCGTGACTCAGGGCTCCTACTGGCTCTCCAGCCCTCACCCTCTGGCCTTGACCACGGCATCGCGACCTGGCATACCAGCGACGGCTGAGACTCGCTCGAGGGCCGGGACCCGAGGACGTAGAGCAGAAAGAGGAGCAAAGGCGAGAGGGGAGAGACACACGAGGAACTCACCGAGCAACCTCGCGCCTGCCGATGCACGGACCCGGCGACACACCAGAGAGCGGCCCCAGATTCTCGAGATAAGTCATCACCCGGAAGCGCCAGCTATCATGGCACCATCCCCGCACCTAATGCTATCCCGTGTTAGCGACGCCGCTCTCCTCTCTCACCAAACGACGGCTGCTTGCGCGCCAAAGGGGACCTCCCGAGCATCGCGACTCAGGGGCTCTTACCGGACTCCGGGTCGCTCACCTCCTGGCCTTGACCACGGCATCGCGACCTGGCATACCAGCGACGGCTGAAGCCGCCTTGGGACTAGGACCTGTCAGCGTAGAGCACCAAGCCCTCGTGAGGTTCGAAAGGGAGGACTGAGCTAAGACGGAATGAGCAACTCGCACAATTCTATGACAAGGGTTATATTAACAAAACGGGATCACAGGCACCTTACAAGCCCCCACGGGACGCGTTTTTGATTCCTCACAGGGAACAGATCCTAAAGGGACACAAACTACGCGCGTCCCTGCAAAAGACGCCATCATCAATAGTGGGCCGTCAAGCACCGACGCCAACCCCATCCAGATTAGAGTCGACGGTGGCCTGACGAGCCCGCCTTGCTCCAGGAGCGGCGCTGGCTCGGGGGCTCGTAGCTGTCTTCGCTCGTCTCCGGAGTCACGAAGAGCTCGCCGGAGTCGCTGGAACCTCCGACGCCTCCACCGCCTGAGGAGCCGCCAAGGGAGCGGTTGGCGGGCCCGGTCCTCGTCGCGGCAGGGTCCTGGCCACCTTCCCTGGATCAGCACTCCAGCCGGCGCCCGCTCGCATCGAAGACCTTGAAGAGCATCACCGAAGCACCGTCATAATCCAAGTGGACCGCGAAGACGCCCCTTATCCTGCAAACCCGGGTGATCTCTCTCCAGCCCCGAGTCATGAAGACCTCGCCCGGGGCAACGACCGCGACCTCTGCCTCGGTCGCGAGGGTGCTGCAGCCAGAGCTCCAGGGGCTCCCCTGCGGGATGATGGAGGCGAAGAAGGGAGGAAGGCGGATCCAAGACTGAAGAGGAATGGCGACATGAAGCACGAATTCTCGGGAGGAGCCCTCGGTGTGGACCCCAGGGGGGACGAACCACACCTTTGTGACCCGCCGGCGCCGACGGCGGCGCCGCCCATGGCAGTTAGCATCAGCTCCTTCAGGGCCCTCGACATGGGCGTACAATGGAAGCGGGAACCCCGGCGGCACCCGCTCGCACCAAGGCCTCGACACCACCTGAAGGGCCCCCTCGTCCGGGCCACGGGGGGCGAGCCGTTTCTTCGGCAGGAGTGGGTCTAGTTCCCCTCAGGGAGCCTTTCCCTTCTCTGCCGTCGAGAACCGGCGGATCGGAGCCATCGCAGCAAGACGGAGCAAGGATCGGGAAGAAGGAGAAGCAAGGAGGGATGGACTGGAAGGGCGCGCGCTGTTCCGTACTTATGGCCGGCGAAGGCCAACCGCCTACCTCCACGATTGCAGGTAATCATGACCCACTTTGCATGCAGGGACTTGTCCAATCTGTGTAGTTGCCGAGGCACCATGGGGAAGTGGAGACGCCCATGTCCCATCAACCGCCACGCGGCGCCCAAGGCCGCAGGCCGTTAGGTCCCGCGGCGCTTCGCTCTTGCCCTTCCGCCTCCCTACACGGCCAAGTCCGGGCGCGCCTTGGGCCCGGGGGCTACTGTCGGCGTTCTGGGAACGGGGGTCCCCAGACTTGCCTGCCTGCGGCCTGCGGCGTGGCTCAAAGGGGGGCCCAGCGCGGCCCATCTTCACCAACACAAACCCAAGACCCTCGCGAGGGGCCAAGCCTCGCGGGGCGGACGACGCGGAGCTTCCTCAGGCACGGCCTCGTCAGGCTGGCTCACGAGGAGGCGGAGAGATCAAGGCGGGGTACCTCACGAGGTGCCCATGACGCAAGCCATGACGACCGAGGGTGCCAGGCGGGTGCCAGCCCGCGCAGTGTCCTCCTTTCCTCTTTGGTGCAAAGGGGGCAAGCGCAGCCGCGGAGTACCGAGGCATCAGGCAAAGGTTGCCATTTCGGTGCAACGAGACCAAGACCATGAGGACTACAAGTCGGAGGTCATCGTGGAGCCCGAGACGGCGTCATCACCAGAGCTTTGTGCAGGCGAAGACTACTTTTGTCAGGGTAGCTAGTACTAGCTGTCCCCCTTCAAATTTTCCCGCCATTGTTGGCTCCCTTCCCGCTCGATATTTGGGAAGAGGACCAGGGCCTCTATAAATAGGACCAGCCACCCACAGAGCAAAGGGGGCCAAGGGGTTGGAAGGAAAGAGAGGGGTTTCGATCAGAAAGAGAGAGACAGAAAGATGACTGGACTCCTCCCAGCAGTTCATCGCCCCAGCCAAGAACACACCCTTGCGAGGCTGTTCTTCCTTGTATTATTCATCATCATCAGCCCAAGAGGCAATCCACCACACCACACACTGGAGTAGGGTATTACACCACAACGGTGGAGCGAACCAGTATAAACCCTGTGTCTCTTGTGTTGTTCTTTCCATAGTTTAGATCCTAGCAAGGCGGAGGGGTGCAGGTAGGTAGGAGGCGAAATCTCCGCGCGCAACCCAGTGTTCGAACCTCAAGGGTCTGCCGGAACCCGAAATCCGACGGCCACGGCCTCCTCGCTCGTCGTAGATCTGGCCCTGCGCCAGCCGGTGCTGCTCCAGGAGGAACAGGTTGTACCGTTGTTCCTCCTGCGCCTGCTGGAACACCGACAGAGGCACCGGCGCAAGCTGCACCTCCACCATGGCGGCATTGTAGTGCGTCTAGGCCTGCTCCATGGTGAAGCTGATGTGCACAGGAGGCGCGGGAGGTGGGGAAGGTGTCATCGGAGCCCGTCTCCATCGTGGTCTCGTCCTCATCACCGGAGACCTCGGGCGAGCTGGCCGGCAAGCCGGTCTCAATCCGCCTGGCATGGCGGCTCTGCCAGGCGGCGGCCACGCGTGCTTCATCTCTGTGGAAAGGCTCTCCCACAGAGCTTTTCCGTCTGCAGTCATGGCAGATGCAGTGCAAGGGAGGAGGGTGTGGAAGGGCTTGTGTTGTGGTGTGGAGTTATGTAACGCCCTCGATGCGGCTATATCTCCCACATGTCGAAGCACGACTTAGAGGCATAACCGCATTGAAAGCAATGTCGCAAGTGAGGTAATCTTCACACAACCCATGTAATACATCAGGGAAAGAGATACATAGTTGGCTTACAATCGCCACTTCACACAATTACATGAATAAAGCATTACATCAATCAGATACAATCAAGGTCCGACTACGGAACCAAAATAAAAGAAGACTACCCCAAAAGCTACACAGATCCCCGATCGTCCCGACTGGGCTCCACTACTGATCAACTAGAACGACACAACACAAAGGACAAGATCTTCATCGAGCTCCTCCTTGAGCTTGGTTGTGTCACCTGCTCGATAATATCGGCGCCTGCAAACTGGTTTTGGAAGTATCTGTGAGTCACGGGGACTCAGCAATCTCACACCCTCGCGATCAAGACGGTTTTGGAAGTATCTGTGAGTCACGGACTCAGCAATCTCACACCCTCGCGATCAAGACTATTTAAGCTTATAGAGTAAAAGGTATGAGGTGGAGCTGCAGCAAGCGACTAGCATATATGGTGGCTAACATACGCAAATGAGAGCGAGAAGAGAAGGCAAAGCACGGTCGAAAACTATGATCAAGAAGTGATCCTAGAACAACCTACGTCAAGCATAACTCCAACACCGTGTTCACTTCCCGGACTCCGTCGGAAAGAGACCATCACGGTTACACACGCGGTTGATGCATTTTAATTAAGGTCAACTTCAGGTTTTCTACAACCGGACATTAACAAATTCCCATCTGCCCATAACCGCGGGCACGGCTTTCGAAAGTTCAAATCCCTGCAGGGGTGTCCCAACTTAGCCCATCACAAGCTCTCACGGTCAACGAAGGATATTCCTTCTAGCGGGAAGACACGATCAGACTCGGAATCCCGGTTACAAGACATTTCGACATGGTAAAACAAGACCAGCAAAGCCACCCAGATGTGCCGACAAATCCCGATAGGAGCTGCACATATCTCGTTCTCAGGGCACACCGGATGAGCCAACGTCGGGTAGGCCAGCCCAGAGTTGCCCCTGGTAGCCCCGGACATCGCGTTTGGACCAACACTCAGAGAGCACTGGCCCGGGTTAATAAAGATGACCCTTGAGCGGCTACCCAAGGGAAAAAGGCTAGGTGGCAAATGGTAAAACCAAGTGGGCATTGCTGGAAGTTTTATTCAAGGCGAACTGTCAAGGGGTTCCCATTATAACCCCAACCGCGTAAGGAACGCAAAATCCGGAACATAACACCGATATGACGGAAACTAGGGCCAAAGAGTGGAACAAAACACCAGGCATAAGGCCGAGCCTTCCACCCTTTACCAAGTATATAGATGCATTAATTAAATAAGAGATATTGATATCCCAACAAGTAAACATGTTCCAAAGAACAACATCTCCATGTTCCAACAAGGAACAAACTTCAATCTTCACCTGCAACTAACAACGCTACTAAGAGGGGCTGAGCAAAGCGGTAACATAGCCAAACAACGGTTTGCTAGGACAAGGTGGGTTAGAGGCTTGGTTCAACAATATGGGAGGCATGATAAGCAAGTGGTAGGTATCGCAGCATAGGCATAGCAAAAGAGCGAGCAACTAGCAAGCAAAGATAGAAGTGATTTCGAGGGTATGGTCATCTTGCCTGAAATCCCGCAAGGAAGAAGAACGAGTCCATGAAGAAGACAAACGGACGTAGACGAACGGGTCCTCACAAACGCGACGTTATCGGAACAACCCGAAGAAGCAACACCGGAAAGAAGCAAACAACAAGTAAACAACCAACACATAAACATGGCATGATGCACAACCAAGTATGATGCATGTCCGGATTAAAGAGGCATGGCATGGCAAAGTGCAACAAACCAAAACTACAAGTTAAGTGGAGCTCAATATGCAACGGTTGCATATTGACGGAACACCACATCAATTATTTAGTTCTCTCCCGGTTAGGTACTCAACAATATTAAATGTTGGTTAACATGGCAAGAGGTGAAGCATAACAAAACTATACCATTTAAACAATTTAAATGGGGCCGGATATAACAAACAACAAATCCGGTAAATCCCCATATGCATTAGCAATTTAATGCAACAACAATTTTACATTTTAATTGTTGTTATCATGATGCAGATGACATGAACAAGTTTATGCAATTTTTATTAAAAGTTGACAAGAGCATTATGAAGCATTTGTCATCGTGGTGGAAACGAAAGGGGTGCCACGGCAACGATCACGAAAACGGTGCCACGGCAGCGTTCCGGTTCCGGTAACTCGATTGAGATACCGATGCAAAGGAGAAGTGTGCGGATGCGTGCAAAAGATGGTGGGGCGCTCCCGGATTCCGGGTGTCCCACGGTGACAAGGAAACGAGTGACAATTTGGACAGTGCAAACACGAGCATCTCAAACATCGCAAGCATTCGTTCACGGTCGTCTCGGGGTTATACCTTCGAAGCGTGCATTATCGGAACGGATCGAGTTCGGCGGTAGGGGTACACGTGTCGAAGGGGAAGTAGTTGTTCACGGGGTCGTCGTGGGAAGTAGCGGTTCAACGCGACGGTAGTTGAACTTGACGTTTGCGTTACACGGGTCTTCGGCGACGGTCGTCGTACATGGTTCGGAGTGGTACTTGCATCTTCGGACTTGTCGGTCTCGATTCTTGCGACGGTAGCGGTATACGTCTCGTTTTCGGAGAGGTACTTGGGGTCATTTGAACTTGTCGGTCTCGTCATCTCGAAGGGGTGCTTGATGTCTTAGCGATTCCGAAGACGACTAGAGGTACACTTGTTGTAGGGGTACTTGTCGGATCCACGGCGACGGTAGAGGTACAAACGTTCTCACGGTACTTGGGACGTCGTGGAACTTGGCGCTTGCGGTATTGATAGCTCGAAGGGGTACTTGGCGTGTCCGAGGTCTCCGGCTGTAGTGGTACTTGATGATACGGGTAGTCGAACTTGACGAAAAACAGGTCTCCTCGGGGACTTGATGCATCCGAATTCTTCGGGTTTGTAGTAGTACTTGGCGTTCGGAGTCGGGGTCTTGCCGGTCTTGATGGTCTTTTGATACGAAACGAAGCATCACAAGGCCTCGGTTGGGCAGCAGCAAGGAGGCGATGGTGGTGGACAGTGGCAGGAAGCAGACACGGGGCTCGTCTGGTTCCCGACATCAGGGCCAGTGGAACTCCATGGGGCGGCAGCCATGGCTTTCCTGATAGGCAGGCGAGGCAGCGCAGGCCTCTAGAGGACCACGGGCGCGCGAGGAGGCAAGATGGTGCGGTCCAGAAGGATCATGCCCGACCAAAGACGGGAGCTACAGCGGCAAACAAGCGGTTGGGCACGACAGAGAGAAGCAAGAGCTTCGGGCGCAAGGAGGACACGCCTGATGGTAGCGCGGCAACGGAGGGGTCGCAGGCGAGGAGATCCTCTTCTGCTGCATGCGTGCGACAGGTAGCAACGGGGTCGGCCGACGGCAACGGGCGCAACCATGGAGACCAGGCACTGGGCGGCACTGGCT
Source organism: Triticum urartu (assembly GCF_003073215.2). Classification (NCBI taxonomy): domain Eukaryota; kingdom Viridiplantae; phylum Streptophyta; class Magnoliopsida; order Poales; family Poaceae; genus Triticum; species Triticum urartu. The sequence goes on along the minus strand of NC_053025.1, from coordinate 65,328,455 downwards.
GGAGGAGGACGCGCAGCTCGCGGGAGGAACTGGCGCGGGGGGCTCCTCTCCGGTGCGCGAGCGAGGAGAGGGGAGAGAGATGGGGAACGGGCGCGGGGCCTCGCTGGACGGAGCTTGCAGGCAGCCGCGCGGTCGACGAGGTCGGCAGGGAAGCCTCTGGCGCGAGGATGGACGAGCTCCTGGACGAGGAGAGGTTGGACAAGAAGAGCACGCAGGAGGAAGAGAGCGAGAGGAGGAAAAGAAGAGGTTGGCGGCGCTGGTGGGAACGACCGAACGAGGAGGGGATCGACCAGGAGAGGGTTTCGCTCGGGCCTAGGGTTAGCAGCGTTAGGTGGGCTTGGGGCCGGCCCAGTAGAGAGGAGGGGTCAGCTGGGCTTGCTGGATTGGGCTCTCCCTCTCCTCTCTTTCTTCTTTAATCGAAAAGAAATAGAGAGAGAGGAAAAAGAAGGGGGGTTAGGGAAAAGAGTTTGAGCAGGAGGACAATTTTCCTAGACTCATAAAAAATAAACATGACCACAGAAAAATAGAAGTGGCAATTGCAGGAATTAAATTCAAATTCATTTGAATATAATTCAAATGGTTTGAATTGGGACTAGGTGAAAAGGTAGCCAAAAATGTTCGGATTTTTGGTGAGCTCCGAATATGATGAAAGAAATATGGCAATGTTGGAGACCGAGAATTAAGATAACAAAGGCATTGGGATATTTTGCAAGTGTGTTTGCGTGAATCCAAACGAATGGAATATTTTTATTTAGCTCCCTAATATTGGGAGGATATGTTATAAAGAGAATCACCATGTGAATTCCCTCGATTTAAATGGACCGAAGATCCATGCAATTTATTTAGTTGAGTTGCAAAAGATTTATGAGATGATGGCATGATGACATGATGCAATGCAATTTATTTAGTTGAGTTGCAAAAGATTTATAAGATGATGGCATGATGACATGATGCAATGCACATGATGCAACGAACCAAACAAATCACACGACGAAACCCGGAAACCCTGGAAGGCATCTGAAGCTCCGGTCTTGGGGCGTTACAAGTTAGCCGAGTGTGGCTGCATTTATATAGCGGATTCCGTTCAGGCGAGGCGTCCGGGTACATCAATGCGCGGCGCCGGAGTGGGTTTCTCAGCTGGCGAGCCTGCTTAATGGCGGCATGCGGACGAACGACGACATTGAACGGATGTGGTAGATATCTGTCATGTCCCGTCCACTCAAGCGTCTCCGACATTGAACAGGCGCGGACACCGGAGACGCGTTGTGGGCGACGCCCTCGGCCGCCACGTCGCTTCAATGGCGAAGGCAGTGAGAGGTCGCGTCCGCCATGAGCGGTCTACAATGTTGAGCGGCGCGCTCTATAGCGGCATGAATGCTGGCAGCTGGTGCCGGGCCGGAACGCACGCGGGCGAGGGAGGAGGGGTTTTGGTGGGCCAGGGTGGTCAGAAGAGGGCGTAGGATTGGTCCGGACTCCCGCAAAACCCCCCTCTCCCTCCTCATGTTTTTTTTCGGTTTGCGGAAGAAATCGCGTCCGGACAGCCCCGCTGACCGATACAGACACGCGTTGGATGGCTTCCGATGTCCGGGCAGCGCGGTCCGGACACAAGCGAAAGGTTTGCGGGTCGGCGTTGGAGATGCCCTAACTGTCTATCGTTTCTTGTGTAGGGTTGCAAGAAATAACTAACTTGAAGTTAATTTACAATTTCTATACTTAACATACTTTCTCAAAAGGGAAACGTTTAGAAACGGCGGACCGGCCGAAAGTTCAGCCGGTCGCACCGCTCGCTCGCCTAGCAGCTTCCATATGCACCGCTCGCTCTCGACCTTATCCTTTCCCGTTTCTTTCCCATTTGCCATCGCTGACCACTTGTTCCGCTCTTCTTTTTTTAGTACTTCCGCTCTTCTTTTACTTCGACGCACCTGCTGCTGCTCCTTCCATCCCCACCTCCTTCAATCTCCACACCTGCTGCTGGTCCGTCCATCTCCACCTCCCCAGCCGGGTTCTTTCTCATCAAAGAGAGGGAAGGGGGGTTGCTCGGCTGAGCAGGGGCTCCTCGCTCGTACCCACCTGTTCTTTAGATATGCTCGGGGTTGCTTGCCCCTGGATGTCGCCGTGCCTCAATGGCTTTTTTCGCTGGTGATGGAGGACGACGGATGCAGGAGGCGACTGCCGGGCGTTTGATTGCTGCAATCGGCATGCGGATTTTGCTGGAACCGGCAAATGGAAATGCTGGACTCGTTGAGCGAGTCACGGAAATGGAGGAGCTGCAACCTGCAACCAAATTTGCTGGAACCGGCCATAATTTTTGCTACCACCGTCTTTTAATTTGCTGGAACCAGCCCACTTTATTTTGCTGCCACCTATTTTGCTAGAACTAGTCCTAATTTTTGCTACCACCATCTTGTGATTTTGTTGGAACCAACCCACTTCTTTTGCTACCACTGTCTTCGAATTTTTGCTGGAACAAGACCAACTTTTTGCTACCACCGTGTTTCGATTTTGCTGGAACCATAACATATTTTTGCTACCATCGTATTTTTGATTTTGCTAGAACCGGCATATTTTTTTTGCTACAACCATCTCAATTTTGCTGGAACCAGCAGTTTTTTGTTGCTACCACCGGCTTTGGCTGTGAGCGACGCCATCGTCACCATTGATGCTGCAATCGGGGGCTGGGCAACACCGGCGAGGAACGGTGTTGTGGTCAGTGCCGTGGAGCTCCCGTGGATGCAATAGTAAGGCGACGAAAAAAGCTGCTACAGGGGGTCAACGGACTTTTTTGTTTTTGTCTTTTGACGATGGTGAGCATCGACGGCGACCTTCGGGGGCGGGGCAAACGAGTGAGGGCGGCGCGCGACGCGGGGGGGGGGGGGGGGGGGGGGGGGGGGGCGGGGGGGGGGGGGGGGGGGGGGGGGGGGGGGGGGGGGGGGGGGGGGGGGGGGGGGGGGAGGAGGGGCGGTCGCCATAATTTTGTTCCGGTGCTTTTTTTGTTTCCAGATGTGAACACAAGGAGGGTCACGAGACGATGGGAATGAAGGATCGAACGGCTATGCGCGCGGGAATCCGATGGCTGCGCATCGACCGGCCCAACCGGTCGACCGGCGCCTATCACCGACCGACCCAAACAATAAGGTCTCAAATCTGACGGTGTGCATCATCTTGCAAAATTGCAGTGGATATGTCTTTTTCTCTAAAATCGTATATATATATTTAATTCCAAAAACAGGCGATGTCTTCCCTGTTGTTTCTTGTAAAAAAGGTTAGTAAGCAGTACTGTCGTAGTATTTCCGAACTGTTGAACTCATATCAGGTTCAGGTTCGGGTTCTGCAGCCGCCGTAGAACCCTAGCGTGTCTCATTAAACCCTCAACCTCCACCTTCCGACTTGCTTCCAGTAGTTCTTCCCTCCCCACCAAGAAAATCACAGCCGAGAAATAGCCGACCGACCGCACCCTTCCCTCCCTTCTCCCCCTTCCTCAAGACAGGCCGGAACCAAATCGTGAAGCTCGATGGACCACGTGGGCTCCATGGAGGAGAGGATCGTGGCGGACCGGATCCGGAAGAAGCTGGAGGAGGTGAACGTCGCCGCCCAGAAGCACCTCGAGGGCGTGCAGGACCATGTCAACTTCACTCTGCAGGTGAGACCTCGCCCCGCCGCCTTTTAGACTCCAAATTCGGGGTTTGCTCCAGGATGCGGTCTTGGGGCCGAGGAGCGGGGAGTCCCGATGCCTTTTCACGGAATCTCGGGTTCGTTTGGGGGATTCGTCGATTTGTTCCGCGAAATTTTAGGGATGGGTAATTTCAGGACGGAGGATGCTAATCTTGCGGTAGTCATGAAATTTATTGGGTTCTATGAAGGTGGTACATGTGTCCAGTTGCGCCGCGGTCTGATGCTAGTTGTTCTAGCTGTTCCAGGGATATGATTATTGGATACTTGGTTTGTTCTAATGTACTTCATGGGATATGATTGGGGTTCTTTTTAACCTAGTGTACAGATTTGAGATGGAAGACCTGAACTTTGGGGGATTGTAGCTGCTAGATATGTAGGAATTTCAGTAAGCCCAGTAGTGGAGCAAGTATACTTTTTATTGATAAATATATTGGTTCTCGGTGTAATGTTTGTCCTAATTCTGTAATTTTCTTATCATTGCTCTGTTGTATGGTGTGAGCACTTGAAATCATGAGACATTATTGGGAAGGGGGAAGATGCTGATATGCTTGATATATTCGTAGTAGGGGGTTAGAAACACCAATGCTGACGCCTGTTTGGATTTGTTTTTCTCTGGTGATTTTCAGAAAGAGTACTTCAAGTGTGCACATGACTGCTTTGATAGGCGACGGACTCAAGAGGGGATCACCAGCTGTGTAGAGAACTGTGGTGTGCCCGCTCTTTCTGCCAACAATGTTGTTGAGACCGAGATGGCCAAGTTCCAGGTACTTCCTGTTTCATCCACCTATCATTTTTTTTCATACATCTTATACTAGTTTCTATAAAAAAAATAACTTAAGACCGGCTTTGTTTGTATTGAGTTTAGCCACTGTATCATTTCTTGCAATCAAGTTATAAGTTATAGCTCTGTTGCTGTATCTCTACTTCGTAGTTCTTTGTGGAAATCATACTGCAGCTACTTGCGATGCCTTCTCAACTTCGATTTATCTTTGTTGTTGAACTATTACTTTATGTTCTTCTTATTGAACATGCCATATTTACCAAGTTGTATAATTTAAGACATTTGAATTTATTAGTCACCAGTGGCTATCACAGATACTTAAAAATTATGTGCATGTTGACCTGCATTAGCACCGTGTTTGTGTATTTGGTCAGTGAGCAAGTAGTATACATATGTTCCATTCATGATGATTTGAATAAGCAATGAGCCAGTGATTTGAGTAATGATGGCCCGACATGTCAACAAATACTTGGGAAAAATATCTCTGCACTAGAGAGGTGTAAGGTTCAGGTTTAAAATACAATCAAGCATTTAGTCATACAAATACTCCCTCCGTCCCATAATATAAGAGCGTTTTTAACACTAGTGTCAAAAACTCTCTTATATTATGGGACGGAGGGAGTATACAGTAGTTAGAACTTAGAACTGTAATAAGGTTTGTCCCTCCATTATATATTGTCTAGCTTCATCCCTTGGTTCTTTTATTATTATAGTTTGAATAAGTAATTTCTAACATACAGTCTGAGCAGTTAGACATAGGGAACTGTGGTCATTTATTTGCGAAGAATTGAGCATGATAGACATGTAATGCTTGGTTGCAATACGTTTTCTTTCAGAGCTCGGGCCTTTGTGTATTGCTATTTAAGGGCATACATTTTCTGTACTTTGCAGGGTTGCATACGCTTCAACTAGCTTTCTTAATAATTTTGTAAATGATTTACCTGAATAAACCAGCAGTTAGATAACAGGCAGCATATATCGGCCAGCGCAAATTATTGTATCATTTACACCCTGGTGCTATGTCTAAGCTGAGATGTATCCTTCCTTATTCCAGGAAAGGTTGAATCGCTCGTTGATGGTCTGCCAAGATAAGTTTGAAGCAGCAAAGCTCCAGAAGATGAAGACAGACGCAACCAATGAGCTGGAGTCGTGCGTGAACAGGTCCATCGACGACAGCATCAGGGTCCTGCCCCATCTGGTTGAGCAGATCAAGTCCACCATTAACATGAAGTAGAGGAATCAGAAACTTTCAAATTGTCCCCCGGCTCGTTTTTCCCATCGTTAGCTGAATCTATCCAGAGTCTCTAGCAGCACTAGTGTAACATGCTCATTACTGCCATGAGAACCATGTCTAGAGAAGAGTTTTTTGCTGAGAGATTAGTGCGTCTAAATGGCGCCGCGATACCAGACTAAATGTTGCAAACGTAGCTTTTGCATAACATCCTTTTATCTTAAAATCTTTTTTTTTTCATTCATGATCTCTGCAATTTGCCAGTTTGCTTGGCAATGTAGCCATGTAGGCGAGGGCATTTCATAATGGCACCAAATTTCGATACAATTGTTAGTAATAACACACATTCAAAGAAATTCAAATATCCCAAGCAAACCAAACAAATTTTGACATGTAAATTTTTGTACAAGAAGCCGTTGCTTATGCTTAGTTATTTCTGCGTGGTGAAACCCAACTCAGTCAGCAGCTGCCCGAGGTCCAACAGATGCCCCCTACTCCCCTCCCGCAGCCGCCCACCACCGCCGCTGACCTCGTCCGCCGCTACATCGGCCTCCTCTCAGCCGCCGGCGTCTCCTCCTCCCTCCGCGCCCTCCTCCCTATCCACGCCCGCGCCGTCCTCCTCGGCGTCGCCGCCAACCCAGCCTTCGCCACCAGGCTCCTCGCCGCCGCGGCCCCGCGCTCCCTCGCGTACGCCCGCAGGGTGTTCGACGCCGCGCCGCACCGCGATGCCTACATGTGGAACACCCTCCTCCGCGCCCACGCCCACGCCCACTCCCACTCCGTCCCGGCCAACTCCCCCGCAGCGGACGCGCTCCAGCTCTACAAGCGGATGCGCGCCGCGGGCGTCGCGCCGGACTGCTACACCTACCCGATCGTGCTCCCGGCGTGCGCCGCCGCGCGCGCCCCGCGGTTCGGGCGTGCCGCGCACGGGGACGCGGTGAGGTTCGCGCTCGCCGGGGACGGCTTCGTGCACAGCGCGCTCATCGCCATGTACTGCCAGGAGGGGGAGGTGGTGGACGCGGAGCAGGTGTTCTTGGCAGCCGCGGACGGCGCCCGCACGATCGTCTCGTGGACGGCCATGGTCGCGGGCTACGCGCAGAACTGCTTGTTCGGCCAGGCGGTCGCGGTGTTCGGCACGATGGTTGCCCAGGGCGTGCTCCCCAACGAGATCACTCTGATCAGTTTCCTGCCGTGCCTGCAGGGGCAAGAATGTCTCGCTGCCGGGGAGATGGTTCATGGGTTCGTCGTCAAGCTGGGGTTCGATGCGAATCTGCCGCTGGTGAATGCGCTCATCGCAATGTATGGGAAGTGCGGGAGCATCGCGTCGGCGAAAGACTTGTTTGATGGAATGGCTGCGCGCACCGTGGTGTCCTGGAACACGATGGTTGCCATGTATGAGCAGAATGGTGATGGGGTTCGGGCGATCAAGTTCTTCCACAGGATGCTTAGTGAGAAGGCGGGGTTTGACGCTGTCACTCTGGTCAGTGTGCTTTCTGCTTGCACACGCCAGGGAGCCCTTGAGACAGGGAAGTGGGTGCACGAGCTCGCCAGGAGTCACGGGCTCGACACCGATGCGAGAATCGGCAATGTTCTCGTGGATATGTACGCAAAATGTGGTGAGATTGCTTACGCAAGGCAAGCTTTTGAAGGTTTGCGCGAGCCTGGTGTTGTGTCATGGAGCGCCATGATCAGTGCATATGCCAACCATGGTGAGCCTGAACAGGCTCTCAATCTCTTCTCCGCGATGAAAGGTCAAGGGGTGAAGCCTAATTCCTTCACGCTCACCGCGGTTCTAGTGGCGTGTGGCTACTCTGGCCTCGTTGACGAAGGGCTGGCGGTTTTCAACAGCATTGTCAGGGACTACCATATATCGCCTACACTCGAGAACTATGCCTGCATGGTTGACATGCTAGGACGTGCTGGCAGACTTGTCGAAGCATATGAAATCATCAGGGGAATGTCGATGCAGCCAGACAAGTGCATTTGGGGCGCGTTCCTCGGCGGTTGCAGGCTTCATGGCAACCTGGAGCTGGCTGAATTTGTTGCCAAGGATCTCTTCCTGTCGGGCTCCAATGACGTCACGTTCTACGTTTTGATGGCGAACATGTACTTCGAGGCTGGAATGCTGGAGGACGCGGAAAGGACGAGGAGGACCATGAAGGAGATGGAGCTCAAGAAGACGGCTGGGCACAGCTTAGTTTGTACCAGTAGAGAAAGAAGAGCCATCACGAGGTAGCAAGCTAGATGCAAGTTTTAGGTTAGACTGTTTGTAAGCAGCTATTTGCACATGTTCTCTCCCCAACATCACATAATTCTTTGGATATCAAAATTAGGCTTTATCATAGGCTCGTGATAAACTGAGGACAAATGTTCTGTTTTCTGATAATTTTTACCTTGTTAACTGTACAATGGGGAAGGCCGCCCAATTAAAATGTGATGACCCGTTGCATTATTGAAATGTGATTTTACATTACAGCTGCAGAAGAGACTGAAAACAATGCTCCAGAAAATAATGTACTGCCTAGTTTCTACTATGATATTAGGATGTGATGTTCAGACCTCTGCCGAACAAAAACCAAAGTGGTGGGTGTATGGCACCGGTACTGGACTACGATCGGTGATCGGTGAGGAATAATTGTTTTCATACTACAGGAGAATACCGTTCTAAGTTGATTGGCATAGAAATTTGTTTCATGGCTCAGGTGGGGAGGGCAGAGAATTGTAGTCACAGGTGCTATTTTCCACTGAAATGCATCGACAGTCCAAATTATTATTCTTCGAAGAAACAAGAACGCCGATGGCAGATAACTGATTAAGTATACTTCTTATTTCATGCTAGTGGGATGAGTTCAGAGAGGAAGGACAAAGGAGTTGCAAATTGAAAATGATGGCACGAGAAAGTTTCAAATCACGCTTCCTGCATTTTTTGAATTTTCTACTAAGAGCGATTCATGTCTTCTAGCATTTTGTATTGCCCTCCTAGGAAGTGTGCATTCTATATTTTTTGAACGATTCATAATCTAGCATTTCGCATTTACTCCCAGTCCCAGGAAGTGTTTGTGGGCAACAACAGCACAGTATATAAAGTTCGGTAAGTGTGCATTTGTTTCTCCAAAAAAAAATTTACTGTGAACTCAGTGCACACCTGCCACGTTACATTTTTTTTACACCCAAAGTACCTATTTATTCATAACTAATCAGGGTAACATCTTCTAGAAAAGATGGTACAATACAAGGAGGGGGGTTATCTAACCAAATGCCCGGTTCAACATATTTTGCCAAGCTGACCAGTTCATGCGCTGCACCGTTTGCCTCCCTGTGCACATATCTTCAGTTACGTGTTGCCACTTGTGAGTGTAATACTGAATGCAAGGTCGATACCTTCAGACTCCTCTTCCTCCGACAACAAAGAACCATGCTATGTCATCGAGAAGTGCATGGATGAATCCGGGGCATATGAACCCACTTTGGAAAACACATTTCTAAATTTTAAAAAAATCTAAAAAAAAATTACGCGGGTTCGTCTCCATGTTCTATGTGCGTGCATAAAGTTTTACGGAAAAATATTTTTTTGTGGCCTGTGCAAAAAAGGCAAAAAATTATGTCATGGAACACTATTTAGAAGCACCGAAATTTATCTTTTTTGCAGAGGTAAAACAAAAAGACATTTTTTCATAAAACTTTATGTTGCGTATACGCAATTGCGAACATGTATGCGTGATATTTTCTTTTGAATTTTTTGACATTTTAGCTTAAAATGCATTTTTCAAAAGTGGGTGCATATGCCCATGGGTTCACATAGTGCCCTCTCCTATGTCATGCCACTGCTTTATCATTAGATCGTGTCATCATGGTCGTCTAAATTTATGCCACATTTCAACCTTTACACATGTTTATGTTGAACTTGAACCTTGTCTAACAGTGAATTTAAATTTGGCAGTTTGAACAAATTAAAATGAAAAGAGGAAAACGCAGAGACAAATGCAAAAAGAACTTAAAAAAGAAAACCATGTGCCCAATGCGTGTCCAGAAGAACAGCATTCAGGTATTGACAAATGAAGAAAAAAAAAAATTATGCTTGCTTTCATCAACCAATAAACCACCACCATAACATCAATTATCACACATTTTTGGAGCAAACACCTGCTATCAATAAACCTTAGTAGATGCAGCAACCACACCATCTCTATCAACACATGACTTAAAAAATCCTCTTCACCACTAAGCTTGAACACCCAGACGATGACAATCTTCTTTGGTGTAAGCAGTGATCAACCATATGTTGCGCTAACAACACAATTTATGAATGCTCCATCTCAGGATATACGACATAAACCTTACAGTCCATGGCAATGTACAGATGTGGAGCTAACAGCGGTATGTCGGCCTACAGTACGTGGCAACCGGTATAACAGTGATACACACACGAAAAGGTTTTCTTTGCTGTACACGAGAGAAGAGGCCATTGGTGCAAAATTACTGCACGTCCATGCTCTACTGAACTGCCAGCCGCTGGAGATGCTCCATGAAGACCTGGAAGCTCGCATCATCTGTGAATATCATATCCCCCCCAGGAGGCGGAGGTGTGTCGGAGTCATATGTCACGGATGGGTTCAGCTTTGCCAGCAAGAATCGAGCCTGCAATTTCCATAAAATAAAGCATTAAAAACAAATTATATGGAAGTGCTGATAGTTTTTTTAGTTTACTCCGAAACTAATGACTGATCACTGGTGACTTGATTGCAATTCTCGGCACAAATTTTGACCTTCCAGTGAGATTGTTGCATTTATTCAAATTTATATCTTATCGGGATCCCCTGTAGTTGCTACTGTCACTGCAGGTTAAGGAACTGCTCCCGACTACCAAGTACACAGGCACCAGATGCATACTCCTAAGAGTTCTGATGCAGAGTGTACTGACAGATTAAATAGAAAATACTAACCTGAGAACCATATTGATCACACACAACCAAACGAGGCACAGGAAATCGCTCCTTGATTATTGAATCAGCTTCCTCCTGTGGGGCTTGCAACAACTGGGCAAACACCTGAACATCATACAAGGTTATACATGGTTTTTCGACAACATGCGAGAACCCAAAAGAAGAGAGGAAAATGGAGCATTGATATTTTCTAGAATTCTTTTAATACGACATGGTGCTAGAATTTTAAATCAAATACAGATAAGTTCTCCATAAACCTACAAGAAAGCCAACATGGAGTCAAAAAAAAATATTTAGTGTTACCATGGTTTTTGGCCAACAAAACATTACCTCGTGGCCTTCTTGATGTTGGTAACCAGCCTTTCGCCACTGTGCGATCGTTATCCCATGGAATATGACAACGGTAAAATAAGAATCCAACAAAAGTATCCTGTCACCAGCAATTGCGCTTACATCCAATAGAACAGGCTCGGGACCTGACTGAAATGAATATGATATAAGTGAAGGCTGGATCATCACAACTGCATTCGCTACATTCTCTCTGTTTAACATCATCCTGAAATATGCAGTTTCATCTGGACTATTGTTGAAAACCTGCATGTAGTAGTTAATCAGGAGCAAAGAGAAATTCAATTCGCTTGATCTGTTGATCAGCATGACTCATTGAATTAGGACAGAAAAAATGTTTTACCTGAATAAACTGGGAACGTCTCAAATTAAAAATAAACTGTGGAAAAATTGATAGACGCGGGGACAAACTGAAAGATGAAGGTGCTTCCTTCTGATAGTCTCCAAATTTCGAACATAAACTAATCAATGCTCGGTCAAGCCATCTTACTGGATCAAAATCAACCTGAAAAAAACACCAAGAACATGCTATAAAAATGAATATAACAGACCTTACATACAGGAAGAGTCAAAGATGCAACTCATGTCAGAACATGTAAGCAGCAGCAATAACTGTGAGTTAATTATTAATGAAACTAATCAAGGAGTCCTTGAGCAGCGAACTATTTCCTTTATGGTCATGGTTTGTTTCCTATGCAATTTATAAAAGGTTTCCTCTTAATGATTATGTTTCTAAGATACCCCCTCCGTCCCATAATATAAGAGCATTTTTTACACTACACTAGTGTAAAAAATGCTCTTATATTATACAGTAGGACAGAGGGAGTAGTATAAATGACATGTTATTGAGAAACCAAGTTCACAAATGCCATATCCTTTTTAAGACTGCGTTTTTTATACAAAAGGTTGTTCAAAGGAGAAGCACAACCATTATAATTCCGATGTACCGATCTAGTGTGGACCTTTTGATCCTCCTAATGTGATGATTTCAATTTTCTTCACATCCTCAACTAATGAGATAATTTATAAAATTGTTTCTCAGACTATGTATTGCCTCCAACTAATAAATATACGGAATAATTGTTTCACAAAACCAAAGACAAATGTACAAACTAGTGCAAAACTACAAATTGACTAACCAATTTCACAGAACTACATATTTAAGGATCATTGTATCATGAAATTAAAAGGTTGTACGGTGCATCCATATCCCCACTCGGACCAAGGGAGCCCACAGGTCACAATTACAAATTTCGTGCTTCCAAATTTTTTATGATGTTATATTCCATCTCTCAAACATAAAAAGATGGGTCTGTCATGGGGCATTAAGTATATTGAAACAATTTATGAAAAGTAAACAGACTATCAGAAAGTACCTCAGCTTCCATCTTAAATGAGACCAAGCGTGCCATGACTGCTGCTGCTGCCTCTTGGTCAAAGCCAGTTATTAACTCCTACAGCACATGTACTAGTCCAATGAGCAACAATATTACATTGATTTTTCCTAAAAAGTCTGTAAAAGCACTAAAACACTGGGTAACACACTGACATTGGCTAAACACAATTGTTCAGCTCAACTATTACTGAAAATGGGTACAAATGGAAGGAGAAAAACATTTAAAAGGAAAGAAAACTCATCAAGGGGAACAAAGGTAAAACTTACCTGCACACTGCCAGAACCAGCAACCCATCTTCTTGAAATTGTAGTCGATCGCAATCTCATTTGCCCATCATGATGCTGATAACTGCATGTGGCATCTCCAGGTCAGACATATATACTTCTCCAACAATATCAATTGTTTATAAAAGAGATGGGAGGGGGAGCAGATTCCATACTAGGTTAAGAATTGGAAGTAGAACAGATTGTTTTGTGATTGTCCAATTGCGTCCGGGGCATCTTTTTTGGCCATATCAAATACTACGCATAGTGATGTTTTCCTATCTAGACCACACATCTTCCAAGCGCTAGTGTTCCCCTGACCTACAACTGTATCTGAGGATAGAGGACCTTTCTGCAGAAGCAGCAACATGCCAAAAGACTAAGTATAGCATACAATCACCATTCTAAAACATCAACATGTAACTAAGCACATACTGTACCTTCTCCAGGGAAGTACAAGGTCCAATGATGCCTTGAATTTTGACATCCTTGGAGCAGTTGATCTCAAATATGCCACTGCAAAAATAATTTAAATACAGAAATGAGACAACTCAATAACAAGGCTGTACTACAGCAGGTTACTGGATGACATGAACGTATTTTACACCCCTGAAACAGCCATTTCACCTAAAACAAACCTATGAGGATGATTAGGAAAAGTATCACACAAACACTATTGCCTCAAGAGGCATAGTCAATTAGTACATCCAAGTTCAAAATCACTTAATCAGTACCGGATAGCACTAAACTTATTTGCAGTTTCTCTGATCACATAGATGCCTTTGAAAATAAGCTAAAAGCAGCAAGTAAGAATATCACACTTCTGAGGTTGCAGCAAAAACAGACAACAACAAAGCATTTCAAGTTGGGGTAGGCAAAAGTTGAAACCCATAAAATCTCGAAACCAAGTCATGGTTCTGGCGCGTGGATAGCTAACTTCCACGTACCCCTGTCCATGCCTAGTTCTTTGATGATATTCCAGTCCCTCAGATCTCTCTTTGAGGACTCCTCCCATATCAAGTTTGGTCTGCCACGACCCCTTTTGACATTATCAGCACGCTTTAACCGTCCGCTATGCACTCGCGCTTCTGGAGGCCAGCATTGTATATGCCCAAACCATCTCAGACGATGTTGGACAAGCTTCTCTTCAATCAGTGCTACCCCAACTCTACCACGCATATCATCATTCCGGACCTGATACCTTGATCTTTTTTTTTGTTGCAGCAACAACAGAACTAAAAGCAAATCCCTAATTACATTTGCAGTGAAGACGAGACAAACATAAACATGCTAGAACTAGCAAGCAGTTAAATCAAGCAGGCAGAAAAGTATCTTTACTTGAACGATAAGCCAAGGTCACTATCGCTTGACTGAAAAATGCGTCTAAGTGAATCTTTAAAAACAGAATGGCCAAAACTTTCTGCAAGCACAACTATTCCCCCAGTTCTCTCCACTGCAACCTTCATCTCAGCAACACCAACCTGAGGAATAGAATATATTATTAACCATATCAAGGCAACCGTGCATAGACATCAGAAGATAACGCATAAGTCAATGGTGTGCGGTGATGTGCTAAATAACAGTAGTTTTTGCATGAACATTTGTTCTTAATACTTTTCTTTTTGATAAATCGTATTGCATATGCCCATGTTTTTAAGGCGTCGCCTTATGGACGCTTAGGGGGTAAGGCGCGTCCTGGCAGTGCCTTAGCATTTTCTCCGCCTTAGGCGCTTAGGTTGATCGTCTTATGATGCCTAACCGCCTTAAAAACCTTGGCATACGCACTTCAGACAGTTATCAAAAGAGGATGGCTTGCACATTATCACTGAGTTGTCAACTAACACTCACAATAGGTCACCATTCTTCTCTGTATTTCATTAGCTGATAAAAGTAGCCAAAATTCCTACTAAATCAGGTTAAGAGAAGTTTACATTATGATAATATGTACATCCACTCTGAATTCTGAAATAACAGCATCTTACAGCCATGGAACTTCCAAGAAAATAAATGCCTGCACAGATATTTTCGAGATGATAAATGCTTATACTGATATTTTTCACATTATGGTGAGACAAACATGCTTATGAGGTCTATGAATGATACACAGCAACACTGGTTCAAGTGAACAATATCCTAGTTAAACAAGCTAATGCCTGATCCTTGACCAAGAGGTGATATGAATAATCTATACAACAAGGAGCAGGGGACAAACCTGGTCAAGTGCACATGCAAATAGATCGAGCACATGCCCTTGATGCACGAGTTGACTTCCAATCTCCTCGAAGAATTTAACGGCTTTGTTATAAAGTGGAGCAGAACCTTTATCAAGATCTTTGTGCGAACGAATTGGATCAGATAACGGCTTAGATATTATCTGACATTTTGCAAAAAAAAACATTAGAATACAATAATGTATCATGCTATTTCCAAAGGAAAACCTAACTTGACAAAAAAAATCAATCTCTACACTGGAGTATCATCATGACAAATGTGCAGATTATTATTCGGTGGAACTTACTTTATCAGAAAAGGGATCATGCTTTTTAATGAGTTATGAGCTAATTTAAGTAGAAAAGTCGGGTCGGCTTCACTACACAGAATACATACGAAACATCTCTGGAATTGCAAAGCACAGAGCAAGTGAGCAAACCCACAAACTTTCCTCACATGAACTCTAAATATGTAACAGGTATGCCCATCACATATCAGAAAAGGCTTTCATATTCGTTTTCCACTAAAAGTATCAACCCAGCTGGTAACTCAGTACGGTGTTGTCCATAGTCTATATCCCACTTCTAACTCCCAACACAACTAGGCTAGCCAATTTTGGGACTAAACTCACCACTATTAGCAAGAACAGAAGGCGAATTGGGCAAGGGTGTTAGAAATACCCCACGGAATGCTAAGAAATGTTGCATAACTATTGCTGGGAATAGAAAGGCGGCGACATGTTTCTTCTTATCACTGTGGGTGCGTGATCAGAGCACTGGGGGGGGGGGGGGGGGGGGGGGCAGTAAAGTGGAAAATAAGATGTGATATTCATTAGAGAAATTACTTACAGAACCAGGTCCCTCTGTAGATGGGCCACCTATAAATGCCATAATTCTACCACCTGATCCAGGCACACAAATCCCCAAGAGGCTGGCTGCAACACTTAATGCAGCTCCAGTACATCTTGATGCTCGCTGATCAGCAGAAACCGGCCATGGGTCCTTTTGCAGTTCTTCTATAAGCTAAAGAAATAGAAAACCGGCATCAACAAATTGCAATCGAATTTTGCCTCCAAAATAATATTCTGCAATTAAAAAATAATAATATTGCGGTGCACTAGAGACCTAAAGTTTTGTCCAAGTTCCTGGACAAACTCATCATGTCTTCTTTTAATGCAAGGAGAGTTCTTAACTGAATTCAAAATAAACTCGCACTCTGAAGCAGGCAACAGGAACCTAGCAATACTTTCTGCTGAAACACCATCCCTTGCGCCGGCGATCACACCTGTTGTGGGTTTTGTTTTCCCTGTAAGGAAACCCATTTGCTCAAGAATTTGATCCTTCTTAATCTCCTTTGTCCCCTTGAACACATGTGACTTAGGCAACAAGCCAAAACCCAATTCATGCACCTACATGAGTCAACATGTATTCATATCAATTTTTTTGACCAGAAGACTAATAAAAGTGAAACATTTATATGAAGGAAAGGTGAATATAACCTGCACATATGTCCCGAAAGTAATGAACCCGACGAGGGAGTGGTCCGGCAACAGCTCAACTGCTTGCGCTAGAGCAGACTTCAAATAGCCGATTTCCTCCTCAATCATGCAAGTATCAACAACAAAGAGGAAGACCGGTGGCGACACAGGACCGGCTTCGGCAGCGGCCATGTACTCCACAGTACAACATTCAGGATAGAGTTCGGTAGGCAGGTTGCTTTGCGAAACAGCGGAGTATTGCTGGGGGAAGTGGTTGCGCTGGAAGCAGAATGGGCAGAGCCACATCTTTGAACCGAAGTCGGCGACCGAGAAGGGGTTGAGGATGGAGCGGCAGATGCGGCAGCGGAGTGGGGCATAAGGAAGAACAGGAATGGCAGGGTTGGGGTTCAGAGGAGTGTACATGGCCGAGACAGGGACGACACAGCTAGCAGCATCCTGCTTGGTGCCGGGTATCACATTCCAGGTCATCCTCACCCCATCCCGGGCCTCGAGTTCCAGGAACTCAGACATTGATTCTCTTCTGTGATCAGGTTGCTCAAACCTAATTTCTTCAGTAGACCCTCAGCCTTGGCGACAGTATCAGGTCTCCACCAGAAGGACGAAGCCGTTGATCTGCATATATAGCCATTAATTGATCAGCCAAATTAATACCCCGCAAAAAATTAGCCAAATTAATAGCGGGCTGGAACCGGGGCGTGAGGGTAAGTTGAACCAACAGAGCGCTGGGAACAATCGAATCGAATTCGCAGGCGAATGGATGGATGGATCGAGGTCTCTCGTCTTGGAAATGGATGGCGAATCGGAACAGCCTAAGCAAGCTACGCTAGGGTTCGCGTGACGGGAGAAGATACGGTATCAAATTGGGGATATCAGTACTGCCCGCCCCTCACCCCACCCTATAGAGAGATGCGGAGAGAGTAGTACCTTCGCCTTGGAGGTGGCGCGGCTTCGGCGGATGCGGGGAGGCCTGCCCTGTACTCCTCTTCTCCGGCGCCGGCGACGGCGACGGCGAGGAGAGGTATTTCCGGGCAGGGGCGCTGGAGTAGGGAGCGGGGAAGCCGCGGGGGTTCTGGCCTCCTGGGGCAGTTGGCCACGAACAGAGAAACCCAGAACACCTGCGAAGCCAAGATGGTCTTCTCTCACCGTTCTTCGCTCCTCCTCCTCTTTTTTTTTCCCCGGAGATTCTTCGCTTCTTTTTCACATACAAAGCATTACTCCCTCCGTTTCAAAACAGATGAATACTTTTTGTTAACACATTACGGACGCAAGCGTTTATACATGCGCGCATATATTCATTCCTATGAACGCGCACACACACGTCCTATCTCTATGAGTACCTTTGAGAGACTGGACCGGCATATCAGCTTAAGATTAACGACAGACGAAGCATTACTGATAAAATACAATTCGTTCCATGAAAAAAGTATTAACAATCAGCACAATGTATTTTACTTTTTCTCTAAAATAAAATCAAAGCATGTTTTTATTTTCGAAAAAAGGCCTAGATACCTAGGATGCCTCACTCCAAGCGAATTCCATCCACGAAGGATGTTAAAGCAAAGGGTTATTGGATTGGCTCAATCGAGGGTTCCTGAAAAAGGCAAAGCCTCGAGGGTCACTGGGTTAAGGGCCAGGATGCGAGCACAAAGTGTTGTTCTACTCCAAATTGTGCTTCGGAAGGTGAAAGAATTCATTCACTTCATTCAAAAGGACAACAACATCACCACAATTCACGTAGACAAGGAGGAGATAGGGACAGCTTGGTTGATGTCTTGGGCATCATGCCTGGTAGAAAATGATGCCTGACAGCCTAGAGAAGAGAGAAATTTTGCCTTACCAGGCATGCTTTACGGTTGTTGTTTGGTTGGAGATCTGGTCTGGGTCAAAGGTAGAAATATCAAGAAACAAGATTGACGGGCTAATTTGATAAGAAGTACAACAGAGCTCTGCTAAATAACTCAAGATCATGTATATCTGCAACCCAGGCGTCCCTTTCATCGGCCTGGGCCAGGCTAATCTCACTGCCTGGCCTAACCCTCTTTTTTTTGCTTTAACGTGCCCAGGCTAGTGAAGCTGTTGGGTCAGCTAGGCCAGGCAGACTTTTTGTTTTCAGGACATGAACAAAACTGCTCCAGACACACTTCAGGCACTGTCCAAGTCAGACGTGGAGTGGTGTGGATGTCAACCAAACTAGCCTATAATCCATAGCCATTCATGGGAACCAAAACCCCCCGTCAGAACACCCTTGAATGACAATCCCTCCAGGAGATTTGGATAACCCGTTCACTGAGGACGAGGTGTGGAGTCCGATCATGTCATCTCTCGCGAAGAAGGCACCTCGCCTGGACGATTTCAACGGCGCCTTTTTCCATGCGTGCTGGTCAATCATCAAGAGCGATGTCATGGTCGTCTTCCATCATTTCTTCAGGCTAGCTGGAGGATGGGATTTTGGTGCCCTTAACATTGCAATGCCGACCTTAGTGCCGAAGAAGGACTCCGCCACATGCATGGTGGATTTTTTACCGATCAACCTAGTTCATTATGTCGCTAAACTAATCACCAAGGCATTCTCCATTAGACTGTGGCCGTCATTGACATCATCATCTCACCGACACTGACAGCATTCCTCAAATCGAAGTGCATCCACGATAGCCATCTCTACGTCCAAAACTGCGTCAAAATCACTGAATAGGAAGTAAACTTTGTCTCTTATGTTTGAACTTGATATAGCTAGCGCCTTCGATAGTGTTTCCTGAAAATATTTGCTTAAGCTTATCCAATGGCTTGGTTTTAGTGCCAAATGGAGAGACTGGATAGCCTTGCTTCTGCCTACGTTGGCTCGTTCTTCATCCTCAACAGACCGCCAGGCACGGTGATCATACATTGATACGTCTCCAACGTATCTATAATTTTTTATTGTTCCATGCTATTATATTATCTATTTTGGATGTTTTATATGCATTAATATGTTATTTTATATTATTTTTGGGACTAACCTATTAACCTATAGCCCAGTGTCAGTTCCTGTTTTTTTTCTTGTTTTAGAGTTTTGCAGAAAAGGAATACCAAACGGAGTCTAAACGGAATAAAACTTTCGCGATGATTTTTCTTGGACCAAAAGACATCCAGAGGGCTTGGAGTGCACGTCAGGAAAGCCACGAGGCGGGCCACAAGGTCGGGAGGCGCACCCCCACCCTTGTGGGCCCCTCGTGACTCCACCGATCTATTTCTTCCGCCTATATATTCTCAAATACCCCAAAACCTTTCAGGGGAGCCACGAAAACACTTTTCCATCGCCGCAACCTTATGTACCCGTGAGATCCCATCTAGGGGCCTTTTCCGGCATCCTGCTGGAGGGGGATTCGATCACGGAGGGCTTCTACATCAACACCATTGCCTCTCCGATGAAGCGTGAGTAGTTTACCACAGACCTACGGGTCCATAACTAGTAGCTAGATGGCTTCTTCTCTCTCTTTGATTCTCAATACCATGTTCTCCTCGATGTTCTTGGAGATCTATTCGATGTAATACTTTTTTGCGGTGTGTTTGTCGAGATCCGATGAATTGTGGATTTATGATCAGCTTATCTATGAATATTATTTGAATCTCCTCTGAATTCTTATATGTATGATTTGATATCTTTGCAAGTCTCTTCGAACTATCGATTTGGTTTGGCCAGCTAGATTGGTTTTTTTTGCAATGGGAGAAGTGCTTAGCTCTGGGTTCAATCTTGCGGTGTCCTCACCCAGTGACAAAGTAGGGGTAGCGAGGCACGTATTGTATTGTTGCCATCGAGGATAAAAAGATGGGGTTTACATCATATTGCTTGAGTTTATTCCTCTACACCATGTTATCTTACTTAAAGCGTTATGATACGTCTCCTCCGTATCTACTTTTTCAAACACTTTTGCCCTTGTTTTGGACTCTAACTTGCATGATTTGAATGCAACTAACCCGGACTGACATTGTTTTCAGCAGAATTGCCATGGTGTTATTTTTGTGCAGAAATAAAATTTCTCGGAATGACCTGAAAATCAACAGAGATTATTTTTTGAATATATAAAAAATACTGGCGAAAGAATCAAGGCCAGGGGCCCCACACCCTGTCCACGAGGGTGGGGGCGTGCCTACCCCCATGGGCGCGCCCCCTGCCTCGTGGGCCCCTTGGTGCTCCTCCGACCTCAACTCCAACTCTATATATTCGTGTTCGGGGAGAAAAAAATCAGAGAGAAGGATTCATCACGTTTTACGATATGGAGCCGCCGCCAAGCCCTAAACTCTCTCGGGAGGGCTGATCTGGATTCCGTTCGGGGCTCCGGAGAGGGGAATCCGTCGCCATCGTCATCATCAACCTTCCTCCATCATCAATTTCATGATGCTCACCGCCGTGCGTGAGTAATTTCATCGTAGGCTTGCTGGACGGTGATGGGTTGGATGAGATTTATCATGTAATCGAGTTAGTTTTGTTATGGTTTGATCCCTAGTATCCACTATGTTCTGAGATTGATGTTGCTATGACTTTGTTATGCTTAATGCTTGTCACTAGGGCCCGAGTGACATGATTTCAGATCTAAATCTATTATGTTTTCATGAATATATGTGAGTTCTTGATCCTATCTTGCAAGTCTATAGTCACCTATTATGTGTTATGATCAGTTAACCCTGAAGTGACAATAATCAGGATACTTACCGGTGATGACCGTAGTTTGAGGAGTTCATGTATTCACTATGTGTTAATGCTTTGGTCCAGTACTCTATTAAAAGGAGGCCTTAATATCCCTTAGTTTCCAATAGGACCCCGCCGCCATGGGAGGGTAGGACAAAAGATGTCATACAAGTTCTTTTCCATAAGCACGTATGACTATACTCGAAATATATGCCTACATTACATTGATGAACTGGAGCTAGTTCCGTGTCACCCTATGTTATAACTATTGCATGAGGAATCGCATCCGACATAATTATCCATCACTGATCCATTGCTTACGAGCTTTTCATATATGGTTCTTCGCTTATTTACTTTTCCGTTGCTACTATTACAATCACTATAAAACCAAAACCGCTACCGTTACTGTTGCGGGTTTGTCACGGCAGATGTCCTTGTGAAAGGACTTAGTCGTGGAGCCATCGCTACGGGTTAGCTCAAAGGGGTTAAACCGGATAAGGGGACACGGGGATTTTATACTAGTTCGGCCCCTTCAAGGAAGGTAAAGCCTACGTCTAGTTGTGATTGGTATTGCTAGGGTTTTGAAGGCCAGGGAGCGAATCCGCTTTGTCTGGCTCTCGAGTTGTTGTCTGTCCCTAAACCGCGGCCGGGTCGTCCCTTTATATACATAGGTTGACGCCTGCCGGACTACAGAGTCCCGAAGCCGGATCATAAACGTATCCGGTTCGGTCTCTATCCTTCCTATCTTATAATACAAGTTACATGACTAGGTCGGTTTACATTTACAGGCTTTAACCCGCCTTTGGGCCTTGGACCTTCGTGAAGCGCTATTGGAGTAATGGGCCACGGGTAGGCTAACACAGGCCCAGAACCTTTCAAGACATTGAGGCAGACTGCGCCCCTTGAAACCCCAGGACGAAGAGCCGCCTTCTGAGAGTCGGCGGCGAGGCGGCCGACTGCCCACTCGCGATCGAGTGGCAGGGACGACTTTAGGATAAGCCGACTCCTGACTGGCGACTTCCAGAGAAGCCGGCCTTGGGGAGTCGGCCCGCGATGCCAACAACCCCCATGCCCTCATAAAGAGGGACGGGACGGGGAGTGGCCATAGTAAGGTCCACTCCCACCCCTTTTCCAAGGGCAGGCGTGGCTACAGTACGTCGTACCCGCAGAGATCTCCGCGCGGCGTGACACTATTGCCATGCCGGCCCTGACGTCAGCCCCAGAGGGCGGAGTCCTGTGCCCACAACGGCCTGCCGGTACGACCCAGGGATGATGGTTCCCACCAGTCGGCGGGCGTACGAAAGACGGCGAGAGCGCCACCAGTCGGCCCAGATGGGAGTCGGCCACCAGAAGTCGGCCGACCCCTCCCACGGGCCCCACGCGCCATTAATCAGATGTGACAGGTAGTGGCCACAGTGATCGCCCACCAGACGGCGGAGCTGTCGCCACGACCTCATGACCGAGCCTGCGTCATTATAGGCACGACTACATTAATCTACAGCCGGCAAGACCCGCCCGCGGCGGACGCGGCCTGTCGACTCCATACCGAGTTAGTCGGCGGGGCCCACCAGTCGGCGGGCCCCAGGAGTTGGCGGATAAGACGGCGGCCAGAGAGACTGACGGCTGGGCCCGCGCCTAGCCGGATTACCATTATACCCCTGGGGGGTAGGCCTATATAAACCCCCTAGGGCATCCATGCAAAGGGTTGGAATCCATTAGCACTAGACCAGATCATATAGGAAGGAGAGAGCTAGCCTTGCCATCTCCTACCTCCAGGAAATAGCTCGAGGAGCAACCGTGTAAACACTTTGCCATAGTGATCATGCGGAGACCCCGCAGAGCAGCAGTAGGGGTATTATCTCCCCAGAGAGCCCCGAAGCTGGGTAAGATTCGCCGGCGTGCATGCCTTCGCCTTATCTCGTTTCCAGGCACCGGCGACGTTCTACTCGCCCCCACCATGATAAGCCATCCTTTGGCATATGTCGCACCCAACCCCCGACATTTGGCGCCCACCGTGGGGCATGGTGCACCGTCGTCCGGAGACCTGCTCTAGACGGGAACCCTTTTCCTCCCTGGTGAGCGCAGCCAGCCCGGCACGCCAGACGGAGTTTGTGCTGACGCGCTGCACGACGCTGAGATCGCCTGCGCAGCCAGCTGCCTCGCCGATCTTGTCGGCGAGGTTCGCCTCTCCGACGAACCTGCATCCAACGCAGGCACGGGCGGCCCCGAGAGCCTCCTCGCGGGCCTCCTCGACCAACTCCACGTCGCCGGCGAGCCTGCCGTGGACTTGGAGTCGGTAGGCTCCACCGACCCGATGCTGGTCGACTTCGACACCGCGTCGCTCGACGCGTTCCCCACCAACGTGGTGGTCTACGACGAGCCGCTCCCTCGCGCGGAGAGTGACGGAAGCACCGTCACCGAGGTGCTCGTCATCGGTCATGACGAGCCTCCCGGCGGAGGAGCGCATGACCCACTTGGCGCGGCACTGCAAGACCTGACTGCGCCCATTCCGGAAGACGCTGACGGGGAGACATTGGAGGCGCGCCGCCTTCAGCTCGTCGAAGGCGCGAAGAAGCTGGCTAGCATGAGACGCTTGTCAGAGGACTACCAGCATGAGATGGATCGCGCTATGGGTGGCTCGCCAGCTCCGGCCAGGCCCAGCCGCCTTGGCGCGGTCCGGCAGCGCGGCGTGGCCATCGCCAACCTGTTCGGGGCAAATCGCCCTGTGTACGCCACGCCTGCGGAGAACATTTGAGCCGCCCAGGCGGCGGCAGATGAGCTGGACAACTTTGAGGGCGAAGAGCGCCGCCTGATGACGAAGCGAGTCCAGCGGCTCCTCGACGTGGCTGCCATGCAGAACGAGGCTGGCTGCCGCACGGAGGCGCCGCAGCGACAAAACGACGACCCGCCTCCACGCCGAGATCAAGGCGCGACGTCTCGGACGCCGATTGGTGGCGCCCGAGGGAGGAAAGACAAGGATCCGGCTGTCAGCCACAGTCATACTCACATTACCATAGAGCGCGACCAAGACGGCCGCCCGAGAGCAGTGGAACAACGGGACGACTGTCCGCCTCCTCCTCCTTGCAAGGAAAGGCGAGTCTCCCCACCGCCTGTTGACCATCCGACTCTCGGAGACCGCCTTGGCCGCCGAGAGGGAGTCGGAGAAAACGACGCCCACCACCGAATCGACCGACTTCACCGATCCCTAGCGCTGGAAGAAGAAGACGAGTTGGGTCCGCCTTGTTTCGGGCCCCGCATTCGAGACGAGCCCTTTCCCAAAGGGTTCACGCTCCCAAGAGACACGCTCAAGTACACCGGCTCCGTGAAGCCGGAGGACTGGCTGGTTGACTACTCCACGACCGTCAACATAGCGAACGACAACAAGCGTGTTGCCGTAAAATACGTTCCGCTCATGCTCCAGGGCACGGCCCGGACATGGCTGAACAGCCTGAAGCCCCGCAACATCAACAGCTGGGTCGACTTCACCGATGCGTTCGTCCGCAACTTCACAAGCACGTACAAGCGTCCTCCCAAGCCTCGTCAGCTTTCCTTGTGCATGCAAGGCCCCAACGAGCTAACTCGCGACTACCTCACGCGTTGGGCCGAGCTTCGGAACTCCTGCAAGGGCGTGCACGAGGTGCAGGCTATCGAGTACTTCACCGCCGGGTGCAGAGAAGGCACCCTCCTCAAGCACAAGCTCCTCTGCGATGAGCCAGAAACCCTCGACGAGCTGCTGATCATAGCAGACAAGTATGCCATGGCCGACTCCTCCATGAAGGTGGAGATTCAAGTTAGCGCGACTGGCGAAGTGGCCCCTCAGGCTCCTAGAACTCCGGCAGGAGACGCCAGTCGGCGGCAACAGCAGAACGACCACAAGCGCAAGGCCCCGCAGCTGGCTTCCAGCAGCCAGCAGGTGGCGATAGTTGAAGACCAGCAGCCGGATGGGCAGCTTCCACCCAAGCGACAGAAAGGTGGCAAGCCCAACTGGTTGCCGGCTTTCTCATACGAGCAGACTCTGGATGGTCCTTGTAAGTTCCATAGCGGCGCAAAGCCGTCGAATCACACCACCCGGAAGTGCCACTGGCTCATCAGGATCGCCAAAGGAGACGGCCTCCTACCTCCCCCGCCTGCTGGGCAGCAGCCTCCGCCTCCGCCCCAGCAGCCGGCTGTCAGGCCAGTCGGCGCAGTACAAGACGAGTACCCCGAAGAGCACGGAGCCTACGTGATATTTACCAGCGTGGCTGATGATCGACTCAGCAGGCGGCTGTAGCGACAAGAGGTGAATGCAGTAGCGTCAGAGACACCAGAGTTCATGCACTGGTCCGAGAAGTCTATCAGCTGGAGCAGAGCTGATCACCCAGAGGTGATGCCGAGTCCGGGCTCTTATGCCTTGGTCTTGGATGCCACCTTTTCCACGGATAGACGAGCTGCTCGTTTCTCGCGAGTTCTGATAGACGGAGGCAGCAGCATCAACATCATGTACAAGGACACCATGGAGAAGTTAGGAATCAAGCAAAGACAACTTCAGAATAGCCGGACCGTGTTCCACGACATTGTTCCTGGTCTTTCTTGCTCACCAATCGGTAAGATCCTGATGGACGTCCTCTTTGGAGACAAAGATCACTTCCGCCGAGAGTCAGTTTGGTTTGAGGTGGTGGATCTCGAGAGCCCATACCATGCATTACTTGGGCGACCCGCCCTGGCCAAGTTCATGGCGGTCCCCCACTACTCTCAGTCGCACAGGCAGACGACTTCCGGTAGTCGGCTGGCCGAGTCCCCGGTGATCGCGGCCGAGAAGCGGCTCCTTGACCGGGTTGTGGCGATGGCCGGCAAGCAGCTACAGGTGTCGCCTAACCCAAAGGAGTCGGAGGCTGAGGGTTCGTTCAAGCCGGCCAAAGAGACAAAGAAGATACCCTTGGATCCGGAGCACCCAGAGAGGTACGCTGTAGTAGGCGCAAACCTCGACAGCAAATAGGAAGGTGAGCTCGTTGATTTCCTCTGTGAGAATCGGGACATCTTCGCATGGTCCCCCAAAGACATGCCAGGTGTACCGACGGAATTCGCCGAGCACAAGTTACATGTCCGATCTGATGCAAAGCCGGTCAGGCAGCCCTTGCGCCGCCTATCAGAAGAAAAGAGAAGAGTTGTCGGAGAAGAGATAGCCCGACTCCTAGCAGCCGGCTTCATTATGGAAGTATTCTTTCCAGAGTGGCTAGCCAACCCGGTCCTAGTACTGAAGAAGAACAAGCAGTGGCGAATGTGTATTGACTACACAAGCCTCAACAAGGCTTGCCCCAAGGACCCGTTTGCTTTACCAAGAATTGATCAAGTGATAGACTCCATAGCCGGATGCGAGCTATTGAGCTTTTTGGATGCATATTCAGGATATCACCAGATCAAGCTGAACCCGGCTGACAGACTGAAGACCGCCTTCATCACGCCGTTTGGAGCCTTTTGCTACCTCACCATAACGTTCGGCTTGAGGAATGCCGTCGCCACCTTTAAGCATTGCATGTAGAAGTGCCTCCTCAAGCAACTCGGCAGAAACGCCCGCGTCTACGTGGACGATGTGGTGGTGAAGACAGAGAAGCGTGGAACACTGCTGGAAGACCTCAAGGAGACCTTTGAGAACCTGCGCCGATTCCAAATCAAGCTCAACCCTGAGAAGTGCGTCTTCGGAGTACCAGCCGGCCAACTCCTTGGCTTCTTGGTCTCTAAACACGGCATAGAGTGCAACCCTGTAAAGATCAAGGCCATTGAGATGATGGAGGTACCCAGCCGACTGCTGGACGTGCAAAAGTTCACCGGCTACTTGGCGTCCATCAGCCGATTCATCAGTCGGCTGGGCGAGAAAGCTCTCCCCTTATACCAGCTCATGAAGAAGACCACTTTTTTCGAGTGGAACCACAAGGCAGATGAAGCTTTTCTCCAGTTGAAGAAGATGCTGACTACTCCACCCATTCTGGTGGCTCCGACTCCTAAGGAGCCTATGCTCCTGTACATCGCCGCCACCAGCCGGGTAGTCAGCACAGTCATTGTAGTGGAACGCAAGGAGGAAGGCAAGGCACTACCTGTCCAGAGACCGGTATATTACCTAAGCGAAGTGCTGTCGACCTCCAAGCAGAACTACCCCCACTACCAGAAGATGTGCTATGGCGTGCACTTTGCCGCCAAGAAATTAAAGCCTTACTTTCAAGAGCATCCAATCACTGTGGTCTGCATGGCCCCACTTGCCGAGATCATCGGAATCCGAGATGCTTCTGGCCGAGTGGCCAAATGGGCCATAGAGCTGGCTCCCTACACCATCCACTACCAGCCCCGCACCGCCATCAAGTCACAAGCACTGGCCGACTTCCTCGTCGACTGGGCCAAGACCCAGTACCTACCTCCAGCGCCCGACTCCACCCATTGGCGGATGCATTTCGACGGCTCCAAGATGCGCACCGGCTTGGGAGCCGGCGTTGTCCTCACTTCTCCTAAAGGCGACAAGCTCAAATACGCACTACAAATCCACTTTGCCGCCTCCAACAACATTGCCGAGTACGAGGCGGTCATTCACGGGCTCTGGCTTGCCAAAGCACTTGGCATTCGCCGGATCCTGTGTTATGGCGACTCGGACTTAGTGGTCCAGCAGTCGTCTGGCGACTGGGACGCCAAAGATGCAAACATGGCGAGTTACCGTTTCCTCGCGCAGCAACTCAGTGGATATTTCGAGGGGCGCGAGTTCCTCCATGTGCTAAGAAACAACAACGACCAAGTAGACGCCTTGGCACGAATCGGCTCTACCCGCCAAGCAATACCATCCAGCGTCGCCCTTCAATGCCTCCTCAAGCCGTCTATCAAGCCTTCACCAGAATCAGACTCCATCTTTGTGCCGGCTCCCCCCGAAGAAGTCGGATCCGACTCCAGAGCCCCGACAGACAGTACGGGGATTTTGGCAGATGGCTCCAAAGCCGCCACAGTCGAGGCCGGCCCAGGGACTACAGAACCTGGCCCGGGGACTGCGGCGGCCGGCCCGAAGACTCCAGAACTCGGCCCAAGAGCTGCGCCAGTCGGCCCGGGGACTTCATTAGTCCAGCAAGCGGTTGCTGACTCCAGCCCACCGCCTCCCAGCCCAGCCGCCCTCGTCCAAGTCGCAGTTCTGGCAGTCGAAGAAATAGCAGCACCCTCA
Organism: Triticum urartu; assembly: GCF_003073215.2. Taxonomy (NCBI): domain Eukaryota; kingdom Viridiplantae; phylum Streptophyta; class Magnoliopsida; order Poales; family Poaceae; genus Triticum; species Triticum urartu. The sequence continues at coordinate 65,300,274 of NC_053025.1, read as the reverse complement.
TGGGCCCAGCCCATCCTCAAATTCCTGGTGAGCAAAGAGCTGCCGACTGATGAGACCTTAGCTCGACAAGTACAACGCCGAGCAGCAGCCTACACCATAGTTAACAGAGAGCTGGTCAGGCGCAGCGTCACTGGTGTCTACCCGCGCTGCGTAGAGCCAGAGCAAGGCCAAGCAATTCTCAAAGACATCCATCAAGGCGAGTGCATCCACCATGCGGCTTCAAGAGCACTCATCGCCAAAGCTTTCCGACACGGTTTCTTTTGGCCAACGGCCTTAGAAGAGGCCAAGGAATTGGTCCAAAAATGCAAAGGGTGCCAGAAGTTCCGCTCCAAGCCGCATCAGCCGGCTTCTGCACTCAAGACCATCCCCATTGTCTGGCCTTTCATAGTTTGGGGCCTAGACATGGTGGGACCATTCAAGACGGCACGAGGTGGCTTAACTCACTTACTTGTCGCGGTGGACAAGTTCACCAAGTGAATAGAAGCGAAGGCAATCAAGAAACTGAATGGTCCGACTGCCGTGACTTTCATCTCCGACATCACAATTCGGTACGGCATACCACACAACATCATCACCGAGAACGGCACGAATTTTGCCAAAGGAGCCTTGGCCCGTTTCTGTGCGACACAGGGCATCCGACTGGACCTAGCGTCCGTCGCCCATCCATAGTCAAACCGCCAGGTGGAGCGAGCAAACAGCCTCATCCTGTCCGGCATCAAGCCCCGACTGGTTGAGCCTCTGGAGCGCTCGGCTGGCTGCTGGCTCGACGAGTTGCCAGCCGTCCTCTGGAGTCTGCGCACGACTCCAAACAAGTCAACCGGCTTCACACCTTTCTTCCTCATCTACGATGCTGAAGCCGTCATCCCAACGGACATAGAGTTCGATTCCCCGCGAGTCACCATGTACACCGAGGAAGAAGCAAAAGAAGCATGACAAGACGGTGTCGACCTGCTGGAAGAGGGCCGGTTGTTGGCACTCAGCCGGTCCAGCATCTACCAGCAGAGCCTGCGCATATACTACAACAGGAAGGTCGGGCCGAGATCTTTCCAGGAGGGCGACCTCGTGCTCCGACTAATCCAGCGAACAGCTGGCCAGCACAAGCTGTCGGCACCTTGGGAAGGCCCCTTCATCATCAGCAAAGTGCTGGGCAACGACTCCTACTACCTGATCGACGCTCAGAAGCCCCGAGCACGCAAGAGGGATGACTCCGGCAAAGAGACAGAGCGGCCATGGAATGCAAATCTCCTCCAAAAATTTTACAGTTAAATGCAGTATGTATCGCGCTACCTTTTGTATTAAAAGTACCAAGACTTCGGCCCCCCCGAGAAGAGCTCGGGGACTGCCCTCTTTTATCTATATGATAAGAAATATGCCTTCGAGTATATTACTCTTTGTTATGCCGCTTGGCACTAGGTTCGACTAGTCGGCCCAGGGACTTGCCGTCCTGCACTATGAAATGCTTCCTGCAGCCGGACAAGTAGTGTGTGGCGTCTAAGCCGTCTCCTGCCAGAAGCCGCAGCTCGCAGAGCGACTGTCTGGTGGGCAGGAGTAAGGAAGAATGGGCATCCACATGAAAAATGGCTAAGGACTCAAAGCATAAACATAGCTTAAGGCCGGCTTCCAGCCTTTTTTCGCAAACCGACTCTTGAATAGTCGGTTTGCCGCCTTCTATCCGACTAGTTAAACAACTCTAAAAATGGCTAAGTACTTGCCTTCCCAAAGTGACCAAGAATTTGATCCAGCAGCAGTCTGTAGAGCGGCTGTCCGACTGACAAAGACGACAACTGAGGGAAGACGACAAAGGAAAAAGCCAAAAGAGCAATGAGCAAGAAAAGATAGAAGTCGGATGAATATTTACATAACAAAGGCCCTTGGCCGAATCTTCGAGCAGAATTTCAAAATACACCCCACGGGTGGAATTGTGCGAATTAACAAGTTCTTCAAAAAACTATTAGAACAGATAAAACAAAGACAAGGTGGAAGCCTAGGGGGCGGCAGACGGGTTTGGAGGATCGGAGGAGACGGCGGTGTTGGATGTTGGGGCGGCCGGCTGGGTGGTCTCGGCTTGATCACCTCCGACGACAGTCGTCTCGGGCGGTCACGGCTCGTTGCTGGAGGCGCGGTCGAGCTGAGGCTGGCCATCCGCTCTGTCTTCCGGTGCCTCCGTCTCGCTTCTGTCTTCCGCCTCGACTTCCTCCTCGACGCTGGAGCCGATCACCTCCGCCGAGTCCTCGCCGTAGTCGGGGTTCAGCCCAAACCACTCCGGCGATACCTCCCCGCCGTCTTCAGCCCGCTCGGGGACAAAGATGCTGGTGTCGGTGTACTCAGTGACCGCCGCCGCACGCTTGACAAGGGCGTCTTCCGTGGCTGCTAGCTCCAGTTGGGCCTCTAACCGGAGTGTGGCCAGCCGGTCTAGGTCCAGCCCCGGATACCACGCCTTGACGAATTCCAAGGCTTGGCGCGCTCCGGCCCGGGCCAAGGAACCCTTCCAGGCCTCAAGACGGCCAGCCGCAACCTCCAGCCAGTCGGCAGTCCGACTGGGGGTGCGCGGAGCCTGCACGTCTGGCCACAGGGCGGCGATCGCTTGGGCGCCGACACGTTGAAGCCGGCGCAGCATCTGGTGGGCCGGCCGCAGGCGAGCCCCAATGCTCAGAATATGCTCGTCAAGGGTCCGAGGGGCATCAGCAGCAGTCTCCGCGCCATCCGCCCTCCGCTCCTCGCGGTCGGCCTCAATAGCTTGAATGGCGGCCTGCGAGTGACCGGGGAAGAAGTCTGCCAAGATGGAAAGAACGAAGAACAAGTCAAAAAACCAGGAGTCGGCTCGACCTATAGTCGGCGGCTCGAAGAAGGAAAGCAAAGAAGCTCACCGTCGACGAGGTCCTTGATCTCGTGGAAGCCGGAGGCCAGCATTGCCTCCTTATCAGTCCAGGAGGAGCGCTCGCTCGCGAACTCGGCCAGGAGGGTGGCCTCCGCCTCTTCCACCTCCTTCTGCGTCTTCGTAAGCAGCTCCTTCTGCTCTGCCAATTGTGCGGCCAGCAGATCACGCTCTGCGGCGAGCTTGCTGCACTCCCCCCTTGGCGCACAACACGGAGTTGGCTTCGCTCAGCTGCTGTTGAAGAGTGGTGTTGGCCTCTGAAGAGAAAAAAGAAAGAAGGCGTTAAGTCATCAACGAAGAAGGTCGCCGGGGAGATCCGGCCCGACTGCTCAGCAGTCGGCCCGAATCTCGGGACTACAGCCCGCGGGTGCGCCAGCGCGCCCCCGCAAAGAAGAAAAATGACTCACTCCGGCTCTCCGACAAGTCGGCGGTCCGCTTGCCCAGCTCTTTAACGTTGCGGTTGAAGGCGGTGACACGGAGGTTGTGATAGTCCTGCAACAAGTATTTCAGAACAAAGGTTAGTACCCGGAACTTACCAATTGGAGTTTCGGGCCGCTTGCTCAGCATCCGGCCCAAAACTCGGGGACTACACCCAATGGGTGCGCTGGCGCGCCCCCATAGAGACGAACAGGAAAACAGGGACAAAGGAGAAAGCGTACCCGGATGGCTGCCCGCGACGCCAGGTGCGCCTTGGTGCAGTTTTGGATGGCGTTGCTCTCAGCTCGCAGCTTCGTCTGGACATCCAGAAGCGCCTGGTTCAGCGGGCCCGTGCCGCCTCCTCGCACCCACCCAATGGGCGCGGCACTCGTCGCCTCGGTGTCTGGAATCATCGAGCTGGCGGTGCCGATCTCCAAGGGGCGTGGCGCCGAAGTCGCCTTCTCAAGACGATGGCGCATTGGCGAGCCGACTTGAAGGAGTAGCCTTGCCACGGCCTCGTCTTCAGTCGGCGGCAAGGGCGGATCCGCCGATTGTTTGCCTTGCGCGCTCCTAGACGGCGGCGGAGGCGGCTGTGGCGGCGCGACCGCGTCCGGCATGGGGGCATCGCCGCCGCCTCTCTCCACGATCGGGAACTCGCTGTCGGCTTCCCCTGACTGCCCCGTGAACTCCGGGGGCGGCAGCGCAGAGTTCAGAGGGGTGACGAACACCGCCGACCGCCGGGGCGCGACTTCCTTAGCCGGCCGCTTTGCCGCAGCGGCGGCCTCGGCCGCCTCCAGCTTCTTCAGGGCGGAGGCCTCCGCCTTCTCAGCCTCCTCTTTCTCCCGGCGGGCGGCCTCGTCCTCCTCGTGCTTCTCCTGCGCGTTCCACTCCGTCGCCTCCCGAAGGTCGGCGGTGGGGTCAATCCGCCTAGTTGTGGCAGACGTCTCCACCGACCCCATAACGGAGGCGGCGGCAACCCTCTCAAGAGTGAGGGGAGCCGTGAGGCGAGAAAAGCATATGAAAAAGTCAGACAAGATCAACAAAGAGAAAATAAAGATAAGGGATGGAGGCGCTTACGCAGAGACCAGCGGCGTCTTCTTCACTCCCTTGCGGAAGCGGTTGGCTTTCGCGGCCACCTCTTCCCGCTTGGTCGCGGCGGCCGCTCCCTTGAACTTCTTCGACCGGCCACCAAGTGTACTCGGCCCGGACCGACGCTTCTTCGCACCTCCTTGAGCGTCCATGCCGGCGGAGGAACTCGCGCTTGGCTGGCCGGCCTTTGGCTGGCGACGCGGGGCGACCTCTCCCTCGGCCTCGTCGTCAGGCCAGTCGGCGAAAGTGGCCGAAGGCCTGGAGCCGCCTGCTTCTCCTCTTCCTCCCTCGACGTCGACCTCCATGGCCGCCGCCCCCAAGTCAGGATCATCGACGTCGCTCTCCGCCCGATCAGGGACAAACTGACGAGCCGGCCCCACGGTGCCGGCCGAAGGAGGGACGAGAGGGTTCTGATTCAAAACAAAAAATGGTCAGACTTGACAAGTCGGACTCGGCAACAAAAGAAACAGAAGAAGAAGGAAGACGACTTACAATAGGCGGGGGGTTGGCGCGTGAATATGGCTCCTTGCCGAACCGCCAGTCCACCGAGAGACCGCAGTTCATGATGTAGTTCACCGTGTTCGCCACCTCCGCATGAGGCATGTCCTTGGAGCACATTCGACTCGGGTCCCGATGACTGCTCATCTGGTAGATCCGGTGAGGTCGGCCTTGGAGTGGGAGGACTCGGCGCGCCACGAAGGCGGCCAGCAAGTCGGCCCCGGTCAAGCCCTCCGACTGCGTCAGCACCCGGAGTCGCGCGACGGTGGCGGCACCAGCGGGAGACAGCATCTTGGCTCAGTGTGACCAGCTGGGGAGCCTTCCAGCCGGCGTGCCGGCTTCGTAAGCCGGCAGGTTAACCCAGTCGCCTTCTGGGGCGACATTCTTCACATAAAAATAGGACCACTGCCACATCTTCACCGACTTAATCAGTGCGATGGTGGGAAACGGATTGTCGGCCACTGATCTCCGCATCGCGATAAATGCACCGCACTGGGCCAGCACGCCGGTGATGTGTGTGCCGAGCTTGGACTGGAAGAACTCACCCCATAGCTCGATGGTGGGGAGAACGCCGAGGAAGCCTTCGCACAAGGTGGCGAAGGCAGCCAGCAGCACCACCGTGTTCGGAGTAAGGTGGTGCGGCTGGAGCCCGTGGAACTCCAAGAAGGAGCGGAAGAAGCCGCTCGCCGGCAGCCCTAGGCCGCGCATAAGGTGCGAGCGGAATATGACCCGCTCGCCCTCCTCCGGCGCCGGTGATATTTCTCCCTCCGGCGCGAGGCGGACCCGCACTAAGTCCCTGCCGGGCAGCCGCCGTGTCTGGCGGAGGATCTCGATGTCGTCGTCATCAACCTCGGAGCCATCCCACACTCCGGAGCGTATAGCAGGAGGCTCGGCGGCGGAGGAGGAGCTCATCGTTGCGGGCGCGGCGTGGTTCGGAGCAGCAGCGGCGAGAGGAAGAAGAAGCAAGAAGGAGTGAAAGGGAGTGGGGAGAATGGGCGCGTGTGCTTCGCCGCCCCCCTCCCCCCGCCTACTTGTAGGCTCATGGGCTGAGAAGCCGAGGGGGCGGTCGTGGGATTAACTGCGCCCGGGACCCCACAACCCCCACGATTTACCACACGAAGTTACCACGTGCAATAACCGCGCGGGAACCCCAACCGTCCGCGCGGCCACAACAGTTCCGTTCGCATGCCGAGGCGCGGTAGTGGCGGGCCCTGCCTGTAGTCCTGTCCCGTCGCGCGCGTGGGTGAGTAGACTAGCTCAGCCACGTGGCGCCTCGTGATGGGTCCACCACGGGCAGCAACCCAGAAGCTTATCAGGCACGCCACCTGAACTCCGCCGCGACGTTCAAACTTTTTTAGGGGCAAGTCGGCCTTGAGCAAGTCCGACTCTAACTAGTCGGCTTGACGAAAGACGGCTAGCGAGGCCCAGATCCAACCGCCGGAGAGAAGAAACTGTTGAGGCTCCTCGACATGTCGCCCTCGGAGCCTCACCAGCTTCGGGGACTACTGTCGGAGTAATGGTTCACGGGTAGGCTAACCCAGGCCCAGAACCTTTCAAGACATTGAGGCAGACTGCGCCCCTCAAGACCCCAGGACGAAGAGCCGCCTTCTGAGAGTCGGCGGCGAGGCGGCCGACTGCCCACTCGCGGCCGAGTGGCAGGGACGACTTTAGGATAAGCCGACTCCTAACTGGCGACTTCCAGAGAAGCCGGCCTTGGGGAGTCGGCCTGCGACGCCAACAACCCCCATGCCCTCATAAAGAGGGACGGGACAGGGAGTGGCCATAGTAAGGTCCACTCCCACCCCTTTTCCAAGGGCAGGCGTGGCTACAGTACGCCGTACCCGCAGAGATCTCCGTGCGGCGCGACACTATTGTCATGCCGGCCCTGACATCAGCCCCAGAGGGCGGAGTCCTGTGCCCACAACGGCCTGCCGGTACGACCCAGGGATGATGGGTCCCACCAGTCGACGGGCGTACGAAAGACGACGAGAGCGCCACCAGTCGGCCCAGATGGGAGTCGGCCACCAGAAGTCGGTCGACCCCTCCCACGGGCCCCATGCGCCATTAATCAGACACGACAGGTAGTGGCCACAATGATCGCCCGCCAGACGGCGGAGCTGTCGCCACGACCTCATGACCGAGCCTGCGTCATTAGAGGCAATGCTACAGTAATCTACAGCCGGCAAGACCCGCCCGCGGCGGACGCGGCCTGTCGGCTCCATACCGAGCCAGTCGGTGGGGCCCACCAGTCGGCGGGCCCCAGGAGTCGACGGATAAGACGGCGGCCAGAGAGACTGACGGTTGGGCCCGCGCCCAGCCGGATTACCATTATACCCCTGGGGGGTAGGCCTATATAAACCCCCAGGGCATCCATGCAAAGGGTTGGAATCCATTAGCTGAAGGAAATATGCCCTAGAGGCAATAATAAAGTTATTATTTATTTCCTTATATCATGATAAATGTTTATTATTCATGCTAGAATTGTATTAACCAGAAACATAATACTTGTGTGAATACATAGACAAACAAAGTGTCACTAGTATGCCTCTACTTTACTAGCTCCTTAATCGAAGATGGTTATGTTTCCTAACCATAAACAAAAGAGTTGTTATTTGATTAACGGGATCACATAATTAGGAGAATGATGTGATTGACATGACCCATTCCATTAGCTTAGCACCCGATCGTTTAGTATGCTGGTATTGCTTTCTTCATGACTTATACATGTTCCTATGACTATGAGATTATGCAACTCCCGTTTGCCGGAGGAACACTTTGTGTGCTACCAAACGTCACAACGTAACTGGGTGATTATAAAGGAGCTCTACAGGTGTCTCCAAAGGTACATGTTGGGTTGGTGTATTTCGAGATTAGGATTTGTCACTCCGATTGTCGGAGAGGTATCTCTGGGCCCTCTCGGTAATGCACATCACATAAGCCTTGCAAGCATTGCAACTAATGAGTTAGTTGTGAGATGATGTATTACGGAACGAGTAAAGAGACTTGCCGGTAACGAGATTGAACTAGGTATTAAGATACCGACGATCGAATCTCGGGCAAGTAACATACCGATGACAAAGGGAACAACGTATGTTGTTATGCGGTCTGACCGATAAAGATCTTCGTAGAATATGTAGGAGCCAATATGGGCATCCAGGTCCCGCTATTGGTTATTGACCGGAGACGTGTCTCGGTCATGTCTACATTGTTCTCGAACCCGTAGGGTCCGCACGCTTAAGGTTTCGATGACAGTTATATTATGAGTTTATGACTTTTGATGTACCGAAGGAGTTCGGAGTCCCGGATGAGATCGGGGACATGACGAGGAGTCTCGAAATGGTTGAGACGTAAAGATTGATATATTGGACGACTATATTCGGACATCGGAAAGGTTCCGAGTGATTCGGGTATTTTTCGGAGTACCGGGTAGTTACGGGAGAAGCAATGGGCCTTGATGGGCTTTAGTGGGAAGAGGAGAAAAGGCCAAGGGGCTGCTGCGCCCCCCTCCCCTCTAGTCCGAATTGGACTAGGGAAAAGGGGGCCGGCCACCTCTCCTTCTCCTCCACTTCCTTCTTCCTTCCTCCCCTCTTGGTGGACTCCTACTAGGACTTGGAGTCCTAGTAGGACTCCACATCCTGGCCGCACCTAGCCTTGGCTGGCCTCCTCCTCCATCCTTTATATACTGAGGCAAGGGGCACCCCATGAACACAAGTTGATCCACATGATCTATTCCTTAGCCGTGTGCGGCGCCCCCAGCCACCATAGTCCTCGATCATATTGTAGTGGTGCTTAGGCGAAGCCCTGCAGCAGTAGTACGTCAAGATCGTCACCACGCCGTCATGCTGACGGAACTCTTCCCCGACACTTTGCTGGATCGGAGTCGGGGATTGTCATCGAGCTGAACGTGTGCTAGAACTCGGAGGTGTCGTAGTTTCGGTGCTTGATCGGTCGGATCGTGGAGACGTACGACTACATCAACCAAACGCTTCCGTTGTCGATCTACTAGGTATGTAGATCATACTCCCCCTCTCGTTGCTATGCATCACCATGATCTTGTGTGTGCGTAGGAAATTTTTTGAGATTACTACGTTCCCCAACATTAGCACTAGACCAGATCATATAGGAAGGAGAGAGCTAGCCTTGCCATCTCCTACCTCCAAGAAACAGCTCGAGGAGCAACCGTGTAAACACTTTGTCATAGTGATCATGCGGAGACCCTGCAGAGCAGCAGTAGGGGTATTATCTCCTCGGAGAGCCCCGAAGCTGGGTAAGATTCACCGGCGTGCATGCCTTCGCCTTATCCCGTTTCCAGGCATCGGTGACGTTCTACTCGCCCCCACCATGATAAGCCATCCTTTGGCATATGTCGCACCCAACCCCCGACAAGCGCCATCATCCTTGCATCTTCATGGGCTTCTAATCTTCAAGGAGTTAACCCGGCTACATAAGGCCGGTTTACCTCCGGTAGTAATATCCCCAACATTAGGCCCCAGATTGGTTTGAACTTCATGTCAATCTTCTACACTTAGAAAAATTCTTCCCTCATATCTTCACCTTGATCTTGTAAACCGCCGTGACGTCATACTTCCAGATTATGATAAACCGCCCTGATGTCATCTATCCGTTGATGTCGACGATTACCTTCATTTAATGTGTATTCAGTCACCGAGGCGACACTTTATTAATTTATCCATTTTTGGGCTCCTCGATTCTCGCACTTGCCGTTTTATCGATTTGCCTTATAAATAGGGGCAGAGGACCCCTTTCTTTTCTTTCCGCTACCCATTCATCTCTTCTTCTTCCTCTCGACGACCCCGCACTCGAGCGCCGCCGTCATCTTCGAACCTCGCCTCTGCTTCACCGTCGGCCGCTGCATCAACCTGTTCGCACCAGAGTTCCACAACGCCCTTCCGCTGCTTCCACGGTCGCAGTAAGTCCTTTCCCCCTTCTTTCCTAGATCCATTAGGGTTTCCTTGCTCTTTGCTGTTCTTGAGGTTCATCAGAGCTTTTGGTGCTGTTCTTCCTTGGCCTTTAGGTGAACACTTCGTACCTGACATACTCCTTGCCGTAACTAATCTTCTGCTATCACCACAAACCCTTATGCGCAAAGAACTGATCTAGTCCTTCATAAGTTGCTTCGGTTCTTCACCCTTTCTAGATCCAATTATTTTTACTTTTCTGTCTTATCTTAGATCCGAAAATTTCACATACCTCTGTGAAATCTGTTTCTCCTCACACCATCATAGGCGATTTTTTTTGATAAACCACCATCATAGGCGATTTAATTTTGTATAAACAATCTATACCATTAGCCCTCTGATAAACCGGAAGAGCCTTTTACCTCCATAATTATATTCCAGTTTAACAGTGTCTGAGTACCCCTGTCGTGGTACTACCTTTTATGCATTATTGCATTGATCTCCAGTTTATGCCATGTCACCTATCAGTGCATATTTTACTCCCTTGCATCTTGTATGTTATCCCGTGTGATTTATAAACCGACCTTTTGTTTCCAGCTCGTTTGTTCCACGATGGCCAAGCAATTCACCGCTTGCAACTGGGCTCATTCCCTGGTCACAGAGGAACAATTGAATGATATGGTCAGCATTGGCACTTTGTCTAAGAAAACTAAAATCAAATGGCGAGTTCCAGGAATAGAAAATCCTCCAACCCCCAGGCAGGGTGAGGTGGTTGTCTTTGTTGACCACATAGGCCGTGGCTTCAAACCTCCAGGGTCAAAGTTTTACCGAGATGTGCTTGCCAGCTTCCAACTTCATCCTCAAGATATTGGTCCCAACTCAGTCTCCAATTTATGCAACTTCCAGGTCTTCTGTGAAGTATATTTACAAGAAGAACCAACCGCCGAGCTGTTCCAGGACTTCTTTCATTTAAACCGGCGCATAGAATTTGTAAACGGCCCTAACACTGAACTTGGGGGTGTCTCAATTCAAAAGCGGAAAGAGGTTGAATTTCCTCATGCCAAATTGCACAGCCATGCAAAGGAATGGAACCAAACTTGGTTTTATTTGCAGAGATACATCCCCTGAAGATGAAAATCCTCTCCCCGGCTTTCGTGATCACAGACTATCCAACACCCATCCAATGCCACAACGCCTGAGCTCTTCAGAAAGGGCGAAATATGCCCCTCAACTCGCCAAACTCTGGGCCTTTATGGCGAACGGTTTAACAGGCGTGGACTTTGTGCGCTGTTGGATATCCTGGAGTATCTTGCCGCTAAGCCGGCGTTCCGGTTTAATGTGTGAGTATACCGGTGAGGTTGACGACCCTCAATGCCATTGCAACCTTCAATTATCTGAGGAAGAAGTCACTGAAGGTGTAAAGAAGATTCTGAATGAATCGGAACTGGTCTGTAGTCAAACCGGTCTGAGTCCCTTCTATGCCAAGAACAAACCGCCTGCTGTAAGCATTATACTTCCTTTTCATCTCTAATATTTTTAGCTTATGCAACCTGTAATCCTTCTTCTATGTATGTAGGGTGATGACCCCTTCTGGAAACGGAAAACCATAGAGAAAGCGGCAAAGCCGACTGGGGATAAAGTGGTCAAGCCATCCCGCCCCAAAACCAAAGCTGTAAAACGGACGTCCAAACGGAAAACGGCTGACCGAATCAACATGGAGCTTGATGATGACACTGATGATCCAGAAGTTGAGGTAGAACTTGACTCACTTGGCTCTCTTTTCATGCATCTCATTAACAATGATCTTCCTCAGGAGGACGCAGAAGCTAGTCAAGCTGATGATGTAGAGGTAATTACCCTTTCTTCCAGTTCAGACTCTATGCCAACACAAAAAACCCGCCAAGCAGTCTGGAAAGTAAGCTTTTCTCATCCTCTTGCTCACTTGGATCCAACATTTATTTTGAAGACTCAGCAGCATGAAGCTCGTCGGACAACCCGGCACAGTGGCCAACAGGTCACTTCAGCCGGTTTACCTGATACCCCGGTTCGGAAGCGCCGGTCTGAGGTCTCTCCTACTTCTGACCATTCTTACCCCAAGGCAGGTTATTTCAGACAGCCTCTTAATCCGTCCGATTCAAATTATCAGGTGACACCTCCTTCATCTTCTGGTGAATCGACAACAACTCAACTCCCCCCTTTGAAAACTGTGGCCGGGTAAGTTGTCAAAACCTTTCCTTTCAATGTGTCATAAATCCTTTGAATAGGATGTTAATCCTCTTTTATCCTGTTTGCAGGGCCAAAGCCAGGCCCAGCAAGAAAGCTCGGGTCACCAATCCGCCCGAAGACCTGGTCGCCGAAGAAGAAGAACCAAGAGGTGAACCGGAACAAACTTGTGAACCGAAAGGCCCTCATCCTGAAGCTACTTCTGATGACCCGCCCCTTGAAGGCCAAAATACTGATGAGCCAACAGACGCTGAGCCTGCCGCGCCCGATGCTGAACCGGCAGAACCAAACCGGGCTAGTTCGGTGAAAGATGCTGAAATTCCAATATCACCAACCAAAAACCCTGAAGGCCAAGGTGATGACGTTATTATTACTGGAATAGGCCATAGCTCTCCTGGCCATCCTATAGTTTTGGCTCAACATAGTGCCAAAGAAGAGCAGGCTGCTAGAGAAAAAGGCAAATGGAGCAGTGATTTGGCAAGTTATGCTCATCTCAATGCAGAGGAGCTTCACTCTGGCTTCTTGAATCGCTTGCACGCAAACCGGGATTATGAAGCCGGTTTGGTAAATTTGATGAAGGAGCGATATGAGGTATTTTCTTCCTCCTTTGTATCTTGATTCATAGTCTGAAAATGCTAGCCCAAATAGCCCCCAAGGGCTGGGTTATAATGTGAATCATAACCCGGGTCTTCGTAGCACTTTAAGCCACTGATAAGAACCAGATTTACCCTTTAGCAAGTAGATAGCTTTCTGCCACGTATCCCCCAAAGGCTGGTTTAACTCTAGCAAGTTAATCCGGGTTTTAATCCATGCATCCGTTTTTGAATCAACATACATTAGCCCCCAAGTGTCAAGGATAATGTTTACATTGTTCTGGAGACTTGTATAAACTGTAGCAATTTAGAGCAAATAGGCATTAGCCCCCAAGTACGAAGTGCATAACCTATTATGCGATTTGTACTTAGAATATGTACGTATCCTGTCATTTGATATGTCTTCAACGTTTGCAGTCTGATATGAGGAATAAAGAGGCCCGAAATATTGATTTGCAAAACAATGTGAAGTCCCAACAAGAAGAAGCCACCAAAACCAAAGAGGAGATAATGAAAGCCCTAGCCGCCATGGAAAAACTCAAAGAATCTTTCAACAAAGACCGTGCTGAATGGGAGATCGAGAAATCCGGTTTAATAAAGAGTGCCGAAGACGCCAAGGCTGCCTTGAAACCGGTTGTGGAGGAACTGGCTGGTTTGAAATGGCAAATTAATGCCATGACTTCTGCAATCTTTGGTAAGTGTGTCCTTTATGTATTTGGTATAACTTGTGGAACCTTATCTTTGACCAGAATGCTAATGTTAAACCGTGACAGGCACCCGGATTGCTCATCTTGGTACAAATATGCGCATGAAGCTCAAAGCGGCATATACATTGGTTGAACAGCTGTACTCTGGGTCTCAGCGGGCTATTTGCATGACAGCTTACAACAAACCGGCCCCAACTTTGATTAAAGAAACACATGAGAAGTTGGCCATGTTACCAGCCCGTATTGCCGAATTGAAGAGGGCAGCTGCCAGGTCTGGAGCTTTAACCGCACTTATTCGAGCCAAAGCCTGAATTCCAGACCTTGAAGCGGATGATATCACTAAAGGATATCCAGGTGTGAAGGAAGACGGTTCAAACTTTGATAACGATGACGTCCGGCGGCTGACCAAATAGATGTGGCCAGTAGCCAGCAAACTGGCCGATGATACATACTTGTCCCATTTTCAATCGGTTTATGACGCTAAAGGGAAAAGACAACCGACCGACATCCATGAAGTGGAAGAACTTGTGCCTCCGATTCGTAAGCACACTTATGCTCTTGATATCAACCCCTCCAATCTTATCCATGAGGAAGCAGTATTTCAAGCTTTAACTAGAATCAATTGGTCGACGGTTGATTTCCAGCGTCTGGGGAGGGATGAAGAAGTGCCCACACCAACTGACCCTCAACCATCAAACCGTCCAGACAAAGCGTCCTAAACCGGTCGCCGGTTTATTGGCTACTATGTGCCGACTCTGTGAAAAACAATTATGCCATTGGAGCCGCTTTGAAATCTTCTTGTAATAAGATAGCCAAAACTCCGTTATTTGCCATGCCATTGAGCATGTTTTGTAATGCCTCATGACGACTTTTGCCACCTTTTGAGATATATTTATACATAACCCATGATGAATTGTGTTCCTGGGTACAATAACTCAAAAGTAGCTAGCGGTTTACCGCTAGACGGGTCATAATTTCCAGGAAGTGTATAAGACAGATGAGATAATTGAAGTGTTTATACAAAAAGCAATATACATAACATACCTCATTGGCTGACCAACGGTGTATACGGCAAAGGTGTTAATACCAGTCCGGAACGTTGATAACCCCATCTTTGTAATGCCGGTCTATATATTAAACCGGACCGGGATAACTACCGGGTTTTCTTTATAACACTGGTGATTTAGTCAAACCAGACCGGGTCAATAAACACCGGTTTATAATTGATCATGTGCCGACAACTTGTAGTTGAAAAGCAAGCCGGGTTAAGGACGCCGGTTTATCAAAAAATACTTATGAACTTCAACAAATAAAACTCAAAAAGAAGAATATGCAAGGCTTTTTACGAGCTGCCAGGCTCCAAATTGAGGCTTTTCATGGGCTGCCAGGCCTCCGAGTTAAACCATTTAACAAAGCCTTTTAAGATGGGCCTCCAATTAACCAATCATCGTTTTAACTTTGACAAGTTCAGGGTCTATAAAAGATTGACATGTCAAACGTTCGATGGGTCATACCAGGATTACCTGGACAGGAGTGGCTTACTTGATGAAGGCAGGTTAACCCGGGGTTTTAGGTGAATACACCAGGCTTCCAAGCCGTGGCTTGATAGCCAATTACAAGTGTCCTTTCAAACTCTTTGTTGCTTTGTAAAAAAGAGCCCCCAAGTAACTTTGTGAGCTATGCTCAGTGTGTGCCCATGTTTGAGTCTGTGCTTTGTACAACACTCACTTTGGCTCCACAAATTTTCCCCTTGTGGCCTAAATGCCTATCAAGAGGTGTAGTTATGGTGTGATAACAACCAAGCCCCCTAGTGATATCCCTTCGTGGTTTCAAAACCGATCAAGAGGTGTAGCTGTAGTTCAAATATGACCAAGCCCCCTGGTGATTTTCTTTATATCCATGCAGCTGCTAAAACCGGATTAACAAAAACTCCGCTTTGTCAGTTAATTCATATAAGCACACACATGATGTAAAAGAACAGATACCCCGCTTATAACAGAGGCTCCGGTTTATTATATGATATATACACTGTCATAAATATGTATAGATGAAGAGCCTATGGCTTTAAGTATAGTAAGGCCGAAGGAGAGATATGTTCCATGGCCGCTTGGTCTCCTCCTCCGATTGACGTGAGTCTTTATGCTCTCAAACATCAATGAGGTAGTAAGATCCGTTGTGTAGATTTTTGCTGACCACAAAGGGTCCTTCCCAAGGTGGGGATAACTTGTGCATATCAGTCTGATCCTGGATGAGCCGGAGCACCAAATCGCCTTCTTGAAAGGTTCTGGTTTTAACCCAGCGGCTATGATAACGTCGGAGATCTTGTTGATAAATCGCCGATTATGCTGCGGCCAGATCATGCTCTTCATCCAACAGGTCCAGAGAATCTTGACGTGCCTTCTCATTATCAGCTTCAACATAAGCTGTCACACGGGGCGAGTCGTGACAGATGTCACTAGGAAGAACTACCTCCGCTCCATAGACCATGAAGAAAGGTGTGTAACCCGTAGACCTATTAGGTGTGGTGTTGATGCTCCACAACACAGAAGGTAGCTCCTCAACCCAACAACCTGGTGTCCGCTTTAAGGGAACCATAAGCCTGGGTTTGATACCCCGTAGAATTTCTTGATTTGCCTTCTCTGCTTGACCATTAGACTGGGGGTGAGCCACCGATGCTAGGTCGAGCCGGATGTGCTCATGTTGATAAAATTCTTCCACCCCCCTTTGACAGGTTAGTACCATTATCTGTTATAATGCTGTGTGAAAAACCAAACCGGAATATCACCTTTTTGATGAATTGAACCGCCGTGGCTGCATCACACTTGATGACTGGCTCTGCCTCCACCCATTTGGTGAATTTATCAACTGCTACTAACAAGTGGGTCTTTTTGTCCTTGGATCGCTTGAAGGGTCCAACCATATCAAGCCCCCAAGTTGCAAACGGACACGTAATTGGAATCATCCGCAACTCTTGAGCCAGAACGTGCGCACGGCGGGCGAATTTTTGACACCCGTCACATCTCTTGACTAAATCTTCCGCATCAGCATGCGCCGTCAGCCAGTAAAAACCGTGGCAAAAAGCTTTAGCCACCAAAGACTTTGAACCGGCGTGGTGACCGTAGTCCCCTTCATGGATTTCTAGCAAAATCTCACAACCTTCTTGAGGAGAAACACAACGTTGAATTGCTCCTGAAACACTGTAGCAATGTAACTCCCCGTTGCGTATGGTCATGGACTTGGAATGCCAGATTATCTATCGGGCCAACGTTTCATCGTCTGGTAACTCGCCCCGGTTCATGTAAGCCAGATATGGGATTGTCCAATCCGGTATGGCATGCAGAGCTGCCACCAACTAAGCCCCTGGATCAGGAATAGCCAAATCTTCTTCGGTTGGCACCTTGACTGACGGATTATGCAACACATCAAGAAAGACATTGGGCGGGACCGGTTTACGCTGGGAACCAAGATGACTTAAAGCGTCCGCCGCTTCATTCTTCTGCCGGTCTATATGGTCCACCTGATAACCCTTAAAGTGACCAACCACTGTATCCACCTCTCGCCGATATGCAACCATGAGTGGGTCCTTAGAATCCCAAGTGCCAGACACCTGCTGAGCCACTAGATCTGAATCGCCGAGGCACTTAACCCGGCTCAAATTCATCTCCTTAGCCATCCGAAGACTGTGGAGCAAAGCCTCATATTCAGCTGCATTGTTAGTACAAGGGAACATCAAACGGAGGACATAACAAAACTTGTCACCTCGTGGGGAAGTTAGTATGACTCCAGCCCCCGAGCCCTCCAACTGTCTGGATCCATCAAAATGAATAGTCCAATATGTATTATCTGGTTTCTCTTCAGGTGCCTGTAACTCCGTCCAATCATTGATGAAATCCACGAGTGCTTGGGATTTGATAGCTGTGCGGGGTATATATTTGAGCCCATGAGGTCCAAGCTCAATAGCCCACTTGGCAATCTGCCCAGTTGCTTCTCTGTTTTGAATGATATCGCCCAGAGGAGCTGAACTGACCACTGTGATGGGATGGCCCTGAAAATAATGTTTAAGCTTCCGGCTTGCCATAAACACTCCGTACACCAGCTTCTGCCAATGCAGATACCTATGCTTTGACTCGATGAGCACCTCGCTGATATAATAAACCGGCCGTTGAACCGGATATTCCTTGCCAAGCTCCTTACGCTCTACCACAATAGCTGCGCTAACAGCCCGGGCATTAGCAGCCACATATATAGTAATAACGGCTCCTTATCGATCAGCGCTGCAAGCACGGGCGGTTCAGCTAGCTGCCTCTTCAGATCCTCGAATGCTTTATCAACTGCCTCGCTCCAGACAAAGTTATCTGTTTTCTTGAGCATCTGATATAAAGGGATGGCCTTCTCTCCAAGGCGACTGATAAACCGGCTCAAGGCTGTAATCCAGCCGACCAGACGTTGAACATCGTTGATACACGCCGGTTTAGCCAAGGATGTAATTGCTGCAATCTTTTCTGGATTAGCCTCAATGCCTCTGTTTGACACCAGAAAACCCAAGAGCTTGCCTGCCGGGACACCAAAGACACACTTCTCCGGATTGAGCATCATCTTGTAAACCCGGAGATTGTCAAAGGTTTCTCTCAAATCATCTATCAATGTCTCCTCCTTTCTGGACTTTACCACAATATCATCCACATATGCATGAACATTGCGCCCAATTTGCTTATGAAGGCAATTCTGAACACATCGCTGGTAAGTTGCCTGGGCACTCTTGAGTCCAAAAGGCATGGAAAGATAGCAAAAGGCTCCAAAGGGAGTTATGAAAGATGTCTTCTCCTGGTCCTTAACTGCCATCTTGATCTGATGATAACCAGAATAAGCATCCAAAAAACACAAACGGTCACAACCTGTAGTCGCATCAATTATTTGATCAATGCGAGGGAGGGAAAAGGGGTCTGCAGGGCAAGCTTTGTTTAAATCTGTGTAATCCACACACATACGCCAAGTGCCGTTTTTCTTAAGAACCAACACCGGATTAGCCAACCACTCTGGATGAAAGACCTCTACAATAAACCCTGCGGCCAACAGACGGGCTACCTCTTCACCTATAGCCTTACGCCTTTCTTCATTGAAGCGGCGGAGAAACTGCCGACCCGGTTTAAACTTAGGATCAATGTTGAGTGTGTGCTCAGCGAGTTCCCTCGGTACACCTGGCATGTCAGAAGGTTTCCATGCAAAGATGTCCCGATTCTCACGGATGAACTCGATGAGCGCGCTTTCCTATTTGGGATCCAGGTTCACGCTGATGCTGAACTATTTGAATGAATCGCCAGGAACAAACTAAACCATCTTAGTATCTGTGGCCGATTTAAACTTCAATGCCGGATCGTGTTCCGTAGTTGGCTTTTTCAAAGAAGTCATGTCTGCCGGATCAACTTGCTCCTTATAGAATTTCAGCTCCTCCGTGGCACAAACCGACTCAGCATAAGTCGCATCACCTTCCTCACATTCCAAAGCGATCTTTCTGCTTCCATGTACTGTGATAGTCCCCTTATGACCCGGCATTTTAAGCTGTAGATAAACATAGCATGGCCTTGCCATGAACTTAGCATAAGCCGGTCGTCCAAACAAGGCGTGGTACGGACTTTTGATCTTTACCACCTCAAACATCAATGTTTCTGACCTTGAATCATAATCATCTCCAAAATCTACCTCTAAGGCTATCTTGCCAACAGGATATGCAGACTTACCAGGCACCACCCCATGAAAGACCGTATTTGACGGTTTAAGATTCTTATCTGTCAACCCCATACGGCAGAATGTGTCATAATATAGAATGTTGATACTGCTTCCCCCATCCATGAGCACTTTAGTAAACTTGTAACCCCCAACTTGCGGGGCTACCACCAGGGCCAAGTGACCCAGATTATCAACCCGGGGTGGGTGATCCTCTCTACTCCATAAAATGGGTTGCTCAGACTAGCGTAAATACCGAGGTACTACCGGTTCAACAAAGTTTACCGCCCTTTTGTGAAGCTTCTGATCACGCTTACACAAACTAGTAGTGAAAACATGATATTGCCCGCTATTTAGCTGCTTGGGATTGCTCTGGTAACCCGACTACTGCTGTTGCTGCTGATTCCCCTGATGGTTGTAACCTCCCTGGTTGCCTTGGTGCCCTTGATTGATGTGTCCGGTTTGGTTGCCTTGAAACTCTGAACCGGAACCACCACCTCCGTAACCCGGCCCATGGAAACCACCTCCTGAACCGCCGGGCGGGCCATTATCATACTGGAACATATTGGAATTCTTGAAATCCCGCATGATATAGCAGTCCTTCCAAAGATGCGACGCTGGCTTCTCCTTTGGTCCATGCTTTGGACAGTGCTGATTTAATAGGCGCTCCAAATTGGGGCCTGAACCTCCACCCCTCTGGGGCTGCTTGCCCTTACGGCGCTGGCCATTCTCCTGAGCATTGGTATTAGCAACAAAGTCCAAGCTGCTGTCGGCCTTGCGCTTACCGCTGTTCCCATGGCCTGCCGGATTATGCTGCTGACCCTTGGCATTGCCGTTCTTTTTTCCTTTCTCCGGTTTGTCCTCCTTTGAATCCAGGTCCTTAGTATTATCTGAATCAGCGTATTTAACCAAAGCGGCCATGAGCGTTGACATATCGTTGCAGTGATGTTTGAGCCTTCCTAATTTCTGTTTGAGCGGCTTGAAACGGCAATTGCCCTCTAATGTTAACACTGTGGTGTCTGCATTGATACGATCTGATGAGTGCAAAATCGCTGAGACCCGTTTAACCCAATGGGTCGTGGACTCCCCTTCCTCTTGGACACAAGCGGCCAGATCCACGATTAACATTGGCTGCTTACAAGTATCTTTGAAATTCTAGATAAACCGGTGCTTCAATTCGGCCCATGATCCGACAGAGTTGGTTGGCAAGCTCTTCAACCAAGTACGAGTTGTTCTTTCCAACATCATTGTGAAATATTTAGCACATACTGCCTCATCCACATCTAACATCTCCATTGCCATCTCATAGCTCTCCACCCACGCCTCTGGCTGCAATCGGCAGTGTAATTTGGTACCTTACGAGGTCCCTTGAAGTCCTTGGGCAGTCTCACATTACGCAAAGCGGGGGTGAGACACGGCACCCCTAAGGAACTAAACACCACACCTGGCTCTACTGAAGCTATAGGGTGAACCGGAGTATGTTGTCGTGCTGCGTGTCGAGCTGCCAACTCGGCCTCCCGACGTGCGCGGCCGTGGTCCACAACATCCTGCGCATTAGCGCCTCCCCCTGCCGGGTTGTTTCCTTGCGGTGAATTTCGGCGACATGCACTGCTGGACACAGCCGGTTCGTCCTCCATGTGTATGCTATAGCTTCGGCTTGGACGGGGAGTGGAATGAATCCTCTCACGACTGTGCGAATATGCCTGCTGTTGATTTAGCGCTGTTTGAAGGAGATCCCTGGACCGACGTGCCTCCACCGCAACTGGTGACTCGCCGTCGGTTGGGAGGGCTGCCAGGCGTGAAGCGGCGGCCACAGTATTGTCCAACGGGTTGGAATAATGCCCAGGAGGTGTTGGTACATACTGTGGCACAACGTTGTTCTGGCGAGGCGGGTCCATCGTGCGCGGTTGAACCGGCGCTCCCGTTCCCGATGCCTCCGCCCGGTTTAGCATAGGTTGGTTACCAGCTCCTGCTCCTGGTGTGTTGAAGAGATTCTGTGGCTCATAAACCGATGGGAGACGCGATCGGTACCTTCTTCTCATGACTTCCTCTGAAGCATTCTGATCTAGCCTAATCCGGTAGGCCTGTGCTTCCAATTCAGCCCGCTCCGTAGCCATCCTAGTATTCTCTGTTGCCAGGTCTGCTTTATCCTGAGCTATCTGATCTTTCACCTTTGCAATCTCTGCATTGTGCTGATCCCTGGTTGCTGCATCCACCACTGCAGCCATCAACGTTGCCAAAGCGTCGAACAAATCAGACAGGACTTGGGTTGGAGGCGGCATAGAGCTTCCTGCCCCTGCCGGTGTAGCCGTTGTTGAACCGAAGAGTATTGCCACGGCGGTCGATGAATGAGGCGCTGATTTTGTGCCAGCCATGAAGATGGCGGCCCGGTTTGGCAGATCAGGGGAATCCGGAATACTGTTGCCCTCAGATCCTCCACCAATCCGGCCGTCCTGCAACTGATAAAGCGATTCGGTCTCTCTAGAAGACTCGTCATCAGAACAGAGCACGATCTCTCCGTCGGACACCGGCCCGTCCTTGTATCTCGATCCATGGATGACACCTACGAAAACATACCTTGCCTTGGGCTGAACCGGCGAAGAACTTGCACGCCGAGCCGTTTCGATGATGTCCGTGTAGACTCGATTGAATCGGCCTCGGGACCCCATCCTGCATTGTCGATGTAGAGCTTGCCGCGATGACTCTTCGTCATCCGGCCCACAGCGTATCCCTTAAGTCCATCAAAGCTGCCCTTCAAGAACTCAAAACCATCATGCGATAGCCCCACGGTGGGCGCCAACTGTCGTGGGTTTGTCATGGCAGATGTCCTTGTGAAAGGACTTAGTCGTGGAGCCATCGCTACGGGTTAGCTCAAAGGGGTTAAACCGGACAAGGGGACATGGGAATTTTATACTAGTTTGCCCCCGTCAAGGAAGGTAAAGCCTACGTCTAGTTGTGATTGGTATTGCTAGGGTTTCGAAGGCCAGGGAGCGAATCCGCTTTGTCTGGCTCTCGAGTTGTTGTCTGTCCCTAAACCGCGGCCGGGTCGTCCCTTTATATACATAGGTTGACGCCCGCCAGGCTACAGAGTCCCGAAGCCGGATCATAAATGTATCCGGTTCGGTCTCTATCCTTCCTATCTTATAATACAAGTTACATGACTAGGTCGGTTTACATTTATAGGATTTAACCCGCCTTTGGGCCTTCGGCCTTCATGAAGCGCCATCATCCTTGCATCTTCATGGGCTTCTAATCTTCAAGGAGTTAACCCGGCTACATAAGGCGGTTTACCTCCGGTAGTAATATCCCCAACAGTTACTTTTGCCACCGTTACCACTACTATCATATTACTTTGCTACGAAATACCTTGTTGCAGATATTAAGTTATCCAGGTGTGGTTGAATTGACAACTCAGCTGCTAATACTTGAGAATATTCTTTGGCTCCCCTTGTGTCGAATCAATAAATTTGGCTTGAATACTCTACCCTCGAAAACTGTTGCGATCCCCTATACTTGTGGGTTATCAAGACTATTTTCTGGCGCCGTTGTGGGGGAGCATAGCTCTATACTTTGAGTCACTTGGGATTTATATCTGCTGATCACTATGAAGAACTTGAAAGATAAGAGAACCAAGATTTTTCCCTCAACTACGAGGGGAGGTAAGGAACTGACATCTAGCTCTGCACTTGATTCACCTTCTGTTTTGAGTAAACTTGCGACACCTACTCCTGCTATTCATTCTGATATGTCGCATGTTATTGATGATGCCACTTCTGCTTTGCATGATACTTATGATGAAACTACTTCTATGCTTGATAATACTGTGCCACTAGGTGAATTTCTTGATGAACAACTTGCTAGGGTTAGAGAGAATGAAATTATTGAAACTGATAATATTGATGAAAGTGATGATGAAGATTCTCCCCCTAGATATGAATTGCCTGTTGTGCCTGAGGGTTATGTTATGGATGAAGAAACTGCTAGAGACTTTCTTGCTTGCAATGATAGATCTGATCTTAAGAAATTATTAGCTAAGCTTAAAGAAAAGTCTTTGAATGCTAGAATGAAATATGACCCTGCTTTTGCTACTTCACCTATCTTTATTACTGATAAGGATTATGATTTCTCTGTTGATCCCGAGTTAATTACTTTGGTTGAATCTGATCCTTTTTATGGCTATGAATCTGAAACTGTTGTGGCACATCTTACTAAATTAAATGACATAGCCACCCTGTTTACTCATGATGAGAAAACTCGCTATTACTTTATCCTTAAGTTGTTTCCGTTCTCATTAAAGGGTGACGCTAAAACATGGTTTAATTCTCTTGGTCCTGATTGTGTGCGTAGTCCCCAGGATATGATTTATTACTTCTCTGCTAAATATTTCCCTGCTCATAAGAAACATGCTGCCTTAAGGGAAATGTATAATTTTGTGCAAATTGAAGAAGAGAGTCTCCCACAAGCTTGGGGGAGGCTTCTCCAATTACTTAATGCTTTGCCTGATCATCCTCTCAAAAAATATGAAATACTTGATATCTTTTATAATTGACTAACCGATGCTTCCAGAGATTACCTGGATAGTTGTGCTGGTTGTGTTTTCAGGGAAAGAACTGTTGATCAAGCTGAATTGCTATTAAATAATATGTTGAGTAATGAAGATGTTTGGACACTTCCCGAACCAACTCCTAAGCCAACTCCGAAGAAAAGGGGTATTCTATTTCTCAGTCCTGAAGATATGCAAGAGGCAAAGAAGTCTATGAAATAAAAAGGTATTAAAGTTGAAGATGTTAAGAATTTACCACCTATTGAAGAAATACATGGTCTTGATAACCCGACATAGTTAGTAAAGGTAAATTCTCTCTATAGGTTTAATGAAGGTGATATTCCTCGTTATAAGTTTGCTAGCCAGTGCTTAGATGAGTTTGATAATTTTATTGTTAAACAAGAAAACTTCAATGCTTATGCGGGTAGACAATTGAAACACAATGCAGATATGCTTGAACACTTGAGTGATTATATGTCTAGAGTTAAAGGTGAACTTAAACTTATTAGTAAACGTGCTTCTATGGTTACCACTCAAGTAGAACAAGTACTTAAGGCTCAGAATGATTTGCTCAATGAATTAAATAATAAGAAAAATGATAATGTTGTTAGAGTTATGACTAGAGGGGGTAAAATGACTCAGGAACCTTTGTATCCTGAGGGGCACCCTAAGAGAATTGAGCAAGGTTCTCAGAGAACTAATATTGATGCACCTAGTTCTTCTAAGAAGAAGAAAAAGAAAAATGATAGAACTTTGCATGCTTCTAGTGAACCTATTGTTGACACACCTGAGAATCCCAATGATATTTCTATTTCTGATGCTGAAACACAATCTGATAATGAACATGAACCTAGTGATAATGTTAATGATGATGTTCATGTTGATGCTCAACCTAGCAATGACAGTGATGTAGAGACTGAACCTGCTGTTGATCTTGATAACCCACAATCAAAGAATCAACGTTATGATAAGAGAGACTTTGTTGCTAGGAAGCATGGTAAGGAAAGAGAACCATGGGTTCAGAAACCCATGCCTTTTCCTCCTAAACCATCCAAGAAAAAGGATGATGAGGATTTTGAGCGCTTTGCTGAAATGATTAGACCTATCTTTTTGCGTATGCGTTTGACTGATATGCTTAAAATGAACCCTTATGCTAAATACATGAAAGATGTTGTTACAAATAAAAGAAAGATACCGGAAGATGAAATTTCCATCATGCTTGCTAATTATACTTTTAAGGGTGGAATACCGAAGAAACTTGGAGATCCAGGAGTACCAACTATACCATGCTCCATTAAAAGAAACTATGTTAAAACTGCTTTGTGTGATCTTGGAGCTGGTGTTAGTGTTATGCCTCTCTCTTTATATCATAGACTTGATTTGAATAAGTTGACACCTACTGAAATATCTTTGCAAATGGCTAATCAACTGCTATACCTGTCGGTATTTGTTAGGATGTGCATGTTGTGGTTGCAAACGTTACTATTTTAACGGACTTTGTTATTCTTGATATTCCCAAGGATGATAGTATGTCTACTATTCTTGGTAGACCCTTTTCGAATATTGCAGGGGCTGTTATTGATTGCAACAAAGGCAATGTCACTTTTCATGTTAATGGTAATGAGCATACGATACACTTTCCGAGGAAACAACCTCAAGTCCACAGTATTAATTCTATTGAAAAAATTTCAAAAATTACTATTGGAGGTTTTGAATTTCCTCTTCCTACTATCAAGAAGAAATATGATATTCTTATTATTGGGGACGTGCATATCCCCGTTGAGGTAACCTAGTTTTATTCGAAATTTCTCCGGTTTCATGTTATTCGAAACGAGTTTGTTAACAAGACTTGATCAACCTTGTTAGTGGATTCCTTTTGATGAGCATGATATGGATGAAGTTAGAAAGCACAACTTTCTGTACCCTCCTTTTACTTTCTGTTATTTATATTAAATTAAGCAAAAATAGTATTTTTCTGTCTGTTTTCTGAATTATCCTTGCAATAAAAAATACCCCGAAAATAAAAGTTCTCCAAATGCCCTGAAAATGCAATATGATTTTTGCTACAATATTTGAGAATAGCTGGCACTGAGAACACACCAGGGGGACCCACCATGTGCCCACGAGGGTGGAGGGCGCGCCCTACCCCCTGGGCGCGCCCCCTGCCTCGTGGACCCCACATAGGTCTCCTCCACTTATTCTTGCATCCACACACTTCGTCTTGCTCCAGAAAAAATCATCCACCAGCTCAAACCCGAGTTCTTACTCATCTTGCTGCCATTTTCGATCTCCTTGCTCAAAGCTCCATTCGCAAAACTGGTTTGGGGGATTGTTCTTTGGTATGTGACTCCTCCAATGGTCCAATTAGTTTTTGTTCTAGTGCTTTATTTATTGCATTTTTTTGCTGCTTAGGTGACCCTGTTCTTGAGCTTGCATGTCAAATTTATGTGGTCAAAAGTAGTTTTAATGCATGATATAGCCTCTAGGCACCTGTAGGAGTAGTTGCTATCAATCTTGTTGAGTTTGGTTCACTTTTATTTTGAGTCACTAAAAATTTCAGAAATTTTTCAGAGGAAGAAATATGTTTAGGAAAATATACCAAGGTGGTTCCTCAAGGAAGCAAGGCCCAAGGCCCGCAATACGCGAGCCGGACAATGAACTACCAAGGGAGGCTCAAGTGCGGCCTTGTGAATGGCCGTCAGAGGATTTCATGGTCCAGGCAGGAATTAAGGAGGAATTTGAAGCGTATGTGCGTAACGCTGAACTTGAGGGCTTCATGGCAGATAAGTGCCCTCAGTACTACTACCTCACTAATTCCTTTGTGAGAAGATTTAAATGTACATCATCACGCAATTCTCAAACCGTCCTGTTTGAACTTTATGATAAATCTTTACCATGGACTTAGAAGATTTTAATACTGCTTATAAACTCCCATAGTGGGGTAATGTTAGTGAACCTCACAAATCTGAATATAAAGACTTTCTTGCTAGTATAACTGTGGGGGAATCTATAGAAATAACACAAGCTACCATAGGGAGCATTCATTTTCCTGCCATACATTATTTTGCTCTCTTTATAGGTAGATGCATTAATGGTAAGGATGAAGCATGTCACATGTGTGTTCCCAACCTAAGTGTTCTCAAGAGTGCTGTATTAGGAGATAGACAATATAACTTGGGGGCCATTGTTGCACGTAGGTTGCATAATAATAGTATTAATGGAGATTTCTTTGGTGGAATTTATGCAAATCGTTTAGCTGATTTTCTTGAGATACCCATACGTGGAGATGATATTGAGTTGCCTCCTGCTTATTTAGATTATAATGCTATGGTTCATCATCAGTTTGTTGAGAGGAATGAACAGTCCCTCCAGTACCGACTAATCTTTGACAGATGACGCACCTATAACGTCGCTCTCCCTACTCCTACTTTCTTTAACTTTCAGGCACAAAGGAGATATGTTATATCAGGGAGGAGGCGGATGAGTACGAGAGGAGGACGAAGGCAGCTCGCCTCCAGGCTGCAGCCCTTCAGGCAGTAGCTGATGCATCTCAGTACAACCCCAGCTTCAACTTCGGATATCCACCAGGCCATCCATGGGCATAGACCAACTTAGGCCAAAAGCCTAAGCTTGGGGGAGTACGTATTTCTCGCCGACATTACATTTATGTTCACACACTAATGCCAGTTGTCGGTGCTCATACTTTTTCATTGTATCATCCATGCTAGTTTATTTTCTTTTTAAGCTTTCTTCTTGTGTGTTTGAAAAACCATAATAAAAAACAAAAAAAATAGTTGTAGATTTTAGTTAGTTTACTTTCCATGCCTGTAGTAGTAATTAATTAGAAAACCCAAAAAGATTTCTCGTTCTTCTTTTGCTTGTTGGGAGCTTCCCCATGTAAATAGTTTTGTTTCTTTTCTTTTTCTTTGGGGGTCGAGAGGATAAGACCTTAATGAAAATGTTGAGTGGCTCTTATATGCATTATTGTTGATCTAACAAAGAGCCCATATTACTTGTCTTCTCCCTTGAATTGAATGCTTGCAGATTCCAGCTTAGTCCAATGCACGTGCACTATTATCATTATCCACACCGTTCAGTCGTGCAAGTGAAAGGCAATAATGACGATATATGATGAACTGATTGAGATGAGGAAAGCTGGTATGAACTCGACCTCTCTTGTTTTTGTAAATATGATTAGTTCATCGTTCCTGATTAAGCCTATTATGAATGAAACATGTTTGCAGTGACAATTAGAGATTATAGTTGCTTATGCCATGCTTAATTAGCTAGGAGTTTATAATGGTTTACCTTGCGTGCCAACATGCTATTAAAATGGTTGTGATGTGGTATGATAGGGTGGTATCCTCCTTTGAACGATTCGAGTGGCTTGACTTGGCACATGTTCACGCATGTAGTTGAAACAAAATCAACATAGCCTCTATGATATTTATGTTCATGGTGAATTATATCCTACCCATGCTTGCATTCGGTGTTGATTAATTTTAATGCATGTTCATGATTGTTGTCACTCTCTAGCTGGTCGCTTCCCAGTCTCTTTCTAACCTTCACTTGTACTAAGCGTGAATACTGCTTGTGCATCTAACTCCATAAACCCCAAAAGTAATTCCATATGAGTCCACCATACCTTCCTATATACGGTATCTAGCTGCCGTTCCAAGTAAATTTGTATGTGCCAAACTCTAAACCTTCAAATAAACATTATGTTTTGTATGCTCGAATAGCTCATGTATCAACTAGGGTTGTTTGTATCCTCCATGCTAGGCGGGTTATTCTCAAGAGGAGTGAACTTCGCTCCTCACTCACGAGAAAATGGCTTGTCACCGGGATGCCCAGTCCCATGCTCAAATCAAATCAAAATAATTGCAAACAAAACTCCCCCAGGATTGTTGTTAGTTGGAGGCACCCGTTGTTTCGGGCAAGCCATGGATTGATGCTTGTTGGTGGTGGGGGAGTATAAACTTTACCATTCTGCTTGGGAACCGCCTATAATGTGTGTAGCATGGAAGATATCGAGATCTCTCGGTTGTTATGTTGACAATGAAAGTATACCGCTCAGAATATTATTCATCTCTATTTCAAAATCGAGCTCTGGCACCTCTACAAATCCCTGCTTGCCTCTGCAAAGGGCCTATCTATTTACTTTTATGTTGAGTCATCGCCCTCTTATTAAAAAGCACCAGTTAGAGAGCATCGCTGTCATTTACATGCATTATTGTTAGTTTACATTGTGTATGACTTGACTGGATCTCTTTTACCATGAATTACAATGTCTAGTTAGTCCTTGATCTTTAAAGGTGCTCTGCATTTATGTTTTGCGGTCTCAGAAAGGGCTAGCGAGATACCATCTTGTTATATCATATTATGATTGTTTTGAGAAAGTGTTGTCATCCGAGATGTACTATTATTGCTCGCTAGTTGATTATCTCATTGATATGAGTAAACATGAGACCTAAATGTTATTGTGAATATGGTTAGTTCATAATCTTTGTTGAAAACTTGAATGTTGGCTTTACATATTTACAACAACAAGACAACAAGAGCAAACAGAGTTTGTAAAAGTTTTTCTTTATCACTTTCAATTTGTCAACTGAATTGCTTGAGGACAAGCAAAGATTAAGCTTGGGGGAGTTGATACGTCTCCTTTGTATCTACTTTTCCAAACACTTTTGCCCTTGTTTTGGACTCTAACTTGCATGATTTGAATGGAACTAACCCAGACTGACGCTGTTTTCAGCAGAGTTGCCATGGTGTTATTTTGTGCAAAAATAAAAGTTCTTGGAATGACCTGAAAATCAACGGAGATTATTTTTGGAATATATAAAAAATACTGGCGAAAGAATCAAGGCCAGGGGGCCCACACCCTGTCCACGAGGGTGGGGGCGCGCCTACCCCCTAGGCGCGCCCCCTGCCTCATGGGCCCCCTGGTGCTCCTCCGACCTCAACTCCAACTCTATATATTCGTGTTCGGGGAGAAAAAAATCAGAGAGAAGGATTCATCGCGTTTTACGATACGGAGCAGCCGCCAAGCCCTAAACTCTCTCGGGAGGGCTGATCTGGAGTCTGTTCGGGGCTCCGGAGAGGGGAATCCGTCGTCATCGTCATCATCAACCTTCCTCCATCACCATTTTCATGATGCTCACCGCCGTGCAGGAGTAATTCCATCGTAGGCTTGCTGGACGGTGATGGGTTGGATGAGATTTATCATGTACTCGAGTTAGTTTTGTTAGGGTTTGATCCCTAATATGCACTATGTTCTGAGATTGATGTTGCTATGACTTTGCTATGCTTAATGCTTGTCACTAGGGCCCGAGTGCCATGATTTCAGATCTGAACCTATTATGTTTTCATGAATATATGTGAGTTCTTGATCCTATCTTGCAAGTCTATAGTCACCTATTATGTGTTATGATCCGTTAACCCCGAAGTGACAATAATCGGGATACTTACCGGTGATGACCGTAGTTTGAGGAGTTCATGTATTCACTATGTGTTAATGCTTTGGTCCGGTACTCTATTAAAAGGAGGCCTTAATATCCCTTAGTTTCCAATAGGACCCCGCTGCCACAAGAGGGTAGGACAAAAGATGTCATGCAAGTTCTTTTCCATAAGCACGTATGACTATACTCGGAATACATGCCTACATTATATTGATGAACTGGAGCTAGTTCTGTGTCACCCTATGTTATAACTATTGCATGAGGAATCGCATCCGACATAATTATCCATCACTGATCCATTGCCTATGAACTTTTCATATATTGTTCTTCGCTTATTTACTTTTCCGTTGCTACTGTTACAATCACTATAAAACCAAAACTGCCACCGTTACTTTTGCCACCGTTACCACTACCATCATATTACTTTGCTACTAAGTACCTTGCTGCAGATATTAAGTTATCCAGGTGTGGTTGAATTGACAACTCAGCTGCTAATACTTGAGAATATTCTTTGGCTCCCCTTGTGTCGAATCAATAAATTTGGGTTGAATACTCTGCCCTCGAAAACTGTTGCGATCCCCTATACTTGTGGGTTATCATGATACTTTATTCTTCATTAACTTAATACACTAGATGCAGGCAGGAGTCGGTCGATGTGTGGAGTAATAGTAGTAGATGCAGGCAGGAGTCGGTCTACTTGATACGGACGTGATGCCTATATTCATGATCATTGCCTTAGATATCATCATAAGTTTGCGCTTTTCTATCAATTCCTCGACTATAATTTGTTCACACACCGTAACATTTTCTATCTTGACAGATGCCTCTTGTGAAACCTATTGGGGAACGTAGAATTTCAAAAAAAATTCCTACGCACACGCAAGATCCATCTAGATGATGCATATCAACGAGAAGGGAGAGTGTGCCCACGTACCATCATAGACCGAAAGCGGAAGTGTTTAGTAACGCGGTTGATGTAGTCGAACGTCTTCGCGATCTAACCGATCCAAGTACCGAACGCACGGCACCTCCGCGATCTACACACGTTCAGCTCAGTGACATCCCTCGTACTCTTGATCCAGCTGAGGCCGAGGGAGAGTTTCGTCAGCATGACGGCGTGATGATGATGATGATGAAGTTACCGACGCAGGGCTTCGCCTAAGCACTATAACTATATGACCGAGGTGGAAATCTATGGAGGGGGGCACCGCACATGGCTAAGACAACTGTCAACTTGTGTGTTCTAGGGCGCGCCCTGCCCCCGTATATAAAGGAGCAAGGGGGAGGCCGGCCGGCCCTATAGGGGCGCGCCCTAAGTAGGATTCCTACTAGGAATAGGAATCCTATTGCTAGTAGCTAGGTTTCCAACAAGGAAGAGAGGGGGAAGGAAGGAGAGGGAGAGAGGGAGAAGGAAGGAGAGGGGGGCGCCGCCCCCTCCTAGTCCAATTTAGACTCCTCAAGGGGGGCAGCCCTAGGCCCTCTCCTCTCTCTCTCACAAGGCCCATGTTGGCCCATTAGTTCCCCCGGGGTTTCCGATAACACCCCGACACTTTGATATTTATCTGGTGACCCGCGAAACTCATCTGGTGTCCGAATAACATTATCCAATATATCAATCTTTACGTCTCGACCATTTCGAGACTCCTCGTCATGTCCGTGATCACATCCGAGACTCCGAACTACCTTCGGTACATCAAAACACATAAACTCATAATACCGATCATCATCGAACGTTAAGCGTGCGGACCCTACGGGTTCGAGAACTATGTAGACATGGCCGAGACTCACTTTCGGTCAATAACCAATAGCGGAACCTGGATGCTCATATTGGTTCCTACATATTCTACGAAGATCTTTATCGGTCAAAAACCGCATAACAGTATACGTTGTTCCCTTTGTCGTCGGTATGTTACTTGCCCGAGACTCGATCGTCGGTATCTCAATACCTAGTTCAATATCGTTACCGGCAAGTCTCTTTACTTGTTCCATAATGCAACATCCCATAACTAACTCATTAGTCACATTGCTTGCAAGGCTTATAGTGATGTGCATTACCAAGAGGGCCCAGAGATACTTCTCCGATACATGGAGTGACAAATCCTAATCTCGATCTATGCCAACTCAACAAACACCATCGAAGACACCTGTAGAGCATCTTTATAGTCACCCAGTTAAGTTGTGACGTTTGATAGGAAACTAAGTGTTCCTCCGGTATTCGGGAGTTGCATAATCTCATAGTCATAGGTACATGTATAAGTTATGAAGAAAGCAATAGCAACAAACTAAATGATCATCGTGCTAAGATAACGGTTGGGTCAAGTCAATCACATCATTCTCTAATGATGTGATCCCGTTCATCAAATGACAAATCTTGTCCATGGCTAGGAAACTTAACCATCTTTGATTAACGAGCTAGTCAAGTAGAGGTATACTAGTGACACTGTGTTTGTCTATGTATTCACACATGTACTAAGTTTCCGGTTAATACAATTCTAGCATGAATAATAAACATTTATCATGATATAAGGAAATATAAATAACAACTTTATTATTGCCTCTAGGGCATATTTTCTTCAGTATCCCACTTGTACTAGTGTGACGCCCCCGATTCAATCGTACACTAATCATACACGCAAACGTGTACGATCAAGATCAGGGACTCACGGGAAGATATCGCAACACAACTCTACAAATAAAATAAGTCATACAAGCATCATATTACAAGCCAGGGGCCTCGAGGGCTCGAATACAAGAGCTCGATCATAGACGAGTCAGCGGAAGCAACAATATCTGAGTACAGACATAAGTTAACAAGTTTGCCTTAAGAAGGCTAGCACAAACTGGGATACAGATCGAAAGAGGCACAGGCCTCCTGCCTGGGATCCTCCTAAATACTCCTGGTCGTCGTCAGCAGGCATCACGTAGTAGTAGGCACCTCCGGTGTAGTAGGAGTCGTCGTCGAAGGTGGCGTCTGGCTCCTGGGCTCCAACATCTGGTTGCGACAACCAGGTAGAAGGGATAGGGGAAAAGAGGGAGAAAGCAACCGTGAGTACTCATCCAAAGTACTCGCAAGCAAGGAGCTATACTACATATGTATGCATTGGTATCAAATGGAATAAGGGTATCATATGTGGACTGAACTGCAGAAAGCCGGAATAAGGGGGGATAGCTAGTCCTTTCGAAGACTACGCTTCTGGCAGCTTCCGTCTTGCAGCATGTAGAAGAGATTAGACTGAAGTCCTCCAAGTAGCATCGCATAGCATAATCCTAACCGATGATCCTCCCCTCGTCGCCCTGTGAGAGAGCGACCACCGGTAGTATCTGGCACTTGGAAGGGTGTGTTTTATTAAGTATCCGGTTCTAGTTGTCATAAGGTCAAGGTACAACTCCAAGTCGTCCTGTTACCGAAGATCACGGCTATTCGGATAGATTAACTTCCCTGCAGGGGTGCACCACATAACCCAACACGCTCGATCCCATTTGGCCGGACACACTTTTCTGGGTCATGCCCGGCCTCGGAAGATCAACACGTCGCAGCCCCACCTAGACCAACAGAGAGGCCAGCACGCCGGTCTAAACCTAAGCGCACAGGGGTCTGGGCCCATCGCCCATAGCACACCTGCACGTTGCGTACGCGGCCGGAGAGCAGACCTAGCAACCTCCATTACAAAGGAAGTCACGTTACGCGGTCCAACCCGGCGCGCGCCGCTCAGTCGCTGGCGTCACGAAGTGCTTCGGCTGATACCACGACGTCGAGTGCCCATAACTGTCCCCGCGTAGATGGTTAGTGCGTATAGGCCAGTAGCCAGACTCAGATCAAATACCAAGATCTCGTTAAACGTGTTAAGTATCTGCGAACGCCGACCAGGGCCAGGCCCACCTCTCTCCTAGGTGGTCTCAACCTGCCCTGTCGCTCCGCCACAAAGTAACAGTCGGGGGCCGTCGGGAACCCAGGCCCACCTCTACCGGGATGGAGCCACCTGCCCCTTCAGCCCCATCTCCGAACAGTACCACAGGTAATGTAACAGTGTAAAGTATATAGTATATGCCCGTGATCACCTCCCGAAGTGATCACGGCCCAGTAGTATAGCATGGCAGACGGACAAGAGTGTAGGGCCACTGATGGAACACTAGCATCCTATACTAAGCAGTAGGATAGCAGGTAAATGGTACAACAGTAGTAGCAAGGACAGGCTATGCATCAGGATAGGAATAACGAAAGCAGTAACATGCTACACTACTCTAATGCAAGCAGTATAGAGGAGAGTAGGCGATATCTGGTGATCAAGGGGGGCTTGCCTGGTTGCTCTGGCAAGAGAGAGGGGTCGTCACACCGTAGTCGTACTGGGTAGCAGCGGCGTCGGTCTCGGTGTCTATCGAGAGAAGAGGGGGAGAAACAATAATATATAAGCAAGCATATGCATAGTGATGCATGACATGACAAGTAACGACGTTAGAGGTGCCCTAACGCGGTAGTAGGTGATACCGGTGAAGGGGGATAACATCCGGGAAAGTATCCCCGGTGTTTCGTGTTTTCGGGCAGAGGAGCCGGAGGGGGAAAGTTGCGAGTTTGACATGTTAGGGGTGCGTGGCGGACGAACGGGCTGCGTATCCGGGTTCGTCTCATCATTCTGAGCAACTTTCATGTAGAAAGTATTTTCATCCGAGTTACGGATTAAAAGATATGATTTTCTAAAGATTTTATTAATTTCTGGAATTTAATTAATTATTTAATTAATTCGAAAAATAGATTAATGACATCAGCATGATGTCATGCTGACATCAGCAGTCAACAAAGTTGACTTGGTCAACCTGACCAGTGGGTCCAGTGGGACCCACCTGTCATACACTGTTTAGGTTAATTAGAGATTAGGCTAAACAAACTATTATTTAATTAACTAACAGATTAGTTAGATTAATTAATTAGGATTAATTAACTTAATTAATTTAGTTAATTAATTAATTAATTAAGTTTATTTATTTATTATTGGAAATGTTCTGTGGGGTGGGGGCCCTATGTCATAGGGCCAGTGGGCCTTAGCGGGTGCGGGCGTTGCGGGCACCGGGGCAGCGCCCGAACGAGGGGGCGGACAGGGCCGCAGCGGTTGGGTACGGGCGAGTGGGCGCACGGGCGTTGGCGCCCAGCCCGAGCGGGCGTACGCCCAGATCGAGGGGAAGCCGCCGGCCACAGGCACGGCGAGGTGAGGTAGGCTGGGCGAGGCGGGGCGTCGGACCGGGCGAGGGACGGAGTCCCAAGGCGGCAAGCAGCCGGGAGGGGTGGACGCGGTCAGGGCCGGCTAGCAGGGGCGCGCGCGGACACGGCGAGCGCGCAGCCACGGCGAAACGGCGACGGAACAGAGGGGGAATGGGGAAAGCGTGCTCACGGGGCCCTGTAGTTGTGCTAAAAATGAGCTCGGGGAGGCGCCGGAGCTCGGGGTCGCGATGATCGATGACGAGGACGGAGACGGCGTGATGCAGCCGCCGGGGAGGAGGAGAAGGAGGCAGGCCGGCGACGTGGTGGTGGCGACGACGGGCGACGGCATCGGGTCGAGGAGGAGCTCGAGGAGGCCGGCGGCGTGGTTCCGGCGACAGCGCGGGTGCAAGGCGTCGGGGGCGGCGGTTGCCAGCAGGACGATGAGCGTCGATTGGCGACCGAGGCCTGGGGAGGCTGGCAGGGATGAGCGAGCGACGAAGGCGGCGCAGGTGGGGGGGGATCGAGCGAGGGCGAACGGTGCAAGCTTCCGGCGTAGTGGCCCGCGGGGATCCGCGGTGGCGTCACGGGATCCCGATCCAGATCGGATCGGGGGGTGGACTGAGCGGGGGGGAGTGGGGAATATGGGCTAGGGTTCGGTGGGAGTGGGGGGTTAAGCAGGGGTAGGGTGGGCCGGTCGGGTAGCCTGGTTGCCTAGTTGGGCCGAACGGCCCGGGTGGTTCTTTCTGTCTCTTTTTATGTTTACCTTTGTCTTTTCTTTTATTTATTCTTTTCTGTTTTGGTTTAGTCACACTATTAGTTTCATAAAATATGCCCATAGCTCCTAAAATAAGGTTTCAGAACATCCTCTACCATAAAAGTTTTGGTGTCAATAAACTAGTTTAACAATTTGTTTATTATTTAAAATCATTTGAATAATTGTTTTGCTATGGTTTTATTCACTTTAGAGTATTTAAATCATTTCATAAAAGTGTGGTTCCTCCACCATAATTTGATTTATGAATTTATTTGCTACAATCTGAACATTTTTATTTGACTATTGGAAACTTTTAATGTTTGACTTAATTGAAATTTGATTTGGCTCGGATCTGAACTAGCACGAGATTAGCAATAGTAAAATCGTGGTGACATGGCATCATTACCAGAGGGTTACTGTAGCTTGATTAACCGGGCGTCCACAAATTCTCCTCCACTACAAGAAATCTCGTCTCGAGATTTAAGAGAGGAGTACGGGAAAGATGTGGCTATGAAATTCTATCGAGTCTTCTCGGTCTTGGTTGCTCTTCTCGGAGAGGTCGATCCTTTACATCGACGCCTTCATTCCTCATGCTTCAGGTCATCATCAGGAAATCATCATTCTTTTCTTCGGGAATTCCAACGTACTTACAAGTAGGTAAGCGGCAGCTCGGCTACGACAGCATGCTTACGAGGGAAACAATCTGGGGTTAACCATGATTGAGCATAAGATTATCTCTCGAGTTGAACATATAAAATACATTGAGAGTACAATACGAAGGTAAAATGAGAGGGTCCAAGCAGATAGATAGCTGCTCAAAGTCTGAACCAGAGTGAGAAAAGGGTTCAGAGCGGCGAGAGTAAGCATTGCGTCTGATACCAGAATAGAGCAGTAGGAAGTTGGCTCGCGAATTACCTACGAAACCAAGCATAAGGGATAACTTTGAAGCAGGGATGTACAGGAGAGTCAGGTTTCGATCCTGTGGAACTGTGGGTTATGGGCCCACCATGTGGGTTAAAAGTAGGAAGGGCGGTGACGTCTTGCACGATCATGTAAGCAAGGTATGTCAGAGGATAGCCTATCATTTATGTAAACAACAACATCAGTACCAAGGGCGAGGGACGAAAGAGAACCATTTCCCTGCTCGTTGAACGAGGCGGACCAATAGGCAAGATTCTCGTCCATCGGTGGTTACCGGAATGCCATCAACAAAAGTAGCAGGGTCTTTCTAACAGAGTGGTACAACTGCTTATACCGTATAAATCACAAGAAGGTTTAATCCAAACCAATGGAAAGGAAAAGTGATTAAACACATATTTCAAGGGTATATTCTTCCCAAGGACAAGCAGAACATATTACCCATGACAGGATATAATGTAGAAAACTCTTTAGGTAAGGGGAGAAAAATTTCATGACATTAAACATACAGTGGTGTTTGGATAACTGAGCAGGAAACATTTAGCATTGGGCTTCAAATGTTCTTGTTGAGAATCGTAGTCTCATAGACATGCTACGAGATAGCATTGACATGGTCATCAAGTGAAGATCAGACTTTGGAAACACATTGGATCCATCAGGAACAACTTATAGAATAAGTCTTACGATTTCCTCACGGAAGAATGACTAACCTTGCCAAAAAGGAAATTATAACAATAGGGCCTCGGGGCAGGTGTGCTAGGCACGACATCACCTTACTGGGTCACATAAGGACCAATGTTATAACTCTTGGAAATATGTTCCAACCATCATATCTGACTGAGATTCAGATCTGAATGGTGTTAGGATAACTCAGATTTCAGGATACCTGAGAAGAAAGTGCAACACAAATTGTCAAGATGACATTTTAAGATTCTCGGGAATCAAACTATGGAAGCGAGTTCCGCAACAGGAGTTCATCATTAAACCCAGGACATGATGAGGTGGCTGATAGGCTCAGCAACAAATCATCGAGATTTCCAAAGGATTGATTTCCACAATTATGTGAACAAGGAAAATATCATTTGTTGGATCATATGATATAATGATGTATGCTCGAGGGAAACATACACAACTGAACAATGATAGAAGGGTGCACCCAGGAATCTGGACTAGGTAGCACGATCAATGTTCGAATGATGATTCAATAAGCAATAGACTTAGAATGGAACTGTAGACCAATAACTTCAAAGCAATAGGGTTGCTAGAAGTTTAGAATTTACACATCACAGACCATTTGTCGGTATTCTGGTTAGAATTAACACGGAGACCAAGAAATGAACGCAAAAGGCGAGATATATTACTATATCAAGAATTCTCAAGAGGTGGTAAAATTACCACGACATTCTTGACATAAAAGGTGGTAATATTCCAAGGTAAAGAAGAACAAATGCTGGGTAGCAAGGATCTCAAGGTATAACACAAAACACAAATAAGTTTGTGTTGAACGGAAGGCAATAAAGTGGTCGGTGATAACACAACCCATTGAGGGGCGAGGATGGTATTTCTCATCAAGAATTCGATATATATCTTGGAAGAGCTCAGGATGTTGATGATGACCACGACACATTTGTCGAGAGATTTCATGAAGATGTAATCGGTTGGCGATGACATCAAGTCAAATGATGACGAAGCAAAACGTTCTTGGGACCATGAGTACGACACAAACTCGAATTCAAGCTTGTTGTACAAGGTGAAATGATATGACGAGAAAGATCAGCATAAGCTTAGCTTCATCATCGAAAAGTTGTGCTCCGAGAGGAAGGACCAGGTAGCACAGTTAAAAAGTTGCACGATATTGATATAGCCGATCAGGCTAGGGGTGACTTGAAGGATTAATAAACTCATAAGCAATGAAGATTACTTAGAGTTATTGAATCAGAGTGTGGTATTGATTCACAGAAGACAAGTGCTTAAACTTGCCCGAGAAATGGGATCAAAGAAGAACATATGGTCGGAACCATGATGGCAAAGGATCAATTCACCGAATCCAAAGGATATTATATCAAGGAAA
The DNA here is from genome assembly GCF_003073215.2 of Triticum urartu. Lineage (NCBI taxonomy): Eukaryota > Viridiplantae > Streptophyta > Magnoliopsida > Poales > Poaceae > Triticum > Triticum urartu. The sequence continues at coordinate 65,261,291 of NC_053025.1, read as the reverse complement.
TAGCTATTATTACAAGAAGCTTCCAGGATAGGATCTACATCATGTCCATGGGCATGAACACAAAGTTTAAGGTCGACTCCCACTTCTTCAATGTATAAACTTCCATTCACTTCTCACTTTGATAAAGGCATTAGTGTTGAAAGTTTTACCTGGTGGGATACCAGATGAGTATGACTCGTGAAAACTCTCGGGTTCCCACAGATTAAGGAAGGCATAGGTCCAACCCATCGGGGCATCTTAGGAACATATACCACAAGCTTCAAGAGTAATTTTCACCAGCTCGAAGGCAGGGCATGGTTGACCAAATCAAGGAATATGATTTACCAAAGGCATTATGTATCAGGGAAAGAACTTCCAAAGTGATTGAATATGAAGGACGTTGTCGGATAAAATCCAACAAGGTTCTGATGGTCCATAAAGGATCTGATGTGAGTATCGGCTCACAACCAGAGGAAGAATCAATCCAAAGACATTGGATTATAGAAACAACTGAGTAACTAGAGCTCAATTGCAAAGGAATTATGATTTACAAAGCGAAGGATCAGAAGCAGACGCTCTGATCAAGGATGGATAAGTTCAATATACTTAGGGGCACAATCGACGACAATTTGATTGGCGAGAATCAGCTCATGTTCAAAATGACGTTTGAGCCGGAAGGATAATTTAGAAGGGTTGATAGATGATTGTGTGCATTCGCACACATGTTGAATCAATAGGATCAAAATGACGGTGTCAAAAGGTACTAGTGAATATTGCTAGTGATATGGGAGCATCCATAATGTAAGAATACAAGTATTTGCAGAGCAATAGTTTGAAGAGGATGCTCAGAAGGTCGGATAGTATTTCAGAGTATCTTATGAAGCATACGAACAACTGGGGATGAATAGATACTCAATAAGTGCGAGGAATTTTCAATAGGGGTATTCATGTGGTAAAACTGTAAGGCAGTAAGCTTAAAGGATTTTCGGAACAAATAGAGGGGATTCCAGGGTATCTTGTTATAACAAGATCAACTAGGAACAAAAGTAAGAACGGCAAGTGTAGGTATTTATCCATAGGGATATTTCGGTGGTAGGAAATTGCAAAAGCAACGGCACCAAAGTCTCGAGAGAATATCGGAGAGTATCTTCGAAATCTTCTAGTGCAGCCGGTGATCATCTGGACTGAAGGGGCTCTCCGGGAGAAAGTATTTTTGAGAACCTAAAGTTAGATTTTAGTAAAAATCTTTTAACCCGAATAGAAGAGAGTTCAGAATCCCGGAGTAAAGATCGAGGAGTAAAAGATCCTAATACCACCCAGATGGCGATGTGGGCCCGTAAGGCACACAGCCATGTTAGTAAAAGATTTTGTAATGTCTAGACTCAACTTCGGCCAAGGAGTGTGGAAGGGGGATTCCTACAGGCAGTCGGCTCTGATACCAACTTGTGACGCCCCCGATTCAATCGTACACTAATCATACACGCAAACGTGTATGATCAAGATCAGGGACTCACGGGAAGATATCACAACACAACTCTACAAATAAAATAAGTCATACAAGCATCATATTACAAGCCAGGGGCCTCGAGGGCTCGAATACAAGAGCTCGATCATAGACAAGTCAGCGGAAGCAACAATATCTGAGTACAGACATAAGTTAACAAGTTTGCCTTAAGAAGGCTAGCACAAACTGGGATACAGATCGAAAGAGGCGCAGGCCTCCTGCCTGGGATCCTCCTAACTACTCCTGGTCGTCGTCAGCGGGCATCAGATAGTAGTAGGCACCTCCGGTGTAGTAGGAGTCATCGTCGAAGGTGGCGTCTGGCTCCTGGGCTCCAACATCTGGTTGCGACAACCAGGTAGAAGGGATAGGGGGAAAAGAGGGAGAAAGCAACCGTGAGTACTCATCCAAAGTACTCGCAAGCAAGGAGCTATACTACATATGTATGCATTGGTATCAAATGGAATAAGGGTATCATATGTGGACTGAACTGCAGAAAGCCGGAATAAGGGGGGATAGCTAGTCCTTTCGAAGACTACGCTTCTGGCAGCTTCCGTCTTGCAGCATGTAGAAGAGATTAGACTGAAGTCCTCCAAGTAGCATCGCATAGCATAATCCTAACCGATGATCCTCCCCTCGTCGCCCTGTGAGAGAGCGACCACCGGTAGTATCTGGCACTTGGAAGGGTGTGTTTTATTAAGTATCCGGTTCTAGTTGTCATAAGGTCAAGGTACAACTCCAAGTTGTCCTGTTACCGAAGATCACGGCTATTCGAATAGATTAACTTCCCTGCAGGGGTGCACCACATAACCCAACACGCTCGATCCCATTTGGCCGGACACACTTTCCTGGGTCATGCCCGGCCTCGGAAGATCAACACGTCGCAGCCCTACCTAGGCACAACAGAGAGGCCAGCACGCCGGTCTAAACCTAAGCGCACAGGGGTCTGGGCCCATCGCCCATAGCACACCTGCACGTTGCGTACGCGGCCGGAGAGCAGACCTAGCAACCTCCATTACAAAGGAAGTCACGTTACGCGGTCCAACCCGGCGCGCGCCGCTCAGTCGCTGGCGTCACGAAGTGCTTCGGCTGATACCACGATGTCGAGTGCCCATAACTGTCCCCGCGTAGATGGTTAGTGCGTATAGGCCAGTAGCCAGACTCAGATCAAATACCAAGATCTCGTTAAACGTGTTAAGTATCTGCGAACGCCGACCAGGGCCAGGCCCACCTCTCTCCTAGGTGGTCTCAACCTGCCCTGTCGCTCCGCCACAAAGTAACAGTCGGGGGCCGTCGGGAACCCAGGCCCACCTCTACCGGGATGGAGCCACCTGCCCCTTCAGCCCCCATCTCCGAACAGTACCATAGGTAATGTAACAGTGTAAAGTATATAGTATAAGCCCGTGATCACCTCCCGAAGTGATCACGGCCCAGTAGTATAGCATGGCAGACGGACAGGAGTGTAGGGCCACTAATGGAACACTAGCATCCTATGCTAAGCAGTAGGATAGCAGGTAATGGTAACAACAGTAGTAGCAACGATAGGCTATGCATCAGGATGGGAATAACGGAAAGCAGTAACATGCTACACTACTCTAATGCAAGCAGTATAGAGGAGAGTAGGCGATATCTGGTGATCAAAGGGGGGGCTTGCCTGGATGCTCTGGCAAGAGAGAGGGGTCGTCAACACCGTAGTCGTACTGGGTAGCAGCGGCGTCGGTCTCGGTGTCTATCGAGAGAAGAGGGGGGAGAAACAATAAATATATAAGCAAGCATATGCATAGTGATGCATGACATGACAAGTAACGACGTTAGAGGTGCCCTAACGCGGTAGTAGGTGATACCGGTGAAGGGGGATAACATCCGGGAAAGTATCCCCGGTGTTTCGTGTTTTCGGGCAGAGGAGCCGGAGGGGGAAAGTTGCGAGTTTGACATGTTAGGGGTGCGTGGCGGACGAACGGGCTGCATATCCGGGTTCGTCTCATCATTCTGAGCAACTTTCATGTAGAAAGTATTTTCATCCGAGTTACGAATTAAAAGATATGATTTTCTAAGATTTTATTAATTTCTGGAATTTAATTAATCATTTAAATTAATTCGAAAAATAGATTAATGACTTCAGCATGATGTCATGCTGACATCAGCAGTCAACAGAGTTGACTTGGTCAACCTGACCAGTGGGTCCAGTGGGACCCACCTGTCATACACTGTTTAGGTTAATTAGAGATTAGGCTAAACAAACTACTGTTTAATTAACTAACAGATTAGTTAGATTAATTAACTAGGATTAATTAACTTAATTAATTTAGTTAATTAATTAATTAAGTTTATTTATTTATTATTATTTTTTTATTGGAAATGTTCTTTGGGGTGGGCCCCCTATGTCATAGGGCCAGTGGGCCTTAGCGGGTGCGGGCGTTGCGGGCACCGGGGCAGCGCCCGAACGAGGGGGCGGACAGGGCCGCAGCGGTTGGGTACGGGCGAGTGGGCGCACGGGCGTTGGCGCCCAGCCCGAGCGGGCGTACGCCCAGATCGAAGGGGGAAGCCGCCGGCCACAGGCACGGCGAGGTGAGGTAGGCTGGGCGAGGCGGGGCGTCGGACCGGGCGAGGGATGGAGTCCCAAGGCGGCAAGCAGCCGGGAGGGGTGGACGCGGTCAGGGCCGGCTAGCAGGGGCGCGCGCGGACACGGCGAGCGCGCATCCACGACGAAACGGCGACGGAACAGAGGGGGGATGGGAAAAGCGTGCTCACGGGGCCCTGTAGTTGTGCTAAAAATGAGCTCGCGGAGGCGCCGGAGCTCGGGGTCGCGATGATCGATGACGAGGACGGAGACGGCGGGATGCAGCCGCCGGGGAGGAGGAGAAGGAGGCAGGCCGGCGACGTGGTGGTGGCGACGACGGGCGACGGCATCGGGTCGAGGAGGAGCTCGAGGAGGCCGGCGGCGTGGTTCCGGCGACAGCGCGGGTGCAAGGCGTCGGGGGCGGCGGTTGCCAGCAGGGACGATGAGCGTCGATTGGGCGACGAGGCCTGGGGAGGCTGGCAGGGATGAGGCGAGGCGACGAGGCGGCGCAGGTGGGGGGGGATCGAGGCGGAGGGCGACGGTGGCAGCTCCGGCGTAGTGGCCGCGGGGATCGCGGTGGCGTCAACGGGATCCCGATCCAGATCGGATCGGGAGGGAGTGGACCGAGCGGGGGGGAGTGGACCAAGCGTGGGGGGAGTGGGGAATATGGGCTAGGGTTCGGTGGGAGTGGGGGTTAAGCAGGGGTAGGGTGGGCCGGTCGGGTAGCCTGGTTGCCTAGTTGGGCCGAACGGCCCGGGTGGTTTCCTTCCGTCTCTTTTTTTTGTTTTACCTTTTGTCTTTTCTTTTTATTTATTCTTTTCTGTTTTGGTTTAGTCACACTTTATTTTAGTTTTCATAAAATATGACCATAGCTCCTAAAATAAGGTTTCAGAACATCCCTCTACCATAAAAAGTTTGGTGGTCAATTAAACTAGTTTAACATTTGTTTATTATTTAAAATCATTTGAATAATTGTTTTGCTATGGTTTTATTCACTTTAGAGTATTTAATCATTTCATAAAAGTGTGGTTCCTCCACCATAATTGATTATGATTTATTTGCTACAATCTGAACATTTTTTTATTTGACTATTGGAAACTTTTAATGTTTGACTTTAATTGAAATTTGAATTTGGCTCGGATCTGAACTAGCACGAGATTAGCAACAGTAATCGTGGTGACATGGCATCATTACCAGAGGGTTACTGTAGCTTGATTAACCGGGCGTCACAACTAGAGTCAATAATCTAGTTCACATCGCCATGTGATTTAACACCAATAGTTCACATCACCATGTGACCAACACCCAAAGGGTTTAATGGAGTCAATAATCTAGTTCACATCGCCATGTGATTAACACCCAAAGAGTACTAAGGTGTGATCATGTTTTTCTTGTGAGAGAAGTTTAGTCAATGGATCTGTCACATTCAGATCCATATGTATTTTGCAAATTTTCTATGTCTCCGATGCTCTGCATGGAGCTACTCTAGCTAATTGCTCCCACTTTCAATATGTATCTAGATCGAGACTTAGAGTCATCTAGATCGGTGTCAAAAGCTTGCATCGACGTAACTCTTTTCGACGAACTCTTTTATCACCTCCATAACCGAGAAATATTTCCTTAGTCCTCTAAGGATAATTTTGACCGTTGTCCAGTGATATACTGCTAGATCACTATTGTACTCCCTTGCCAAAATCATGCAAAGGTGTACAATAGGACTGGTACACAACATAGCATACTTTATAGAACCTATGACTGAGGCATAGGGAATGACTTTTCATTCTCTTTCTATTTTCTGCCGTCATCGGGTTTTGAGTCTTTACTCAACTTCACACCTTGCAACACAGGTAGGAACTCCTTCTTTGACTGATCCATTTTGAACTCCTTCAAAATCTTGTCAAGGTATGTACTCATTGAAAAAACTTATCAAGCGTCTTGATCTATATCTATAGATCTTGATGCCCAATATGTAAGCAGCTTTACCGAGGTCTTTCCTTGAAAAACTCCTTTCAAACACTCCTTTATGCTTTCGAGAAAATTCTACATCATTTCTAATCAACAATATGTCATTCACATATACTTATCAAAAAGGCTGTAGTGCTCCCAATCATTTTCTTGTAAATAAAGGCTTCACCACAAGTCTGTATAAAACTATATGCTTTGATCGACTCATCAAAGTGTATATTCCAACTCCGAGATGCTTGCACTAGTCCATAGATAGATCGCTGGAGCTTGCACACTTTGTTAGCATCTTTAGGATTGACAAAACCTTGTGGTTGCATCATATACAAATCTACTTTAATAAATCCATTAAGGAATTTAGTTTTGATATCCATCTGCCAGATTTCATAAAATACGGCAACTGCTAACATGATTCGGACAGACTTTTAAGCATCGATACGAGTGAGAAAATCTCATCATAGTCAACACCTTGAACTTGTTGAAGACCTTTTGCGACAATTCGAGCTTTGTAGATAGTAACACTACTATCAGCGTCCGTCTTCCTCTTGAAGATCCATTTATTCTGAATGGCTCGCTGATCATCGGGCAAGTCAATCAAAGTCCACACTTTTTTTCTCATACATGGATCCCACCTCAGATTTCATGGCCTTAAGCCATTTCGCGAAATTTGGGCTCATCATCACTTCCTCATAGTTCGTATGTTCGTCATGGTCTAGTAACATGACTTCCAGAACAGGATTACCATACCACTCTGGTGCGGAACGTAATCTGGTTGACCTACAAGGTTCGGTAGTAACTTGATCTGAAGTTTCATGATCATCATCATTATCTTCCTCACTAATTGGTGTAGGTATCACTGGAACTGATTTCTGTGATGAACTACTTTCCAATTCGGGAGAAGGTACAATTACCTCATCAAGTTCTACTTTCCCCCCACTCACTTCTTTCGAGAGAAACTCCTTCTCTAGAAAGGATCCACTCTTAGCAACAAAGATCTTGCCTTCGGATCTATGATAGAAGGTGTACCCAATAGTTTCTTTTGGGTATCCTATGAAGACGCACTTCTCCGATTTGGGTTTGAGCTTATCAGGCTGAAACTTCTTCACATAAGCATCGCAAACCCAAACTTAAAGAAATGACAACTTAGGTTTCTTGCTAAACCACAGTTCATACGGTGTCATCTCAACGGAATTTTAGACGGTGCCCTATTTAACGTGAATGCAGCTATCTCTAATGCATAACCCCAAAACGATAGTGGTAAATCGGTAAGAGACATCATAGATCGCACCATATCTAATAAAGTACAATTATGACGTTCGGACACACCATTACGCTGTGGTGTTCCAGGTGGCGTGAGTTGCGAAACTATTTGACATTGTTTCAACTGAAGGCCAAACTCGTAATTCAAATATTTCATCTCCGCGATCAGATCATAGAAACTTTATTTTCTTGTTATGATGATTCTCCACTTCACTCTGAAATTCTTTGAACTTTTCAAATGTTTCAGACTTGTGTTTCATTAAGTAGATATACTCATATCTGCTCAAATCATCTGTGAATGTCAGAAAATAACGATACCCGCCGCGAGCCTCAACACTCATCGGACCACATACATCGGTATGTATTATTTCCAATAAGTCAGTGGCTCGCTCCATTGTTCCGGAGAACGGAGTCTTAGTCATCTTGCCCATGAGGCATGGTTCACAAGCATCAAATGATTCATAATCAAGTGATTCCAAAAGTCCATCAGCATGGAGTTTCTTCATGTGCTTTACACCAATATGACCTAAGCGGCAATGCCACATATAAGTTGCACTATCATTATTAACTGTGCATCTTTTGGCTTCAATATCATGAATATGTGTATCATTATGATCGAGATTCAATAAACCATTTATATTGAGTGTATGACCATAGAAGGTTTTATTCATGTAAATAGAACAACAATTATTCTTTGACTTAACTGAATAACTGTATTGCAATAAACATGATCCAATCATATTTATGCTCAACGCAAACACCAAATAACATTTATTTTAGGTTCAACACTAATCCCGAAGGTAAAGGGAGTGTGCAACGGTGATCTTATCAACCTTGGAATCACTTCCAACACACACCATGACCTTGCCCTTAACTAGTCTCTGTTTATTTTGCAACTCCTATTTCGAGTTACTAATCTTAGCAACTGAACCAGTATCAAATACCCTGGGGTTATTATGAACATAGTAAAGTACACATCAATAACATGTATATCAAATATACTTTTGTTCACTTTGCCATCCTTCTTATCCGCCAAGTATTTGGGGTAGTTCTGCTTCCAGTGACCATTTCCTTTGCAGTAGAAGCACTCAGTTTCAGGCTTAGGTCTAGCTTTGGGCTTCACGGGAGTGACAACTTGCTTGCCATTTGATACGTCTCCAACATATCTATAATTTTTTATTGTTCCATGCTATTATATTATCTGTTTGGATGTTTAATGGGCTTTATTATGCACTTTTGTATTATTTTTGGGACTAACCTATTAACTGAAGGCCCAGTGCAAATTGCTGTTTTTTTTGCCTAGTTCACTGTTTCGCAGAAAAGGAATATCAAACGGTATCCAAACGGAATGAAACCTTCGCGAGGATATTTTTTTGGAACAAACGCAATCCAGGAGACTTGGAGTGGAGGTCAAGGAAGCAACAAGGCGGCCACGAGGTAGGGCAGCACACCCAGGGGGCAGGCGCGCCCCCACCCTTGTGGGCCCCTCGTGGCTCCACTGACCTACTTCTTTCGCCTATATACACTCTTATACCCTGAAAACATCGAGGGGAGCCATGAAACCACTTTTCCACCGCCGCAACCTTCTGTACCCGTGAGATCCCATCTGGGGACCTTTTCCGGCGATCTGCCAGAGGGGGATTCGATCACGGAGGGCTTCTACATCAACACCATAGCCTCTTTGATGATGTGTGAGTAGTTTACCATAGACCTTCGGGTCCATAGTTATTAGCTAGATGGCTTCTTATCTCTCTTTGGATCTCAATACAAAGTTCTCCTCGATTTTCTTGGAGATCTATTCGATGTAATTCTTTTTGCGGTGTGTTTGCCGAGATCCGATGAATTGTGGGTTTATGATTAAGATTATCTATGAACAATATTTGATTCTTCTCTGAATTCTTATATGCATGATTTGATATCTCTGCAAGGCTCTTTGAATTATCAGTTTGGTTTGGCCTACTAGATTGATCTTTCTTGCAATGAGAGAAGTGCTTAGCTTTGGGTTCAATCTTGCGGTGTCCTTTCCCAGTGACAGCAGAGGCGGCAAGGCACGTATTGTATTGTTGCCATCGAGGATAAAAAGACGGGGTTTATATCATATTGCTTGAGTTTATCCCTCTACATCATGTCATCTTGCCTAATGTGTTACTCTGTTCTTATGAGCTTAATACTCTAGATGCATGCTGGATAGCGGTCGGTGTGTGGAGTAATAGTAGTAGATGCAGAATCGTTTCGATCTACTTGACACGGACGTGATGCCTATGTTCATGATCATGCCTAGATATCATCATAACTATGTGCTTTTCTATCAATTTCTCGGCAGTAATTTGTTCACCCACCGTAGTATATGCTATCTTGAGAGAGGCCACTAGTGAAACCTATTGCCCCCGGGTCTACTTTACATCATATAAGTTTACAATCTACAATTCTAGTTTACTATTTATTTTGCAATCTTTACTTTTCAATCTATACAAAAAAAATACCAAAAATATTTATCTTATTATCTCTATCAGATCTCACTTTCGTAAGTGACCGTGAAGGGATTGACAACCCCTTTATTGATACCTTGGTTGCGAGGTTCTTGTTTGTTTGTGCAAGTACTCAGAGACTTGCGTGTAGTCTCCTACTGGATTGATACCTTGGTTCTCAAAAACTGAGGGAAATAATTACTCTACTTTGCTGCATCACCCTTTCGTCTTCAAGGGAAAACCAACGCATGCTCAAGAGGTAGCACCATTCTTCTTGAAGTTCCCTTTCTTTCCCTTGCCCTTTTACTTGAAACTAGTGGTCTTGTCTACCATCAACACTTGATACTTTTTCTTGATTTCTACCTTCGCCAATTTCAGCATCGCGAAGAGCTTCGGAATCATTTCCGTTAGCCCTTGCATATTATAGTTCATCACAAAGTTCTAGTAACTTGGTGATAGTGACTAGAGAAATTTGTCAATCACTATCTTATCTGGAAGATTAACTCCCACTTGATTCAAGTGATTGTAGTACTCAGACATTCTGAGCACATGCTCACTAGCTGAGCTATTCTCCTCCATCTTGTAGGCAAAGTACTTGTCAGAGGTCTCATACCTCTTAACGCGGGCATGAGTCTGAAATACCAATTTCAGCTCTTGGAACATCTCATATGCTTCGTGGCGTTCAAAATATTTTTGAAGTCCCAGTTCTAAGCCGTAATGTATGGCGCACTAAACTATCAAGTAGTCATCATACCGAGCTTGTCAAACGTTCATAACGTCTGCATTTGCTCCTGCAAAAGGTCTGTCACCTAGCGGTGCATCAAGGACATAATTCTTGTGTGCAGCAATGAGGATAATCCTCAGATCACGGATCCAGTCCGCATCATTGCTACTATCATCTTTCAACTTAGTTTTCTCTAGGAACATATCAAAATAAAACAGGGGAGCTATACGCGAGCTATTGATCTACAACATAGATATGCAAAATACTATCAGGTACTACGTTCATGATAAATTTAAGTTCAATTTAATCATATTACTTAAGAACTCCCACTTAGATAGACATCCCTCTAATCATCTAAGTGATCACTTGATCCATATCAACTAAACCATGTCCGATCATCACGTGAGATGGAGTAGTTTTCAATGGTGAATGATGACCCACAAGTATAGGGGATCTATCATAGTCCTTTCGATAAGTAAGAGTGTTGAACCCAATGAGGAGCAGAAGGAAATGATAAGTAGTTTTCAGTAAGGTATTCTCTGCAAGCACTGAAATTAACGGTAACAAATAGTTTGGTGATAAGGTAATTTGTAACGGGTAACAAGTAATAAAAGTAAATAAGGTGCAACAAGATGGCCCAATCCTTTTTGTAGCAAAGGACAAGCCTGGACAAACTCTTATATAAAGGAAAGCGCACCCGAGGACACATGGGAATTATCGTCAAGCTAGTTTTCATCACGTTCATATGATTCGCGTTCGGTACTTTGATAATTTGATATGTGGATGGGCCGGTTCTTGGGTACTGCCCTTCCTTGGACAAGCATCCCACTTATGATTAACCCCTATTGCAAGCATCCGCAACTACAAAAGAAGTATTAAGGTAAACCTAACCATAGCATGAAACATATGGATCCAAATCAGCCCCTTACGAAGCAACTCATAAACTAGGGTTTAAGCTTCTGTCACTCTAGCAACCCATCATCTACTTATTACTTCCCAATGCCTTCCTCTAGGCCCAAAAAATGGTGAAGTGTCATGTAGTTGACGTTCACATGACACCACTAGAGGAAAGACAACATACATCTCATCAAAATATCGAACGAATACCAAATTCACATGACTACTTATAGCAAGACTTTTCCCATGTCCTCAGGAACAAATGTAACTGCTCACAAATCATATTCATGTTCATAATCAGAGGGGTATTAATATGAATAAATGATATGAACATATGATCTTCCACCAAGTAAACCAACTAGCATCAACTACAAGGAGTAATCAACACTACTAGTAACCCATAGGTACCAATCTGAGGTTTTGAGACAAAGATTGGATACAAGAGATGAACTAGGGTTTGATATGAGATGGTGCTGGTGAAGTTGTTGATGGAGATTGACCCCCTCCCGATGAGAGGATCGATGGTGATGATTTCCCCCTCCCGGAGGGATGTTTCCCCGACAGAACAGCTCCACCGGAGCCCTAGATTGGTTCCGCCAAGGTTCCGCCTCGTGGCGGCGGAGTTTCATCTCGTAAGCTTGGTTATGATCTTTTCTCGGACGAAAGACTTCATATAGCATAAGATGGGCACCGAGGGCATGCCAGGGGGCCCACGAGACAGGGGGGCGCGCCCAGGGGGTAGGGCGCGCCCCCACCCTCGTGGCCAGGGTGTGGGCCCGCTCTGGTAAATTCCTTCACTAGTATTTTTTATATATTCCAAAATGTGCTCTCGTGAAGTTTAGGGACTTTTGGAGATGTGCAGAATAGGTGTCGGAGTAAATAGCCATGGGTAGCCTAGCCGGCTTCCCCTGGCCCTTCTGATAAAATTACGAGCCCGTCCGGCTCTCGAGAGCCCAAGACATGGGGCCGCCTTCCCCTTGCTGGTTGTCATCCAGGCCGGCTTTCGGAAGGCGGCCCGACTTTAGCCCTCATGAAGAAAGCCATGGGAGGGCCGACTTTGGGAAGCCGGCCATGAGAAGGCCGACTCCAAGAAGCCGGCTCCCATAAAGCGGTTGAGACCGTACCCTCAAAGTTTGCACCCACCTAACGGCGGTGCGACGGGGCGTGGCTACAGTGAAGCCTGCCACCCCCGAATCCCGGAGCACGCCTGGCACAGTGCGCCATACGGAGTGGCCATGACCCGTCCGGCGCGGCACTGTTGCCATGTTGACCCTGATGTCACCCACGACGGGCCGCCAGCGCGGCCCACAGACGGTGGGCCCCTTCGGGCAGAGAGACACCCGAAGGCGGCCACGTCTCCCCCCAGTCGGCCCAAGACAGAGCCAGCTCCCCGCAGCCGGCCTGCCACCTCCCTTGAAGGAGACGCCCCATTAAGGAGACAAGACGCGGTGAGGCTACAGAGATCGCCCGACGGGCGGCGGCACTGTAGCCACGCCTACCACGATGAAGCCCACGTCACCAAGATGGAGCCACAGTAACCAGCCGCCGACCAGGCCCTGGACAGTGGGGCCTGCCTGTTGACCAAGGGGCCGGCAGCCGGCGAGACCCGCCAGTCGGCGGGCCCCAGCAGCCAGCGCAGAAGCCGGCGAGCGCAGTCACAGACGGCTGGGCCCCGCGCCCAGTCGGATTACCATTGTACCCCCAGGGGGTAGGCCTATATAAACCCCCCGGGGCACCCATGCAAAGGGTTCGACCCCCTGCTTGTCCTAGACACCACACAAGGAGAAGAAGCAGGCTAGCCGCGCCCTTCTTCCTCCTCCCACCAAACAGCTCAAGGAGCATTGTGTAGCTACTTGTCTATCTAGTGATCATGCGGAGACCCCGCAGAGCAGCAGTAGGGGTGTTATCTTCACGGAGAGCCCCGAAGCTGGGTAAGATTCGCCGGCGTGCATGTCTTCGCCTTATCCTGTTTCCAGGCACCGGCGATGTCTTACTGGCTCCCACAATGATAAGCCATCCATTGGCATATGTCGCACCTACCACCCGACATTTGGCGCCCACCGTGGGGCCAAGTGCACCGTCGTCCGGAGACCTGTTCTGGACGGGAACCTTCTTCCTCCCCCGCGAGCGTAGCCAGCCCGGCACGCCCGATGGCGCTTGCCACGACACGCTGCAAGGCGTCACCAGCGTCTGCGCGGCGAGCAGCCTCGCCGATCTCCTCGACAAGACCCTCATCTCCGACGAGCTCGCCTCCGATGCGGGCACCGACCACCTCGCCAACCTTCTCGGCCAGCTTCATGTCTCCAGCGAGCCCGCCGTGGACCTGGAGTCGGTTGGCTCCACCGACCCGATGCCTGTCGACTCCGACACGGCCTCGTTCGACACCTTCCCCACCAACGTCACGATCTACAATGACCCGCTTCCCCGAGCCGGTGGCTGCGACGCTGTCACCACCGAAGTGATGGTTGTCGGCCACGGCGGCCCGGCCGACGAGAGCGCCCACGACGCCCCGCACGCGGCGGCCCACGACTTGTCCACCCCCCTCCCGGCTAATGCCGACGACGAAGCACTAGAGGCACGCCGCCTCGCCTTCCTCGCAGAGGTCCGGAGGCTGGCTTCCGTAAGACGCCTCACCGAGGCCTACCAGCGCGAAGCTGACCGCGCCGCCTTCGGCACGCCGGCCCCGGGCAGGCTAAGCCGGGCCGGCCTTGTCAAGCAACACGGCGCCGTCATCGCCGACACGCTGGGAGTTGACCGCCTGGTCTATGCCACTCTGCTCGAGAACTTGCATGCCGCCCAGGCGGACGTAGACGAGTTGGATGGCTTGGAGGCCGAAGACCTCCCCCACATGACCCGGCGCATCCAGCAACTGATTGACGCAGCCACGCAGCGACATGAAGCCGACGCCCGCGCGGAAAGCTCTCCCCCGCGCCGAGATCACGGCGCGACGTCCCGGACACCGACTACGAGCAACACCCGCGCGCGGCGCGAGAAAGAGCCGGCTGCCAGCCGCAGCCGGACCCGAATCTCCATCGAGCGAGACGCGGACGGCCATCCCCGAGCCATGGAATGGCGGGGCAACCCGCCTCCGCCTCCACCCCATGGAGAGAGATATCCCGCCCCACCGCCAGTGGCGCACCCGACTCTCAGCGGCCGGCTAGGCCGCCGCGAAGGAGTCGGCGAGAACGACGCCCGCCATCGGATCAACCACCTGGCGCGATCCCTGGCGTTGGAAGAAGAAGACGATGTCGGCCCGCCTTGTTTCGGCCCCCGCATCCGCGACAAGCCCTTCCCCAAAGGGTTCTCGCTCCCAAGAGACACGCCCAAGTACAACGGCTCTGTGAAGCCGGAAGATTGGTTGATCGACTACTCCACGGCGGTTAGCATAGCCAACGGCAACTGGCGCGTTGCCGTGAAGTACGTGCCCCTCATGCTGCAAGGCACGACGCGGACCTGGCTCAACAGCCTCAAGCCGCGCAGCATCAACAGCTGGCTGGACTTCACAGAAGCCTTCATCCGCAACTTCACCAGCACCTACAAGCGGGCTCCCAAGCCCAGACATCTCTCCTTGTGCGTACAAGGCCCCGCCGAGTCCACTCGCAACTACCTCATGCGTTGGGCCGAGCTCTGCAACTCTTGCGAAGGGGTGCACGAGGTGCAAGCCATAGAATACTTCACAGCCGGATGCCGAGAAGGCATCCTCCTCAAGCACAAGCTCCTCTGCGACGAGCCGACTACCCTCGACGAGCTTCTGGACATAGCCGACAAGTACGCCACCGCCGACTCCTCGATGAAGACCGAGCTTCGGGTAGACGCGTCCGGGAAAGTACTTAACCCGGTGCCCAAGACGCCGGCTGGGGATTCCGGCCGACGCCCACACTCGAACGACCACAAGCGCAAGGGCCCCGCACCGCCTCCCGCCAGTCAGCAGGTGGCCACAGTTGAAGACGTGCCGCCTGAAGGGAGACCCGCGCCCAAGAAGCCCAAGGGCGGCAGGCCGGCTTGGCAGCCGGCCTTCTCCTACGAGCAAACTCTCGACGCTCCCTGCAAGTTCCACAGCGACGCGAAGCCGTCCAACCACACAACCCGGAAGTGCCATTGGCTCACCCGAATCTCTAAAGGCGAGGGGCTCGCGCCGCCTCCGCCTGCCGGCCCGCCGCCTCCGGCCCCGCCGCCTCTGGCCGCTCGGCCCGCAGTCGGAGCCGTGCACGACGAATTCCCCGACGAGCAAGCAACCTACATCGTCTTTACAAGCCAGCCCGAAGACCGGCGCAGCAAACACCGAGAGCAGCAGGAAGTTAGCGTGGTCGCTGCCAACCCCGCCGGACACATGCATTGGTCAGAAAAGCCCATCAGCTGGAGCCGGGCCGACCATCCAGAGGTGATGCCGTCTCCCGGCTCTTATGCGTTGGTCCTGGAAGCCACCCTCGCGACGGACAGACGCGCTGCCCGCTTCTCCCGTGTGTTGATAGACGGCGGGAGCAGCATCAACATCCTGTACCGTGACACCCTGGAGAAGCTAAACGTCAAGACGAAGAAGCTCACGCCTACTCGGACAGTGTTTCATGGCATCGTACCCGGCCTGTCCTGTGCTCCCATTGGCAAGATCAAGATTGATGTACTTTTTGGGGACAAGGAGCATTTCCGCCGGGAAGCGATCTGGTTTGAAGTGGTGGACCTGGAGAGCCCTTACCATGCATTGCTTGGCCGACCTGCCTTGGCCAAATTCATGGCAGTTCCCCACTATGCATACCTCAAGATGAAGATACCAAGCACCAAAGGCGTCATCACCGTAGCCGGCGATTACAAGAAGTCCTCTGAGTGCGCAGCAGCCAGCAGCCGGCTGGCCGAGTCCCTTGTGATTGCCGAAGAAAAGAAGATGTTGGACCGAGTCGTGGCCATAGCCGGCAAGCAGTCGGCCGTGTCCCCCGACCCCAAGGAGCATGATGCTCAAGGATCTTTCCAGCCGGCCAAGGAGACGAAGAAGATACCTCTTGACCCCGAGCATCCAGAGAGGTTTGCTGTCATCGAGGCGAACCTGAACAACAAATAGGAAGGCGAGCTCGCCGATTTCCTCCGTGAGAATCGGGACATCTTTGCATGGTCCTCCAAGGACATGCCGGGTGTTCCGAGGAAATTCGCCGAGCACAAACTACATGTTCGAGAAGACGCAAAGCCAGTCAAACAACCCCTTCGCCGACTGTCGGAGGAGAAACGCAGGATCGTAGGGGAGAAGATAGCCCGACTTCTGGCAGCCGGCTTCATTATGGAAGTTTTCTTTCCAGAGTGGCTCGCCAACCCGGTCCTCGTGCTAAAGAAGAACAACAAGTGGCGCATGTGTATAGACTACACAAGCCTCAACAAGGCCTGCCCCAAAGATCCTTTTGCCCTGCCAAGGATTGACCACGTGATAGACTCCACAGCCGGATGCGAGCTGTTGAGCTTCTTGGATGCTTACTCAGGATATCACCAGATAAAGCTGGATCCGGACGACCGCCTGAAGACCGCCTTCATCACGCCATTTGGAGCCTTCTGCTACCTGACTATGACATTCGGCTTGAGAAATGCCGGTGCCACTTTTCAGCGTTGCATGCAGAAGTGCCTCCTCAAGCAGCTCGGCAGAAACGCTCACGTTTACGTGGACGACATCGTGGTGAAGACGGAGAAGCGCGGCACTGCCGGGGTACTGATCCACGAGCACCTATGGGACCAGCGGACCGAGTCCCTTTCGGTTCGGCGGGGGCGGAGGTCGCATGAAGAGCGGATCGAGGCGAAGCACACGAGCGGTTTACCCAGGTTCGGGCCGCACGGATGCGTAAAACCCTACTCCTGCTTTGTGGTTTGTATTGAGTTCTTGCTCGGGAGCGCGGAGTGCTACAGTACACTCCAGCAGCTAACGAGACCGAGCGTGAGTGTTCTCTGAACCAGCTAACCCCCCCTACGTTGCGCACGGGCCTCCTTTTATATGCTCAAGGGGTCACCGACAGGTGGCAACGGAGACAAAGGGTGAAAATGGAAAGGTGCTGCGGTAGGTACAGCTACCTGATACAGTGTATCATACCTAACCCTGACGGCAGGGGACAAGGGCATTAAATGCCCGTCTGCGTCGCCTAAACAGTGCAAAAGGGACCGTCAGGGACGCCACCGCTTGCCACGATGGCAATCTTGTCAGCGCCGCTTGCCACCGCGCGCCGCTGGCTGCACAGCCTCCCGCCACGTACGCCTGGAAGGGTCCCAGAGCGACACGTTGGTGGATGTGCTGGAGCGCGGGCACCGAGTGGTGGCTTGCCGCGGCAAGTGCCTTGCCGCGGTCGTTGTCTTGTTGCATCCGGGAGCTTGTCGCTCACCGGGCCTTGCCGGGACGCGTGACGCCTCGCGGCAAGTTCCTTGAGGTGCCTTGGGTGGCCTTCCCGGCAAGCTCCTCTTGCCGGGGTCTTGAGGTGCCTGGGTTGGCCTTCCCGGCAAGCTCCTCTTGCCGGGGTCTTGTCTCTTTGACTTGGATACTTTGTTCTTGAATGGCTCCAAAGGAACCTTGGAGGATCTTGGCGGTCACCCGGCAAGCCTTGCCGCGGGATGCTGCGACTGCCCGTGCACAAGTTCGGGATACTAGGGTACCCCTACTCTAGTACACCGACAGGAGCCCCCGGGCCTGGGCCATACACGGTGCCGAGCGCTGTTGGGCCAGGCCCAAAACAGGGCACGGGCACGCGCGGCCTAGGTTATGCCGTATCTCTCTCCGTATCCACCGTGCCCTCCCCGAACGTCACGACGTTGAATGCGGCGTCGTGGGAGAGATCGTGGGTGGTTTCTTTATTCGGAAATGCGGAACGTCCGCCCCCTCCCTCTCTATAAGCAGGGGAAACAGGGGAAGTTCGCCCATTCGCCCGTTGCTGCTCCAATCTCAGAAATCTCCGCCGCTCCCTCGTCTCCCCAAAGCCGAAAGAGAGCAGCGCTCCGCCCCCCATCGCCACCAGCACCACCAACGCCGTCGGCCTCCTCCACCACTTCCACCATGGCTCCAAAAGCCGACAAGGGGAAGGTTGTGAAGTCGACCGAGGCGCAGCGGCTTGCGGCGCTGCGAAAGGAGCGGGCAGTCTTCCCCCCCAAGCTCGCCGCGAGGGAGCCGAGGGAGAACTACTACCTCTTCTGGTCGACGGAGACACGAGCGCATCTGCGCACGAAGGTACTTCCCGCCGCCACTTGGAAGACGGCTCCGAACGGATACCCTTTCTTCGCCTTGTTCTTCTACTGCGGGCTCTGCCCGCCTTTCTATGAGTTCTTCTGCGACATCATGAACACATATGGGTTCCACCTCCTTGACTTCACCCCCAATGCCGTCCTGACCATGGCAGTTTTCGCACATCTCTGCGAAAACTTTGTCGGAGTCCATCCCAATGTAGCCCTCTTTCGCCACTTCTTTATACCCCGGGTAGAGAGAGGAGAGCCTTTATCCGGTGGAATCGCCTAGATCTCGAGGGCCGGCAAGAAGGAAACTTATCTGGAGGGAGAGTTCTGCGGCAAGTGGGAGGAATGGAGAGCAGACTGGTGCTGGATTGACGAGGAGAACCCGCAGCCATTCATCGCCCGGCGCCAAGCCCCAATAGCACACGGCAGCAACTGGAGTGACGTGGCCCCGGAAGACGACAGGATGAAGATTGCTGTCACCCGGATCCTACGCCGCAGGCTTGCCGGGCTCACTGTAGGCGCTGTTGGCGCAGATTTTCTTCGCCGCCGCATCGCCCCCCTGCAGGAACGGGGGAGACCCGCTTGGGAGTTCAAGAATGCGGCTGATATCATGAGGCTGCGGCCGGGCCTCAACTTCAACTTCACTGTTCTGGAGCTCAACGCGATGCTCCAGGAGCTTTTCAAGTATGACCCTCAACACCCCGAAGTGTTCAGTTGCCGGGGGGTGTTGTTCCGTTGTGCAACAATTCCGCGCTCGACCGCATCCGTCCAATGATGCCGCTGTGCGATTCGCATGGAATTATCCCAACTTGGCAGGAGCCTGCAGACGACGTCGTGCAGCAATTCTTTGATGGCTTGGTAGAAGTGCCGATCCGCCCCGACAAGAAGGATAGCCTTACCCGCGACACCACCGATGAGGAGATGACACGCATCGCCACTAGGCTAGAAGAGGCGGCGGCAGCCGCAGCCGCGGGTGAATTTGGATTCACCGTGGAGGAGGCAGATGCAGCAGAGGCGGCAAGCCGTGCCGAGCGAGGGGAGTCCGCCGGCGAGAAAAGGCTTGTCGGGCATGACGTCGAGCAGAGCGAGCCCGCCAAGGATACGAGCGGCTCGCTGGACATCAACTCCTCTTCCTCCTCATCTTCAGGCAGCTCACCGCAAGCAGAGCCTCCATCCCCACCAAGAAGACGTCTCCGCAAGGCCGGTGACGTAGCGGAGCGGCAGGCGGGTCAACAGTCGCCACGCCGCGTGACACGCTCCACCGCGGCAAGCACTGTTGCCGCGGGAGCACCTCACGATACGACGGCAACTGGAGCGGGGTCTTCCCGGACCACCGCTTCTACTCCTGCCGCTTCTCATGCCGCGGCGACAGCCGGAGCGGGGTCGTCTCAGACCACCGCCACTGCTCCCGCCAAGCGGCCAAGGGAACCTACTCCTCCACCTCCTCACGCCGGACGTGAGCCGGACTTCGACTTCTCCGCGTTCAGCTCCGACGAGGAAGAAGAACAAGAGTAAGATTCTCTTGTTGTACTTGTAGTTCTTCAATCCTTGCTGTTTGTCTTGTATCTCATTTGGTTTACTCTGAACTTGTTCCTCTTTAGGACTCTGGCCCAGAGAGCAGCAAAGAGAGCCAAGGTCCCGGTGATTGTCATCGAGGACGAACCCACTGCGACAGCAGGGGGGCGCCCGAGACAACCTTGCCGGACCCGGCAACTTTTCTCCAGAGCAGCCCCCAGCGTAAGTATATGGTTCGCTTTCCGCTATTGGGTGCGCGTGGATACTCTGTCTTTGCTGATATCTGATTGTTGGTTTGTGTAGGAGCAGAGCAGCCCCACCAGGAGCCAAGGGAGAGTCCTCCGGCAAGGGAGAGCTTTCCGGTAAGGGAGAGGTCTCCGGCAAGGAAGAGTTCTCCGGCAAGGGACAGCACCAGCGGCCCCCCGACGGCGGAGACCACGACTGCAGAACCCGGTACAGGTAATCCTTTCGCTTCAAAACTTCCCCTGGGTTCTTCTTATTTTGATCTTCTTGTTGAATATTTGCTTGACTCTTCTCCCTTTTCCGGCCGTCAGACCCATCCGCTGCGGAGCCGATGGAGACCGAGGTTGCTGCCGAAGAAGCAGCCGGTGCTGGCGATCCCGCCGGCACAGAGGCCGCCAAGGCTGCCGCCGCAGCAACTGGCGAGGGGTCTGGCGATCGCACTGACGGCCCTGAGGCCGCAGGAGCGCCAGGCGCTACATCGACCGCCGACCCGTCCGCCATTGCCGCAGCGCTAGGCTCCGAAGAGCCCCAGCCAGGCGTCTACTTGAGGGCCGGCGATGGCGTCTTCATCAACCTCCCCTGGGCGTCAAGCTCCAGGGCGCCGGTCGAGGGAGAGATCTTCGATGGGGAGGTGCTCACCTCCGCTGGGCTGACGCTGGTTGACGCGCCGAGCAGCAGCAGCAACGAGCCTGAGGAGGAGCGGCTGCTGCAGAAGCTGTTGTCGCTCTACCGCGCGCGGCAAGCCAAGTTGGACTCCCGCGAGGTGCTTGTCGCGAAGGCGGGAGCGGACATCGAGAAGCGCGCGGAGGAGCTCCGGGGTCTCCACCAGGAAGCTCTCCGGTCCCTGGCGGAGGAGCGAGAGCAACTCGCCGAAGCGCAGAAGGTCTTCTTCCTCGAGAAGGCCGAAGTCGAAGAGCAACAGCGGCTTGCCACTGTGAAGCTATCCGCGGAGGAGGGCGAGCTGGCGCAGCGGAAGGTCAATCTTGACGCCCACGAGGAGGAGCTTGCCGTGCGCGAGGAAAAACTCAGCGGAGCCCTTAAGCAAGCAGAGGATGCTGCCGCAGCCGCTGAGGCCGCCAAGAAGGAGCTGGATACGAAGGTGGCGTAGCTGGAGGCCGATCTCGCCGAGAAGGGCAAAGAGCTCAGCGCCGCCAAGGGCTCCAACACGGATCTTGAGTTGAAGCTGACCACTTTGACCAAGACGCTGGACGGCGCCAAGGAGCAGGAGGCGGCCTTGAAAGAGGAGATCAAGGCCGACAATGCGCTGCTGGAGAGTGCTGCCGCCGCCCAGAATGCTTTCAGGGAGAATGTGGAGCACTGGACGGAGAGTCTTGTGAATGTCGCCGCAGACATTGACAGGGAGCTGGCGCAGCTGGGGATGGAGGATCTCGGGTATCCCTCCGACGAGAACCTCCAACCCAGCGCCAAGCTCGTCTTGTTCTTCAAAGGCGTGGCGACGGCCCTCCAGCGACTCCGGGAGAGGATCCCAAAGCAGCTGGCCGACGAGTCGCGCAAGATCTGCGCGGGAGCTCTTCAAAAAGTGTTGGTGAAGGTGGCCTTCCGCAACCCGGGCCTCAACCTCACCAACGTCCTCAAGACCCTGCCGCCGGATGCTGATCTGGAGGCGCTCAAGACCCTTGTCGCACCCATTGTGGACAAGGTGAGCGGGATCAAGAGGATCAAAGGCGATCGCGTAGACTAGGCTGCCCGTTTCTTCTTTTCTTGTCGCTGTTGGTCATGTTATGAGAACAACCTGTTAGAGCCGCGACAAGCTATCTTGTAATATAACTCTATTCCGAGTAATGATTGCAATGTTATTCCCTTTACTTGATTCCTCCCTTTGTATGTTTTTGCCCTACGCTTTTAGGGAACTTGCCGGTGCAGGCACCTGAGCCGCGAGCGCTGAGTGCGGGACGTCAGCAGCCTGCTGGCGGTGCCGCTACCGACAAGAAACCTTGTCGCGACTAGTTGCAGCTCACTTAAGTTGTTGAGCGGACTCGAAACAAAGTAAGGGCGCAACTAGCTACGAGTTGGTTCCTCCGCGCACAGGTTTTCCATACAAAGTGCGGTCGTTCAAGGGAGATAACTAAAAATTTAAAAAATCTGATTGCTCAAACTTTGGCAACTTATCTTTTCTGTTGTTTGCTTCCCGGTAAGGCAAAACTTTCTTGAACGACGCCTGGTCCATACCATTATCTTCTCCTTTCCCCCGGCAAACTTGTGGGCGAGGGGAACCTTCCTTTCCTTGAGAAAAAAGAAAGAAGAGAAAATAAAGATATGGGGCCTGATGGCTCGTTATTGCTTACCGTGGAGTAGGTGCTGCACAAAGTGTCAGATCATATATGCCAAAAAATAGAAAGCATGAAATTGACAAAATGTGCGGAGCACATGAGCTTTACTTATGCACGGGGTCTGCGCCCGGGTTTGTACAAAGGATTACATGCCACAGCGGCAAGACTTGTACAAAAGGTGGTTGCCGGAACAGGTTCCGGCAACCGCGCCTTACGGGTAAAACTTACGAAGATGCTCAATGTTCCAGGAGTTGCTCACCGGAATGGCATCTTCGGTCTCAAGGCGGACAGCGCCAGGCCTAGTGACTCGTTTCACCCGGTAAGGGCCTTCCCACTTCGGCGTCAACTTGTTGGAATTCTTGGCGGACTGAACACGCCGAAGAACAAGGTCGCCTTCCTCGAGACTCCTGGCGTTAACTTTGCGGCTATGGTAGTGGCGCAAAGCTTGCTGGTAGCGAGCAGCTCGCACAGCAGCCTGAAGACGGTCTTCCTCAAGGAGCAGCGCGTCATCTTGTCGCAGCTGCTCTTGCTCGAGCTCATCATAAGCGAGCACTCGAGGTGACCCGTATACGAGTTCCATGGGGAGAACTGCCTCTGCTCCATAGACTAGAGCGAAAGGTGTCTGGCCAGTGGCTCGATTTGGCGTCGTCCTGATCGACCAAAGAACCACCGACAGCTCCTCGATCCAGTTTCTTCCGCACTTGTGCAGCTTGTCGAAAGTCCTGGTCTTGAGCCCGCGCAGCACTTCAGCATTTGCCCTCTCCGCTTGACCGTTGCTTCTCGGGTGAGCAACAGAAGCGAAGCAGACCTTGGCGCCAAGATCTTGGACGTACTACATGAAGGTGCGGCTCGTGAATTGTGTATCGTTGTCGGTGATTATCCTGTTAGGGATCCCGAAGCGGCAAACAATCGACCTGAAGAACTTGACTGCTGACTGTGCTGTCACCTTCCTCACTGGTTCCACTTCCGGCCACTTTGTGAACTTGTCGATTGCAACGTACAAGTACTCAAAGCCCCCGACTGCTCGGGGAAAGGGGCCGAGGATGTCGAGCCCCTAGACCGAAAATGGCCAGGATAAAGGGATCGTCTGGAGAGCTTGAGCTGGTTGGTGTATCTGCTTGGAATGGAACTGGCACGCTTCACACTTGGTTACTTGTGCAGTTGCATCCTGGAGGGCCGTCGGCCAAAAGAAACCTTGCCGGAATGCTTTACCGGCAAGTGCTCTTGTGCCAATGTGGTGACCACATATGCCTCCATGTATCTCTGCCAACAGCTTTTGTCCGTCTTCCCGGTGAATACACTTCAATTTCACACCGTTCAGTCTTCTTCTGTACAGTGTCTTGTCGACAAACTGGTACATACTTGACTGCCAGGCTACTCTTTCCGCTTCTTCTTGCTCTTCGGGAAGTTCTCCTGTCTGAAGGAAACGGACAATGTGATGTGCCCATGCTGGAGCTTGTGGCTCGACAACAAGGACTAAAGGCAAATCTGCTGCTGCGGGAACATCCGCTTCTACAGCGAGAACCTGCGGCTCTGCCGGATCTTGACGTTCCCCGGCAAGCTTGCCGGAGCAAAACTTGTCGGGAGCTTCTGCTTCAACGGAACAAACCCTAGGGCTTGCCGGAGCAGATTGCTCCTCAGCGCTCTTGGCGTTGATCTTGGGGACCTTCTTGGCGGGGGCTTCAGGAAGCTCTGCCGGCAAATAGTCACCAGAAATCAACTTCCTCTTCTTGCTCTGTCCAGTTGATGGCGTTACAGACGGTTGAGTCAGCTTGAGCACAAAGATCCCTGGTTCCACAGGTAACTTAAGTGCGGCGCACTTTGACAGGTCATCGGCAATGGCGTTCTGAGCTCTTGGAACATGCTCCATCTGTAGGCCGTCAAAGTGCTCTTCTAGCTTTCTCACTTCGTCGACGTAAGCTTCCATCAACGGACTCTGATAGCTCTTGTTCACTTGGCGGACGACAAGCTGCGAGTCACCCCTGACGATGAGCTTCTTGATCCCAAGGTCTGCCGCGATCCTGAGACCGGCAAGCAAGCCTTCATACTTTGCAGTATTGTTTGTTGCTTGCTCCTTGGGAAAGTGCATCTGGACTACGTACTTGAGGTGCTCTCCGGTGGGTGCGACAAGCAGCATGCCAGCGCCTGCGCCTTGCAGCGAAAAGGCACCATCAAAGTACATCAGCCACTCTTTGCTTGCTTCCTTGACGGGGATGCTTGTTTCTGGAATTTCTTCATCTGGTGTTGGCGTCCATTCTGCTATAAATTCTGCCAATGCTCTGCTTTGGATAGTTGAAGTACTCTCAAACTTGAGGCCAAAGCTTGACAGTTCCAGTGCCCACTCAACAATCCCGCCTGTCGCTTCTAGATTCTGTAGTATCCTCTTTAGCGGAAAGCGAGTGACAACTGTGATCTCATGTGCTTGGAAGTAATGGCGCAGCTTTCTCGAGGCCATGAGAAGGCCGAAAAGCAATTTCTGCATGCCAGAGTACCTTGACCTAGCCCCCTGCAGAAGGGAACTAACAAAGTAAACTGGGCGCTGCACCATTTTCTTCTGTATCTCCTCGCGCATCTGCGCAGATCCATCTTTGTCGGGACCAGAGCTTGCCGGGGAAGCCCCTTGCTTGTCGCTGGATGCGCCTGCCGTGGTTGCTGGCTCGTCATCTGCCTCCCTCTCTGCTACTAACGCAGCACTAACCACTTGATTGGTTGCCGCTATATACAGCAGCAACTTCTCTTGTGGCTTAGGTGCGACAAGTATTGGAGGGGAGGACAGGCATCTCTTCAAGTCTTGCAGCGCAGCCTCCGCTTCCGGAGTCCATTTCATTAGACCTGCCTTTTTCAATAATTTGAAAAATGGCAGGACACGCTCAGCAGACCTAGAGATAAACCTGCTGAGAGCAGCCACGCAACCGGCAAGTCTTTGTACATCCTTGACGCGCTTTGGTGCTTCAATCTGCTCAATGGCCTTGATCTTGTCGGTATTGGCTTCGATTCCCCGCTGAGACACGAAGAACCCGAGAAGCTTGCCGGAGGGGACTCCAAACACACACTTCTCGGGGTTGAGCTTGAGGCTGATCTTGCGCAGATTTGCAAAGGTCTCGTCTAAATCTTGGATCAGAGTTGCCTTGTCCTTGCTCTTGACCACTATGTCATCCATGTAGGCTTCCACATTTCTGTGTATTTGTGGCTCAAGAGTGACATGGACTACTCTTGCAAATGTTGAACCGGCATTTTTTAATCCGAAAGGCATCCGTATGAAACAGTACGTGCCACATGGAGTAATGAATGCGGTCTTCTCCTCATCCTCTTCTGCCATGAAGATCTGATGGTATCCTGAGTATGCGTCAAGAAATGAAAGCAAATCACATCCGGCTGTGGAGTCAACTATCTGGTCAATGCGCGGCAAAGGAAATGGGTCTTTGGGACAAGCTTTGTTAACATCGGTAAAGTCGATACAAAGTCTCCATTTCCCGTTCGCCTTGCGCACGACTACAGGATTGGCCAACCACGTAGGATGGAGCACTCCTCTGACAAGGCCTGCTGCTTCCAACTTCTTGATCTCTTCTGCGATGAATTCTTGGCGCTCCACTGCTTGCTTCCTGGCCTTCTGCTTGACGGGCCGCGCATGAGGACAAACGGCAAGATGGTGCTCAATTACTTTCCTGGGAACACCGGGGATGTCAGATGGTTGCCACGCAAACACGTCGACATTCGCCCGCAGGAAAGCAATGAGCGCGCTTTCCTATTTAGGGTCGAGAGTGGCACTGATGGTGAAGGTACCACCAGTGCCGTCCTCCTTGGCGGACACCTTCTTCGTCTCTGGCGGAGCTGCCATTGTCTTCTTACACTTGCCGGTGGAGCTCGATGGCGCGTCCTCAACGGCAGCGCAGCACTCCGAAGAGGTGCGCTTGCCGGAGTGGGCATCAGAACTCTTGCCGGACTTGGTCTTCTTCTTCCCCCCGGGAGCTTCAACGGCAAGTGACTTGCGATCTGCTGCGGCTGCCGCTTCCCGGTAGATCTTGTCGGCGCAGATAAGGGCATCCTTCTTGTCGCCAGGGACAGATATGACGCTTATCGGGCCTGGCATCTTCAGCATGTTGTATGCATAGTGAGAGGCTGCCATGAACTTGGCGAGTGCTGGACGACCAAGTATCCCATTGTAAGGCAATGGAATATCGGCAACATCAAAAGTGACCCTCTCAGTCCTGAAGTTCAACTCGCTGCCAAATGTTACTGGCAACGTAACCTTCCCCTTCGGCTTGCTCCTTCCTGGGTTGATTCCTTGGAATGTGCCGGTCTCTTCAAGCTCGCTGTCAGGGATCTGGAGTTTCTGGAGTACAGCGGAGGAGATCAGGTTCAAGCCGGCCCCGCCGTCAACTAGCATCTTAGTGACCTTGAGGTTGCGGATAGTTGGTGAAACCAACATCGGCAAGCACCCGACCGCAGTTGTGCGATCAGGGTGGTCCTCAATATCAAAGATGATAGGCGTTCTGGACCATTTCAGAAGCTTGCGTGACTCGACAGGTGGCTCCGCCGCATTGACTTCCCGCACCCACTGCTTGAGTTGGCGGTGTGAAGTATGCAGAGAAGCACCACCGTCAACGCACAAGACCTCTATGGATTTCTGGAACTCCTGCTCACTGGTCTCGGCATCACCCATGTCTTCGTCGTCGTCGTCGTCTTCATCCTTGTCGCGGCCGCGGGGAGGTCTGTCCCCTTGCCGCTGCTTGGCCTTGCCGCGGCGTCCTACCCGGCCGGCACGCTTCTTGTTGGATTCTCCAGCACCTCCTTGGGCCCTCTCCTTGTCGCGTCGCTCGTATTCAGCCTTTTGCTGCTGGACAAGCTGCTCGACCTTCTTGCAGCTCTGGAGGTCATGGCCCTTGGTGCGGTGGATCTTGCAGTACTGCTTGTCGGTGCTGTCCTGCTTGTCGGCGACCGCCATAGCCTGGCAGTTGGTGCATGCGGCAATCTCCTTGCCGGAGCTACCAGCCTTGGCTTTCTTGGCGCCACCTTCGTTGCCGGACTGCTCAACGACTAGCACATCTTTGCCTTTTTTCTTCCTGTTCCACCTCCGGTTTTTCTTTGCCGGGGCAGCATCCTCGCTGTCAGATCCTTCTGCTCCGGTATTCTCTCCGGGGAGTTTCCTCCCTTCCTCAACACGTGCACACTTGTCGGCCAGGGCATACAGCTCACTGACGTCTCTGATCCTGCACATCGCCATCTCCTCCCGCATCCTGTGGTTACGCACGTTCTGATGGAACGCGCTGATGACCGCGGCGGGGTGGACATCTGGGATGTTGTACTGTACACGGCTGAACCTCTGAATGTACTTGCGCAGGGGCTCTCCTTCCTTCTGGGTGAGCAGATGAAGGTCACTCTCTTGGCCATGAGGTTTGTGGCCGCCTGTAAAGGCACCGACAAACTGATGGCATAGGTCTGCCCAGGAGGATATGGAGTTGTCCGGCAAGTGCATGAGCCAGGACATGACGTTGGGCTTGAGCACCAGCGGGAAGTAGTTGGCAAGGATCTTGTCGTCCCGCCCCCCGGAAGCCTGCACCGCGATGGTGTAGATGCTGAGGAACTCTGACGGATGCGACTTGCCGTCGTACTTCTCTGGTACGTCTGGCTTGAAATTCTTCGTGCTGGGCCACTGGACTTGCCACAGCTCACGAGTAAACGCAGGGCAACCTACCGCGTACGGCAAGTCGCCTGGTTCCCCTGGCGCATGCATGTCGACAGAGGGCCCAGCGCGCTGGTCCGATTGACGCCGCGCTTCTCTTCGGCGCTCGATGCGAGTACGAGCGTCTTCTTGCTGTCGTTCGTGAAGAACTTGGCGCTGATCGCGACGGGCTCTTGGATCCGATGACGCGGTGGAGTCGCTGTCGAGGTGGATCCGGCGAGTCGGCGATCTTGGCCTTCGGGGCGGAGAGTGCACAGTGGTTGCACCCCCACCGGTCTTGTCGCCACCGGCTCGTGCCTGGCTGACTTGCTGTGGCTGCGACGTGCTCGGCTGCCGTTGAGTGTCGCCGTTGGCGAAGCCGATGAGACTCTGGATGGTGGCCCTCCAGTCATCGATCTTGTCTGCCGTTGGAGGGTAGTCCAGGAGCAGTTGAGCTCACGCCAAAGCTTCTGCTGAAGTGGCGGGTGGTGGTGGCGAACGGTGCGAGGAGCGGGATATGCTCGGACTTCTAACTATGTTAGAAGGAGCAGTATCTCGTCCAGGCGACCGTGCCTCGCTCGTGCCAGCATGTTGGCGTGCATGCTGGTCTTGAGCACTCTGAGATCCACCAGCTCGATCTTGGTCCAGCAAACGCATGGTACCGTGAGCACCATGACGCTGCCGGCCCCGCGCCTCCTGAGATGGGCGCGGTGCATATACGGACGCCGAGGTCTTGGAGTGCGCCCGGTCGTTGTGGGAGCCGGCTACGCCGCCGATGGGCAGCGCAGCTGTGGGATCGAAAGTATGTCTAGAGGGGGGTGATTAGACTACTTGACCAAATAAAAACTTAACCTTTTCCCAATTTTAGTTCTTGGCAGATTTTAGCTACTTTAGGACAAGTCAAGTAATCATCACACTATTCAAGCAAGCATGCAAAGAGTATATTGGCAGCGGAAAGTAAAGCATGCAACTTGCAAGAATATAAAGGGAAGGGTTTGGAGATTTCAAACGCTATTGGAGACACGGATGTTTTTCCCGTGGTTCGGATAGGTGGTGCTATCCTACATCCACGTTGATGGAGACTTCAACCCACGAAGGGTAACGGTTGCGCGAGTCCACACAGGGCTCCACCCAAGGGCAACGGTTGCGCGAGTCCACGAAGGGCTCCACCCACGAAGGGTCCACGAAGAAGCAACCACCCACAAAGGGTCCACAAAGTAGCAACCTTGTCTATCCCACCATGGCCATCGCCCACGAAGGACTTGCCTCACTAGCGGTAGATCTTCACGAAGTAGGCGATCTCCTTGCCCTTACAAACTCCTTGGTTCAACTCCACAATCTTGTCGGAGGCTCCCAAGTGACACCTAGCCAATCTAGGAGACACCACTCTCCAAGAAGTAACAAATGGTGTGTAGGTAATGAACTCCTTGCTCTTGTGCTTCAAATGATAGTCTCCCCAACACTCAACTCTCTCTCATAGGATTTGGATTTGGTGGAAAGAAGATTTGAGTGGAAAGCAACTTGGGAAGGCTAGAGATCAAGATTCATATGATAGGAATGGAATGTCTTGGTCTCAACACATGAGTAGGTGGTTCTCTCTCAGAACAAATGAGTTGGAATGGTGTGTGTGTTCTGATGGCTCTCTCTTGGAATGAGAAAGAGGTGGAGGGGTATATATAGCCTCCACACAAAATCCAACCGTTACACAGTTTTCCAATCTCGGTGGGACCTAATCATAAAACTCGGTCGGACCGAAAATGTAAACCTAGTGACCGTTAGGAATTTCGGTGGGACTGACATGCAACTCGGTAGGACCGATTCAGTTAGGATTTGGGCATAACATAATCTCGGTGAGACCGATTACACAAACTCGGTGAGACCGAGTTTGGTAATTAGCTAACCAGAGAGTTGGTCAGGAAAACTCGGTGGGACCGATTTGCTCTTTCGGTGGGACCGAGTGGAACTCGGTGAGACCGAAAAGTTACAAAGGGGAAACACTGAGTTTACATTGCAATCTCGGTGGGACCGATTCGCTCTTTCGGTGGGACCGAAAAGTTACGAAAGGGAAACAAAGAGTTTGCAACCCCATCTCGGTGGGACCGAGATCCTTATCGGTAGGACCGAATCGCTAGGGTTTGGCAGTGGCTAATGACAAGTGAAACTCGGTGGCGCCGGATAGGAAAAATCGGTAGGACCGAGTTTGGCTTAGAGTTTAGGTCATATGTGGATATGGGAAAGTAGTTGAGGGTTTTGGAGCATATCGCTAAGCACATGAAGCAAGAGGCTCATTAAGCAACACCTCATCCCTCCTTAATAGTATTGGCTTTTCCTATGGACTCAACGTGATCTTGGATCACTAAAATATGAAATGAAGAGTCTTGAGCTTTTGAGCTTGAGCCAATCCTTTGTCCTTAGCATTTTGAGGGTTCCACTTTGACATCCATGCCATGCCAATCATTGAGCTTTCCTGAAATAATCATCTTGGAATAGCATTAGCTCAATGAGCTATATGTTGTTATGAATTACCAAAACCACCTAGGGATAGTTGCACTTTCAATCTCCCCCCTTTTGGTAATTGATGAAAACATATAGATCAAAGCTTCGACAAATGATAATAAGCATGAAATATATCGTCGCTTTGAGAAGTATGTGATAAGTAAGAGCTCCCCCTAAATTTGTGCATATTTAAAATTTGCTTTGGACTGCAAATGCACAAAGAGTTAGAATCATGGGTTACTCTTCCATGTCACATACATCTTGGTGGAGCGCTCAAAATGATAAGATTGAAATACATGCACTCATCACCAAGAATAGTGAATGATCACAAACGATAGATATAATGATAATATTTAAACAAGCATCAAGCAAACATTAAGTGTAGCTTATGATCAAACACATGATCATCGATGTCTCACAAATAATGACATAGTATCAAGCACTCAAAAGCAAACAAAGTTCAAAAAACCACCAAACAAAGCAAGAGAGAAAAGCAACACTCTCTCTCTCGAAGCCTATGATCTATACATCTTCTCCCCCTTTGGCAACAAGTTACCAAAAAGTTCCTAGAAAATGCATAGCACTAGATCAACGCTCAGGCTTGATCTTCAGGTGGTGGTGGAGTCCGAATCACTCCAAGGATGAAGGATTCTGTAGATGCTGAAGTAGTCACAGGAGTTGGAGCTGAGGTAGATGCTGGAGCTGAGGCTGTAGCTGGTGCTGAGGTGGTGGCTCTGGTGTCAGCAACTGGCACGGCAGACGACCTCGGGCCTCGTGGCACTCTAGAAAAAGCATGAGTGGTAGTCCTTCCTCTCCTCTCATTCATGTCCTCCTGGAGCTGCTCCACTGCAGACTGAACTTTCGTTACCTTGACATCCAAGTCATAGAACTTCTGTTCCATGATCCTCTCTAGGCTCTGCTGATTCTTAGTGAGGTTGGCCAGACTTTGCTCAATTCTAAGCGAGGATGCAATCAAGTAACTGAGCTGCTCTTGTTTGGTCTTCAAGAAGTACTCAGATGCCTCCTCTTGAGTAGGCATCCTGGCAGCTTTCTCCTTTTTCGCCTTCTCCTTCTTTGCAAATGCTTGTGCAGACGATGGCTCATTCTCTGTCATCACAACTTCATTGTCCTCGAAATCTGGACGGATGGGCAGGTGTTCCTTATCCAACAAATATACGCCCGTGCCCATCTTGGAGTTGATGAGCTCCTGAATCTGAGGGGCGTATCCACAGCTCCTCTTCTGATCTGTAGCTGTCCTCTTAATGGTTTCCACAATGAGACTCATGACCTTGAATTTCTGAGGCACGTCAAAGACATGAAGCTGGTTGATCGCGTGACCTATGATCATCTTGTGATCTCCAGACTTCGGCAATAGAGTGTGCCTTAGTATCCAATTGATAGTAGGCAATCCTGAGAGCAGATAGTGCACTGAGCCAAACTTGAATGTGTTAAGAGCTTCATTGGGAATTTCCTTATACATGTTGGACATGGAGTTATGGTCCATCTTTTTCTTGGCATAGATATCCAAGTCCTCATCTTGCTCTTCTGGGGCATTGATGATCTATGCCCACTCAGCCACTGTAGATTGGTACCTTGTACCCTCTGACATCCATGTAATCCTTCCATCCGGATAAAAGTGAGCTGTGGAGTAGAACTGCATGATGAGTTCCTCGTTCCACTTTGTGAGCTTCTGCCCAACAAAGTCCTCTACTCCACACGCTCTGAAGCTGTCCTGAACTCCTGGGTAGTGCTCTTCATTCTCCTTGATGTATGTCCAGTCGACCCATCTCATGTCACAAACGATTGGCTTCTTGTCAAGCAAAACAGTCTCATAAAAATCTTGTTGCTCCTTTGTGTGATATCTGTAGTCCACGGCAGTCCTTCTCCTAGAAGCATATGGATCTGCTTCTCTCCATTTCCTGAGCCCTGAGTCTCTCCTGAGCTTCATGTCCTCAGCCACAGGATGAGCATCGTTGTGGTCTGGGATCTTGGGCTTGAGCTTCCTAAGGACACTCTCTTCCTCTTCTTCAATAGCTTCAGGCACTGGGGCCTTGTTCTTTTCTGCAGCAGGTATACTCCTTGTGTTTCTCTTTGGAGCTGTCTTAGGCTTAGATGTAGCCTTAGGAGCTTCCTTGGGCTTGGATGCAGCTCCCCCTGACCTTATGGCATCTCCCATAAGTTTGGCTGCCTTGGGTGCTGGTGCAGCAACCTCTTCTTCCTCCTCCTCTTCTACCATGATGGAGGCTCTCCCAAGCACTTTGGCTACAGTCTTCTTTACTCTCTCTTTCCTCTTCTTACCCTCAGCAGCAATGGGCTCAATGGGAGTAGGTGCAGGCTTCTTAGTTGAGGCTCTAGCCTTTGACATTGGCTGCCTGCCTGCTGGCCTCTTGATTTTCAGGCCCGGCTTTGAGCCTTGAGCTGGCTCAACTCTCTTGGAAGTGGCCTCTTCCTCTGCCACATAGTCTTCATCCTCAGAATCAGACGTTCTCTTCTTCCTTTGACGTGTGGCAGCCTTAGGCAGATTGCTGGGTGTGCTCCTGCTGCCATCATCAGAAGAACTTGAGGGGCTAGTGCCCTCACTCATCACAACTTGCTGCTCTGAGAGGTTCTGGCTGTCACTTTGATCAGACATGTTGCAAACTGACTGCTGACCCTGTGAATAGATTATATAAGAGATAGAGTGGATGAGCATCACAAAAAGTAGAGATTTTTGTAAAAGATTAATTCAAAAACTTAGTTTTAGTTTTCCACAGAAAGCATCTCGGATCTACCGATTTTCAAACTCGGTGATACCGAAGCAGTTTTGGCACCAAAACTGGTGAACTCGGTCAGACCGAGTCACAGTTCGGTGGCACCGAGACTGCTAGGGTTTCATAGAATTCCAAAATCGGTCGCACCGGTAAGTTATTCTCGGTCAGACCGAGTTTAACTTGTGCAATGGCAAAAGCCAGATCGGTGGGACCAAGTTTTTCAACTCGGTGGGTCCGAGATGGTTTCAGCGGAAACCTAACCCTAAAATTTTCAAATTAAACCTAATCTACGAGCGTTTTGACTGGATAGAAGTTTATCAATCGTGGCAAGATTCATGATGATCACAATGTGCTAGGAATCAGATTGAGGAATAGCACAATGATCAAGTCCATACCCTAGTTCGGCGTGGACTTGCTACGGCGGCAACGGCGGGGCAGAAATCCATTGACGGCGGCGAAGACCAGCGACTGGAGGCTGCTGGCGGCGAGGAGACGATCCGGAGACCACGAAGGCAGAGCAGGCTATCGCGCGGGCGAGGAGGTTTCGGAGAAATTTCCAAAATTCTGCCCGTCACTATATATAGCCCGACCCTGTCGGTGTGACCGAGTGGAATAACTCGGTGGCACCGAGATGCAAAACTGTGTGCAGTTATTGCAACTCGGTGTGACCGAGAAGTTCAAATCGGTTGCACCAAGATCGAAAACCTAGATCAACTTAATGAACTCGGTAGGACCGAAATGGAGTATCGGTCAGACCGAGATTCATAAAGAGGTTTTGGAAGTTTAAGTCTATGACGAATCGGGGACTCCGAGCGCTCCTCACACAGAGTGGTTCGAATCTGACTTGATCAAATTTTGTGATGCAGCATGAATAGAGTTTGGGACGAGAAAAGCATAGATAGATAGAGGAGGTTCTTAGGCATTCTTGTCCATCCACTTGGCAAAAGAAGATAAAGCCAAACAATCAAAGCAACAAGTGGATGTCCTCGAATGAGTAAAATATGCAATCAGCATGCTCACACAATAAGATGGCAAATGAAATATGTGGCAAAG
Source organism: Triticum urartu (assembly GCF_003073215.2). Classification (NCBI taxonomy): domain Eukaryota; kingdom Viridiplantae; phylum Streptophyta; class Magnoliopsida; order Poales; family Poaceae; genus Triticum; species Triticum urartu. The sequence goes on along the minus strand of NC_053025.1, from coordinate 65,226,745 downwards.
CATGCACAACCAATTCTAGCATCTATCAAGCAATTTGCGATGACTAGGTCATCTATATATGAGTATATTGACTTAGGAGTCAAGTGAACACTTGATCGTAGGTCATAATCATCGTTTAAGCTCAAGTGGGGTTACCACTTTTACATAAAGCATTGTTTTGTTCACATCTTTAGAGTTGCTTTAGCTCAAGTCTTAGAGTAAAGCTCCCCCTAGATGTGATATCCCCCCTAAGAGGGATGAACTAACCTTGGGTTTTGTCGATGATGACTTCATGTAGATATTGAAGATGTGGATGCTCAATGTTGATGTAGATCTCTTGGAGCTATCCTTTTGAGTGAATTGCACTTTCAGTACCTACATGGGTTAGTCCCACAAGGAACAAACAAGGATATCCATAGACATAGAGTGATGCACACAAAAGGTGATGTCCATGAAAACTTTAGGTTACCTTGTCCCTTGTCTTACCAACAAGAGGGTTTGTGACTCCTTGAACTAGTGCAAGATGTGGAAGTTGATTGCACTTGTTCTTGCCAAAATGATAAGAGTGAAGTATGTTGGCGGAGTCACCCTCAAGAACTCTCTAGTTCTTCTTCTTTTGGATCCACATCATCTTGATGGGAATCCTTGGAGTTGTAGTCGTACTTGATGAAGTGGAACTTGAAGTAGTCTTGGGAATCCACTTGACTAAGGTCTTAGGAGCTTCTTCAAATGCATCAATTTCCTCTTGAAGCTTGTCCTTGCCTTTTTGCTCGTAGTCTTGTGATGGAAGATCATCTTGAGCTTGTGTCCCCTTGAAAGAAGTATACTTCTCTTGTTGAGGGACAAACTTCGTCTTGGGGTATTGATCTTCTTCCCATTCAACTCCATTGGCATTGAACTTTCGTTCAAAACCAACACCTTGATTCTTCCGGTGCATTCCTTGCTTGTGCACAATTTCCTTGAATTGCTTACTCCCGGCAAGGCTTTTGTACACTCCTTTCTCTATAATTCCCTTCAATAAGCTATTTTCTTGCTCAAGTGTAACTTGGCTAAGAGAATCATTAGTGGAATCAAGAGAACTACTAGAAGCAACAATATTGGATTTAGCATGATCATTGTTACTACTAGAGGAAGAGTCTTTCTTGTTACTAGACTTGACTTGAGGCATGTAAGTGGATAAGAGTAAATGCTTGGCAATGTAAGAAGAACTTTTCTTGCGGAGATCATCATTGATTGACTTTAAGAACTCATGCTCTTGCTCAAGATTGAGCTTTTCAAAGCGTAGCTTCTCATGAGCTCTTAAAAGTTCTCGATGATCTTCGAAGATAGTGTCATGAGCTAACTTAAGAGTTTCTAGTTCTTTAGTTAGGGCCTCAATCTTCTCCTTATCATTGTCACTCGTTTTATCTTGATTAGCATGATTAATTGGTCTTTCATAATAGTATTCATCACTAGAGTTGTCACCAATCAAATCATCTCCTAACAAGTCATCCTCATCACTATTGAAATCAACATACTCGGGGTGTGTTACCTTAGGACCTTTGGCCATGAAGCATCTTCCAATTCCTTCATTTGGTGAGTCAAATATGTCGTAGGAGTTGGTTGACACAAGTGCTAGACCGGCAACACCTTCATCTTGAGTATCTTCGGAGTTAGAGTGATAACTTCTCTCGGAGTGGCTGTCGGAGTCGGAGCCGGATACCCATTCACCAACATGAGCTTGATGTCTTCGTCTTGTGTAGCTCCTTGATGATTTTTCCTTCCTTTCTGAATCCTTGCTTCTCCGTGAGTATGTTCGTTCATAACGATCATCTCTAATCCTTCTCTCTCTTGGTGGTGATCCTTTGCTTCTTCTTTTTGGAGAATCTTCTCTTCTCTTGTAGGGAGCCGTACACTCATTGGAATAGTGTCCGGGTCTTCCACAATTGTAACAGTTTCGCTCTCGACTAGAAGATCTTTTGTCATTGTAGGACCTTGATTTGGAGTTTCTATCTTTGCTTCTATTCTTGTAGAACTTGTTGAAGTTCTTCACCATTAAGCTCAATTCTTCATTGAAGTCTTGTTTCTCACTTGATGATGTAGGGGCTTCACATGAGGCTTTATAGGCACCACTTGATTTGTTGTGAAGTTCCTCTTTATCCTTAAGTGACATCTCATGAGCAACAATTCTTCCAATCACTTCCGTTGGCTTGAGATCTTTGTAATTGGGCATCATTTGGATCAATGTGCACACGGTATCATATTTTCCATCCAAGGCTCTTAGGATCTTCTTGATGATGAATTTATCGGTCATCTCTTCACTTCCTAAGCCGGCTATCTCATTTGTGATGAGAGCAAGCCTAGAGTACATTTCAGCGACACCTTCACCATCCTTCATCTTGAACTTGTCAAGTTGGCTTTGAAGCACATCCAACTTGGATTCCTTGACGGAGTCGGTACCTTCGTGCATATCAATCAAAGTGTCCCAAATTTCCTTTGCATTCTCAAGGCGGCTGATTTTGTTGAATTCTTCGGGGCACAATCCATTGAAGAGAATATCACAAGCTTGAGCATTGTATTGGAACATCTTCAACTCATCCGCGGTAGCTTCACGGTTTGGTTCTCTCCCGTCAAAGAAGTCACCTTGCAAACCAACACACACAATAGCCCAAACGGCGGGGTTATGTCCAAGAATATGCATTTTCATTTTATGCTTCCAACTAGCAAAATTAGTACCATCAAAGTAAGGACCTCTACGGTGATAATTTCCCTTGCTAGACGCCATACTCTCCTAGGTTGTGAAACCAAGGCTATGACCACCAAAAGCTATGGAGATCAAGCAAATGGAGACCAAAGCTCTGATACCACTTGTGGGATCGAAAGTATGTCTAGAGGGGGGTGATTAGACTACTTGACCAAATAAAAACTTAACCTTTTCCCAATTTTAGTTCTTGCCAGATTTTAGCTACTTTAGGACAAGTCAAGTAATCATCACACTATTCAAGCAAGCATGCAAAGAGTATATTGGCAGCGGAAAGTAAAGCATGCAACTTGCAAGAATATAAAGGGAAGGGTTTGGAGATTTCAAACGCTATTGGAGACACGGATGTTTTTCCCGTGGTTCGGATAGGTGGTGCTATCCTACATCCACGTTGATGGAGACTTCAACCCACGAAGGGTAACGGTTGCGCGAGTCCACACAGGGCTCCACCCAAGGGCACGGTTGCGCGAGTCCACGAAGGGCTCCACCCACGAAGGGTCCACGAAGAAGCAACCACCCAACAAAGGGTCCACGAAGTAGCAACCTTGTCTATCCCACCATGGCCATCGCCCACGAAGGACTTGCCTCACTAGCGGTAGATCTTCATGAAGTAGGCGATCTCCTTGCCCTTACAAACTCCTTGGTTCAACTCCACAATCTTGTCGGAGGCTCCCAAGTGACACCTAGCCAATCTAGGAGACACCACTCTCCAAGAAGTAACAAATGGTGTGTAGGTAATGAACTCCTTGCTCTTGTGCTTCAAATGATAGTCTCCCCAACACTCAACTCTCTCTCATAGGATTTGGATTTGGTGGAAAGAAGATTTGAGTGGAAAGCAACTTGGGAAGGCTAGAGATCAAGATTCATATGATAGGAATGGAATGTCTTGGTCTCAACACATGAGTAGGTGGTTCTCTCTCAGAACAAATGAGTTGGAATGGTGTGTGTGTTCTGATGGCTCTCTCTTGGAATGAGAAAGAGGTGGAGGAGTATATATAGCCTCCATACAAAATCCAACCGTTACACAGTTTTCCAATCTCGGTGGGACCGAATCATAAAACTCGGTCAGACCGAAAATGTAAACCTAGTGACCGTTAGGAATTTCGGTGGGACTGACATGCAACTTGGTAGGACCGATTCGGTTAGGGTTTGGGCATAACGTAATCTCGGTGAGACCGATTACACAAACTCGGTGAGACCGAGTTTGGTAATTAGCTAACCAGAGAGTTGGTCAGGCAAACTCGGTGGGACTGATTTGCTCTTTCGGTGGGACCGAGTGGAACTCGGTGAGACCGAAAAGTTACAAAGGGGAAACACTGAGTTTACATTGCAATCTCGGTGGGACCGATTCGCTCTTTCGGTGGGACCGAAAAGTTACGAAAGGGAAACAGAGAGTTTGCAACCCCATCTCGATGGGACCGAGATCCTTATCGGTAGGACCGAATTGCTAGGGTTTGGCAATGGCTAATGACAAGTGAAACTCGGTGGCGCCGGATAGGAAAAATCGGTAGGACCGAGTTTGGCTTAGAGTTTAGGTCATATGTGGATATGGGAAAGTAGTTGAGGGTTTTGGAGTATATCACTAAGCACATGAAGCAAGAGGCTCATTAAGCAACACCTCATCCCTCCTTAATAGTATTGGCTTTTCCTATGGACTCAATGTGATCTTGGATCACTAAAATATGAAATGAAGAGTCTTGAGCTTTTGAGCTTGAGCCAATCCTTTGTCCTTAGCATTTTGAGGGTTCCACTTTCACATCCATGCCATGCCAATCATTGAGCTTTCCTGAAATAATCATCTTGGAATAGCATTAGCTCAATGAGCTATATGTTGTTATGAATTACCAAAACCACCTAGGGATAGTTGCACTTTCAGCAGCCTTGTCCTTGGACCTGGCAACACCGTGAGCTCCCTCGTCGACGCCCGTTCTTCCGCCGGCGCCTGCCCCATCAGCTGTTTGCTCCGGCGGCGGTGGGTTCGGCGCGGACGGAGCAGCCGCCTCCGAAGCCTTCTTCTTCGGCGGCATGTCGATGAAGATGATGAAGATCTAGCTCGCGTGAACGCCGGATCTGGTTCACACAACCTCGACGCCCCCTACCTGGCGCGCCAAAGATGCCGGGGTACTGATCCACGAGCACCTATGGGACCGGCGGACCGAGTCCCTTTCGGTTCGGCGGGGGCGGAGGTCGCACGAAGAGCGGATCGAGGCGAAGCACACGAGCGGTTTACCCAGGTTCGGGCCGCACGGATGCGTAAAACCCTACTCCTGCTTTGTGGTTTGTATTGAGTTCTTGCTCGGGAGCGCGGAGTGCTACAGTACACTCCAGCAGCTAACGAGACCGAGCGTGAGTGTTCTCTGAACCAGCTAACCCCCCCTACGTTGCGCACGGGCCTCCTTTTATATGCTCAAGGGGTCACCGACAGGTGGCAACGGAGACAAAGGGTGAAAATGGAAAGGTGCTGCGGTAGGTACAACTACCTGATACAGTGTATCATACCTAACCCTGACGGCAGGGGACAAGGGCATTAAATGCCCATCTGCGTCGCCTAAACAGTGCAAAAGGGACCGTCAGGGACGCCACCGCTTGCCACGATGGCAATCTTGTCAGCGCCGCTTGCCACCGCGCGCCGCTGGCTGCACAGCCTCCCGCCACGTACGCCTGGAAGGGTCCCAGAGCGACACGTTGGTGGATGTGCTGGAGCGCGGGCACCGAGTGGTGGCTTGCCGCGGCAAGTGCCTTGCCGCGGTCGTTGTCTTGTCGCGTCCGGGAGCTTGTCGCTCACCGGGCCTTGCCGGGACGCGTGACGCGTCGCGGCAAGTTCCTTGAGGTGCCTTGGGTGGCCTTCCCGGCAAGCTCCTCTTGCCGGGGTCTTGAGGTGCCTGGGTTGGCCTTCCCGGCAAGCTCCTCTTGCCGGGGTCTTGTCTCTTTGACTTGGATACTTTGTTCTTGAATGGCTCCAAAGGAACCTTGGAGGATCTTGGCGGTCACCCGGCAAGCCTTGCCGCGGGATGCTGCGACTGCCCGTGCACAAGTTCGGGATACTAGGGTACCCCTACTCTAGTACACCGATAGGCACCTTGCTGGGAGACCCCAAGGAAACGTTTGAGAACCTACGCCGTTTCCAAATCAAGCTCAACCCCGAGAAATGCGTGTTCGGAGTGCCAGCCGCCAGCTCCTAGGCTTCCTGGTCTCCGAACGTGGCATCGAATGCAACCCGGTGAAGATCAAGGCCATCGAGAGAATGGCGATCCCCACCAAGCTTCGAGACATTCAAAAGTTCACCGGGTGCTTGGCCTCCTTGAACCGCTTCATCAGCCGGCTCGGAGAGAAAGCTCTCCCCCTCTACCGCCTCATGAAGAAGAGCACTCACTTCGAGTGGAACGACCAGGCCGACCAAGCTTTTCACGAGCTGAAGAAGATGCTGGCCACGCCACCCGTTCTGGCGGCGCCGACTGAGAAAGATCCCATGCTCCTCTACATCGCCGCAACCAGCCGGGTGGTCAGCACCGTCATCGTAGTCCAACGCCCAGAAGAAGGCCGAGCCCAGCCGGTCCAGAGGCCGGTGTATTATTTGAGCGAGGTGCTGTCCGCCTCAAAGCAGAACTACCCGCACTACCAGAAGATGTGTTACGGCGTGTACTTCACCGCCAAGAAGCTGAAGCCCTACTTTCAAGAGCATCCCGTCACGGTCGTATGCACCGCCCCGCTGGCCGAGATCATAGGCAGCCGGGACGCATCCGGCCGGGTGGCGAAATGGGCCATCGAGCTAGCCCCCTACACGATCTTATACCAGCCCCGCACCGCCATCAAGTCCCAAGCACTGGCCGACTTCCTCGTCGACTGGGCCGAGACCCAGTACCTGCCGCCGGCTCCCGACTCCACCCATTGGCGCATGCACTTTAACGGGTCCAAGATGCGCACCGGCTTGGGAGCCGGCGTCGTCCTTACCTCTCCCAAAGGCGACAAGCTCAGATACACGGTACAGATCCATTTTGCCGCCTCCAACAACGTGGCCGAGTACGAGGCGCTCATACACGGGCTCCGGCTTGCCAAAGAACTCGGCATTCGCCGGATCCTATGTTATGGCGACTCGGACCTGGTGGTCCAGCAATCATCCGGCGACTGGGACGCCAAGGACGCAAATATGGCGAGCTACCGCTTCCTGGTCCAACAACTCAGCGAATACTTTGAAGGATGCGAGTTCCTCCACGTACCGCGAGCCGACAACGAGCCAGCCGATGCCCTGGCTCGAATAGGCTCTACTCGGCAAGCAATACCAACTGGCGTCGCTCTACAACGCCTCCTCAAGCCATCTATCAAGCCGTCTCTAGAGTCTGATTCCATCTTCGTGCCGCCTGACCCCGATGCGGCTGGGTCCGGCTCGAAGAACCAAGCAGGCGACCCCAAGACTCCCGTAGCCGGCCCGGGGACTTCGGCAACCGGCTCGGGGACTGCCACACCCGGCTCGGGGACTGCGGTAGCCGGCCCTGGGACTGCACCAGCACAACAGCCGACGGCCGACTCCAGCATTTCACCACCCAGCCCGCCCACCCTGGTGGCAGTAGCCACATTGGCAGTAGAAGAAGTCGCGGCTCCGTCATGGGCTCAGTCCATCCTCAACTTCCTAGTAAACCAAGATCTGCCGGCTGACGAAACAGAGGCAAGACAAGTCCAACGTCGAGCCGGAGCATACACAATCGTCAACAGAGAACTAGTCAAGCGCAGTGTCACTGGAATCCTTCAACGGTGCGTCGAGCAAGAGAAGGGCATTGCAATCCTCAGAGACATTCACCAAGGAGAATGCGGCCACCATGCGGCCTCAAGATCACTCGTCGCCAAAGCCTTCCGCCATGGTTTCTTCTGGCCGACCGCTTTGGATGACGCCAAAGAATTAGTTAAAAATTGCAAGGGGTGCCAACTCTTCAGCTCCAAGCAACACATGCCGGCTTCGGCACTCAAGACCATTCCCCTCACTTGGCCCTTCGCCGTTTGGGGACTGGACATGGTGGGCCCATTCAAGACGGCGCGCGGCGGCATGACGCATCTGCTCGTCGCCGTGGACAAATTCACCAAGTGGATTGAAGCAAATCCGATCAAGAAGCTGAATGGGCCGACTGCTGTGACGTTCATCGCAGACATAACAACTCGGTACGGCGTGCCACATAGCATCATCACCGACAATGGCACGAATTTTGCCAAAGGAGCCTTGGCACGTTTCTGCGCAGCCCAAGGTATCCGGCTGGACTTAGCATCCGTCGCCCACCCGCAGTCAAACGGCCAGGTCGAGCGAGCCAACGGCCTCATCCTCTCCGACATCAAGCCCCGACTGATCGTACCTCTGGAGCGTTCAGCCGGCTGTTGGCTCGATGAGCCGCCGGCTGTCCTTTGGAGTCTGCGCACTACACCAAACAAGTCAACCGGCTTCACCCCTTTCTTCCTTGTGTATGGTGCCGAGGCGGTCATCCCAACTGACATCGAGTTCGACTCGCCTCGAGTAACCATGTACATGGAAGCGGAGGCCAAGGAAGCACGAGAAGACGGCGTCGACCTGCTGGAAGAAAGCCGGCTGTTAGCCCTCAGCCGGTCTACCATCTACCAGCAGAGTTTGCGCCGCTACCACAGCCGGAAGGTCAGGCCAAGATCTTTCCAAGAGGGCGATCTTGTGCTCCGGCTGATCCAGCGAACAGCCGGCCAGCACAAGCTCTTGGCCCCTTGGGAAGGCCCCTTCGTCATCAGCAGAGCTCTAGGCAACGACTCCTACTACCTGATCGACGCACAGAAGCCGAAGGCACGCAAGAGAGACGACTCCGGCAAGGAGTCGGAACGACCATGGAACGCCAACCTCCTTCGAAGATTTTACAGTTGAAATGCAGTATGTATCATGCTAACTTTTGTATTAAGTACAAGACAATAGGCCCCCCGAGGAGGGCTCGGGGACTGCCATCTCTTATCTATGAATGAAAAGTATCATGCTTATGACCTTGTCATTTCATTTACTTGTTCCGTCCGGCACCGGGTTCGACTAGTCGGCTCGGGGACTGGCCGACTGGAGTTATATTAGAAGTCCTACCCGCAGTCAGACAAGTAGTGTGCCGGCTCCCAAGCCTTCTCTTGCCAAAAGTCGCAGTTCGAAGAACCGGCTGTCCGGCTGGCAAGAGTTAAAGGCAGGAACGGGCGCCCACACGAAAAACGGCTAGGGACTAACGGACTAATATAACAAAAGCCGGTTTTTCTCCCACCGCCGACTGACTACCAGAGTAGCCGGCCGGCCGGTTTCCATTCACTTCACTTCAATCCAAGAAAGCTCAAGTACTTGCCTCCCCAAAGAGGGAAGGCGGCAAAGGAAAAGGCCTAAGGATAAAAAGCATACGCGAATGGAAACCAAGCATGCACATAACAATATTTACATAAAAGACCTCCGAGAGGCCAGCATTCAACATAGTTTGGATACACCCCCAGTGGGTGGAACTGCAAAAACTTAATGAAGATTGTTCAAAAGACAACAAGCAGGAAAAATAAGGACGGCAGGTCAAGCTGGCGGAGCAACCGACGAGCCGAGCTGGTTGGCGGAGACGGTCGTGCCGGCTGAAGGAGCGGCCGGCTGGCGAACTTCGGCTTGGTCACCGCCTCCCACAGAGGGCGCGCTTTCACGCGCCTCGTTGCTGGAGGCACGGTCGGCCTGAGGTCGGCCGATTGTTCCACCAGCCAGCTCGACGTCTTCGCCGTCCTCCTCTTCGTCATCCTCGCCCTCATCACTGGAGGCAATCTCCTCCGCCGAGTCCTCGCCCACCGCCGGGTTCAGCCCGAACCACTCCTCCGGCTGGGCAACACCGTCATCATAGATCTCGGGTGCAAAAACGCTGATGTCGGTGCACTCGGCGATCGTCGAAGCCCGCTGGGCGATAGCCGGCCTCACCTCTTCCAGCTCTGCGTCGGCCTCCATCCGCCAAGTGCGCAGCTGGTCCAGGCTCAGCCCTGGGTACCAAGCCCGAATGAACTCCAACGCCCGCCCGGCTCCGAGGCGGACCGCCGACGCCTTCCAAGCCTCAAAGCGACCGACTACGACCTCCAGCCAGTCGGCAGTTCGGCTTGGGGTGCGGGGATCGTCTCGCCGGGCCAGAGGGCGGCCAACTCTTGCGCCCCGGCACGTTGGAGCCGGCGAAGCATCCGATGAGCCAGCTGCAACCGCGCCTGGACAGCCAGGAGTTGCTCCTCAAGCGTCCGGTTCGCATCCGGCGCGATGTTGGCCCCCGCCTGACGGCGCGCCTCGCGATGGGCCTCGATGCTTTGGGCGGCAAAGGCAGAGTAGCCGGGGAAGTAATCTGCACAAAAAAAATAAGCAGCAGCACAAGTTAAGCCAAAACCCAAGCGACAAGGGGCAGGAGAGGGGCGAGGAAGGCGGCTTACCATCGATCAAGTCCTCGATCCGGCCGAAGACTTCATCCAGTGCTCGTCGGGTCTCAGCCCAGCTCGCCGCCTCGGTCTCATACTCTGCCTTCAGGGCGGCCTCGCTATCCTGCACTGTCTGCAGGGCCGCCTTGTGGCTCTTCTCCTGGCCGGCCAGCTTCTTGGCCAGGCGATCACGTTCCTGGACCAAGGCAGCGTACTCGGCATCCTTGGTATGAAGGGCGGCCTTCGCTTCGCCGAGCTCCTTCCTCAAGTCGGCGTTGGCCCCTGAAGACAGTGAAAAAGAAAAACCAATAAGGAAAGAATCGTCAAGAAAGATCCGACCCGACTGCTCAGCAGTCGGCCCGAATCTCGGGGACTACACCCAGTGGGTGCGCTGACGCGCCCCCACAGGAGACAGACAAGATCGAGTACTTACTTCGGCTATCGGCCAGGTCGTCGGTCCTCCGGCTCAACTCCCGAGCCTGGGAGTTGAAGGCGGCAGCACGGAGGTTGTGATATTCTTGGAAGTTCAGACAAGAGGCAAAAATAAGGTAGCCGTCAAGAAAGATCCGACTCGACTGCGCAGCAGTCGGCCCGAATCTCGGGGACTACACCCAGTGGGTGCGCTGACGCGCCCCCATGGAAGAAATCAAGAGAGCAGAGCGGCCAAGAATGAAGGACTCACCCGGATGGCGGCTCACGTCGACAGGAACTCCTGGTGAACTGTTGCAGCAGGGCGGCCTGAGCTTGCAACCGGCTCCGGACCCCTTGAGCCGCCACATTCAGCTCGCCAGTCCCCCCGCTGGGAGTCCACTCGGACGTGGCAGTGCTGGCCGCCTCCAGATCTTCCGCCGACTGGCCTGCGCCCGAGACTCGGCGCAACTCCGGTGGAGCGGCGCCTCCCCCTGCGCGCCGGCCCGTCACCGGCTGCACCTCGAGGCCGGCTCTGTCCTCCGGCTCACCCCCGGCCGGCCCCTCTGGCGCCGCTGACGATTGGCCGCCTTGGCCCGCTCCGGTTGGCGCTGCTGGCGGCGCTCTCCTCGCAAAGGCCACGGGGTCCTCCCCCCTCTCCATCAGCGGCGGGTCTTGGACGATCTCCTCCGCCAAGGGCAATGGGGTGTCGGGGGCCACGGCTCGGAGGGGAATGGCGAGCAGCGGAGGCTGGTTGCGCGAACCCTCCGCCTCCGTCTCCCGGTCGCCGCCTCCGCCTGGGCCTTGGCTGCCGTGTCGGCCTGCTCCCTCGCAGCCTGGGCGGCCGCTTTCTCCGCCGCCTCGCGCTCCTCCTGCGCTTCACGGGCATTCCGCTCTGTGGCCTCCTTGAGGTCGGCGCGGGGGTCCACGCGGAGGGAGCTTGAAGAACCTCCAGTCGGCCCAACTACGGAGCCGCCCAGACCACGCTCAAGGGAAAGCGGCGCCCTGTCCAGCAAGCGGAAGAAATTAAGAAGAATGCTCGAACAAGAAGAGAATGATGAAGAGCATGCGACAAGGCAATTGACGACTTACGCTGAGACCGCCTGAGGCTGCTTCACCGCCTTGCGGAAGCGGGCCGCTTTCGCAGCCGCCTCGTCTCGCTTGGTCGCCGCGGTGGAGGCTTTGGACTTCTTCGGCCGACTGCCGAAGAGGCCTGAAGCAGCCCGGCGCTTCTGTGCGCCACCACCGGCAGCCGGCGCGATGGACGAGCCCGCGCCCTGATGGTCGGCCGCCGGCTGGCGACGCGGGGCGACTTCGGCTTCAGCATCGTCCGGCCAGTCCTCGAAGCTCGCGGTGAGCGTTGAGCCCCCGGGCTCGGCGTCTTCCCCCACGACGGCGTCTTCCATGGCGGCCGCCCCCAAGTCCAGATCGTCGACGTTGTCCGCCGTGCGGTCGGGGGCATACTGGCGTTCTATCCCCGCTGTCCCGGTCGTCGGTGGGAGAAGGGGGTTCTGCTAAGAAGGACCGACTGATTAGAAGCCGGCCATCATAAAGCTGGCTACCAACGAAAAGAAGAAAGAGAAGAAAACTTACCACGGGCGGAGGGTTGGCGCGAGAATACGGCACCTTGCCGTATCGCCAGTCCTCGGCGAGCTTGCAGTTGGAGATATAGTTTACCATGTAAGACACCTCCGCATGAGGCATCTCCCTGGTGCTCAGCCGGCTTGGGTCGAAGCGGCCGCTCATCTGGCACATCATGTGGGGCTGGCTTTGGAGAGGAGATATCCGGCGCTCCACGAAGGCGGCCACCAAGTCGGCCCCGCTCAGGTTTTTCGACTGGATCATCACCCGAAGCCGGGAGACGGCGGCGTTCCCGGCCTGAGACAGTGACCAGGACTGGAAACTCCATGAGGGCTGCCTCCCAGCCGGCGGGCCGGCTACGTAAGCCGGCAGGTTGACGTGGTCTCCTTGCTCGGCGACGTTCTTCACGTAGAAGTATGATTTCTGCCAGATCTTCACCGACTGGATCAGGGGGATGGGCGGGAATGGGTTGTTCTCGCTCGCCCTCCTCATGGCGATGAAGGCCCCGCAGGGGGCGGGCACGCCCGCGATGACGGTGCCGAGTTTGCTCTGGAAGAACTCCCCCCAGAGCTCCAGCGTGGGGAGCAGCCCCAAGAAACCTTCGCAGAGGGAGACGAAGGCCGACAGCAGCATCACCGCATTGGGCGTGAGGTGATGCGGCTGAAGGTTGTAGAACTCGAGGAAGGAGCGCAGAAATCCGCTCGCCGGAAGGCCGAAGCCGCACAGGAAGTGCGAGCGGAAGACGACCCGCTCGCCCTCCTCTGGCGCCGGCGAAATCTCCGTCTTCGGCGCCAGGCGGACCCGCACAAGGTTGGCGTCGGGCAGGCACCGAGTCTGGCGGAGGAACTCAACGTGGTCCTGATGGACGTTGCAGCCGTCCCACGAGCTTGACAGCGCCATGGGAGTGAGACGATATGGAGGCGCGGCGGCGCTGAGACGAGAGGCTGCGGCGGCAACGAGAGGAAGAAACGAGGACGAGAAGGGGCGGAGCGAGAGAGAGCGTGCGAACCTCTGTCGCTCCCACTCCTCCCCCTACTTATAGGCTCGCGTGGCGAAGCCGAGGAGGCGCGGCGTGGGGAAACGTGGGGATCGATCGTGCCCACTCCCCCACGTCCCGCGCTTATTGTGCCTTAACGGCGAAATAAAACCGCCGCGGGAAGGCGAGCGGCCCATGTGGGCCACGGAAGATCCGCGCTCGGACCAAGGCCTGCGAGTGGCGGGCCCGGGCCTGCGGTGGCGTCCCGTCACGCGCGTGCGCTGGCA